>NC_082692.2:21960867-22260867 GCF_949987515.2 Delphinus delphis | reverse complement strand
TTTGACCACAATGATATGCTGTGAGATACCTACTAGGTTGACAAATTCTCTTAAATCTGGAACTTCATTCAAAGTCCTCACATAGAGAACTTTTTTTTTTTGGTAGAGACTCAACCATATTTGGGCAATAACTCGTCTATTACATGAACCCCACTACGCTGTAAGTTCCATGAAGGCAAGGAACTTGGAGCTGGCAGGAGGGAGAGGGGGAGATAGGGCGGAAACAATTTCCAAGCTAAGTCCTGGAGGATGAGAAAGAGACACGAGGATCTGCTCAGAGCAAAGAGAGCGCCCACCCCAAGCCACAGAGGTGTTGGATGCAGCTGAACTCGAAACCGCCCAGAGGGGCGAAGTCACCTAGCGCTGGTGCGATGTGTCCGGCAGCTGCGGGACGAGGTGCTGGCGCTTTCCAGAGCCTCTTCTCGCGTCTGAATAACTAGGGTTCCAAACACAAAGTGCGCTGCAGAGAGGCTGGAGGAAGAACAGTGATTATTTTGAACATAAATTATTCCTTCGGAGGCACTGGCAGGATTTGTATTGAATTACAAGGGCTTTCCCAGGAATCTGACATCTATTCATTTGTTTGTAATAAAGACTGTATGCATAAAAGCACTTTTTGTTCGTGTTACTTGATTCCTGCATCCGCAGGGCCTAGAATATACTGGCTGCTGAAATAGACAAATAGATTATTTGAGCGGTTATTTTCGGTTGAGCATTGTTCTAGGGCAGTTATCTATGGCCCCTGGGTAAACAGAAGTCAAAAGAGGGGAAGATAGGGACCGACTTTGTAGTATGTTAGAACTGTCCACATTGGGCGTGAAGAAAGGACGTCTAACACTAGGAAGTTTTAAGAAAAATACACACTTGGCAGCGGTGGGATTCGAACCCACGCCCCCGAAGAGACTGGAGCCTTAATCCAGCGCCTTAGACCGCTCGGCCACGCTACCACTTCCGGCTTGCTCTTCTTTCCACATTTTCCCTAGGAGTGAAAGTCCTCCCCTTCCAACTCCCGCATACGTTTCCCACCCGGGACTCTTTTCTGGCGTTCTTCCCACTAATACTTCCATAGAACTTCTGCCTGGTGTTCAGCCACCACCCATCCTGACCCCTGACACCCTGCTTCCCCACAGCTGGGATTAGGGCGGGAGGAAACCAGGGCATCCGAGACTCCCGCCCCTTTGGGCCGCGGGGCCCGGGTGGGTTTCAGGTCCGCCGTGGATGGGGATGTCCAGCCCGAGCCGCGACACAGCTGAGCGAGTCCGGGAGTGGTTTGGGCTCCTCCCGAGGGGACTCTAGGAAAGGAAGGCAACCCGACGAAAGGCGCAGAGAGCACAGTCCTCAGGAGGACCACGGTCTCTGCAGAAGGGCCCCTAGGACCAAAGGCGTTGGGCGGTTCATTTTGAAACGCCAAGATTCGAATCATTTAAAAGTATAGTTGCGGTCGGGCCGCGAAGGTGGCAAGAAGAATCCCCTGAAGCAGCCCAAGAAGCAAGCTAAGGAGGTGGACGAGGAAAATAAGGCATTCAAGCAGAAACAAGAGGAGGAGCAGAAGAAACTCGAGGAGCTAAAAGCGAAGGCCGTGGGGAGAGGCCCCCCCCTGGCCACAGGTGGAATTAAGAAGTCTGGCAGAAAGTAAGCTGTTCCTTGTGTCTGAGGCTATGATGATCCTTAATTCCATTCCTGTTTAAACATCTGGATTCCCTGCCATAACATCTGTTGCCACCTTTAGCTAGAATGAAGCGTTGTCTTGGAACCTACTGTACATTTAAGAATAAACTTTTGTAAAAAAAAAAAAAACATACAGTGGCTCATCTTGTCTTTCGTTCTTCTCAGCCATTGCTGCCTTAGCTATGAAATCTGCATAAACCCAGCCCAGAATCCTGCCAAAGTGTGTTCTTAAGTCTTTGTTCTACCCTGAATTCTGTTCCACCTGGAATTAAACCAACTCATTTGAAATGGCAAAATATATATACATAGTTGCCGTCATAACATAATGCAATACATTGATAAAGTTGCTGTCTTAGGGCAGACGGTGGGGCGTGGGTGTCCCTGACTTAAAAGTTTTGGCTCAGACAAGGGTGTCATAAAACAAGAACACATTGTGCAGATTATGTCAAAAATAATATCTCGATAGAAAAAGTTAGCTAACTCTGGAGTTTCTGTTTGTTTTGGCATTCATCTCCAAGAAAGTCAATGCTGATAGTGTATTTATCCACTATTCCAATGAAAACTAGGCTTTCTTACAAATTCCTATACTAGAGTTGCTCATATGGAGTTTATTGCATAGTGCATGGGTGTTCATTTCCTGTGCCTACTGTAACAAATTAGCACAAACTGTGTGACTTAAAACAACAGAAATTTATTCTCTCACAATTCTGGAGGCCAGAAGTCCAATCTGTATCACCTCCCAAATCAAGGTGTCCTCAGAGCCAACCTTCCTCTGGAGACTCTAGGGGAAAATCTGTTTCCTTGACTCTTTCAAATTCAGGTGGCTGCTGGCATTCCTTGGTTTGTGGCCACATCTCTCCAATCTTCAAAGTTGGCATCTACGAATCTCTCTCTCTCTCTGCTTTGTCTTCAATGGCCTTCTCTTTCTAAGAAAATAAAAAGTAAAAAATTGATTTAGTAGTATCTCATTATCCTTAGCTGCAATACTTTAGCAATTACCAGTGTTATTTCCTAAGGAGATTACCTTAGGAAAATCACTAAGAAAAAGGATTCTCAAGAGAGTAAAAACAACATAGTTACCCCTACGCTTGCTAAAGCCTCACTTTCCCCAGTTTCTCCATATATCCCAAGCTAGGAGCCTCTTTTCTCACCCGCTGTGTTATTCTGAGCCCTCTCCCTGGTTCTCTCTCTCAGTTCCTCACAACAGCAGTCTCCTCCCCACTATAAGACTATGTACTCCCACCAGTTCTGGATCTCTGAGGGCAAGATGGACAGAGTTTGATGGAAACTGACCACTTTGTGACAACTTTAACCCTCAGAGACACAGAATGGTACCCTCCCGCTAGGTGCTAACTGGTTCAATGCTTCATCCGCGTCATCTTGATCCATCGAAGGCATCAATTCAGAGACCAATTTTCTCTTTCTAGTGCTCACATTCCTACATGATAAACCAAGAGGGGGGAAACAGAAAAATGAAGAAATAAATTGAGATAAAGTGACTATATCAAGGAGTGGGCATCAGGAGTCCACTCATTCATTCAACAAGTATTGACCAAGTGCCTACTGGGTACCTGGGCACTAAGCTGTGCACTGGATATTCAGCAGAAACACCTGACCATTGCTGTCCTCACCCTCAGAGCTACCAGGGAAGGCAAACATTCATCTAGTCATTACAACTCAGTGTTGTGAATGAAGGAGGGCTGGGTTCGCACTTGGCTGAAGGAGCTAACTTAGTTCTGGAAAGGCCTGCTTGGAGGAATTTACGAATACGCGGAGGAATGCGGGGGCTGGAGTGAGACAAGCCTGGCGAGAAGCCTAACAAGGAAAAGTTTGGGTGGAGGGCGGCTGGGGTCGGGATTGCACCTGCAACCCCTTCCGCACCCCACAGGCCCGCTCCCGGAGGGAAGACACAGATTCCTGAAGGAGCCAGGGGTGAAAAGTGGAAGAAAGGAGAAAGAGGAGAAGGAGAATGAAAAGAAGAGGAGGGCTTCTCCCAAAGCCCCCACGGTCCGGTTCGGGTGATGGTGGTGAGGCCCCCGTCAGCTGCCGCTACCTGACGGTTTCCGGATCTATGATTCTAACATTCCGAGAAATAATGAGCCCAACCGTGGTCCTCAGGTGACAATCCCTGCAAGGACTAAAGGCCTACGCCACACAGAACAAAGCATCTAAACGGTATACAAATATATCCCTCTTCCCGGTCCCTGGAGAGGCACTTTCTAGTACCCTCTATCCAACTGTCAGCTCAGTGTGTACTCTCTAGGAAGCGGGGAGGACTGCCTCTCGCTGGTTCTAGTTCAGTCTTGGGGAACCCACAGCTTCAGTCCGACAGTTGGGTAGGCCGGGCGTCAGAGTGAGATTTGGAACCACCCTCACAGGTTCCTGGAAGTCGAACAGGGAACTCTGATGACCTTCTCTTTAGAGACTAAATTGATGGGAAAGCATTTAAAATTAGTTCCTCAGGACCGACCGACTTGAGAAAATGTCTGGGAAGCAACTCTGCACCTTTAGGAGGTGGACTTGTCAGCAATTGCCATCGGAACATATACAGAAGTGTAATTCTAGCTTCACCGGGTATGGCCAGAAAGCTTGACATTGAAAACCTATGCCATCCCATCAGCAGCAGAGAATTTCCAAATTTTAGTTCAGAATTCAAAGAGTTCGGATTTCAAAGTCCTGAACGATCCAGGAGCTTTCACAATTCCTCGCTTTGCTTCCCCTGATCCCTTGTCCTGGAATGCCGGTCTCCTCCTCATTCACTCACAGAAACCTTGCTCATTCTTCAAAGCCCACTTCAAATAAGTCAGTTCTCCACCCTGCCTCCGAATCTCTCTCCCTCTCTCTGTCTCTCTGTCTCTGTCTCTGTCTCTGTCTCTCTCTCTCTCTCTCTCACACACACACACACCACCGTGATTTTCCACACTTTTTTTTCTTAGCAGATTACTCTTTCTGCCCAATGGAAAACTTGTTCACAATATCTGTCTCCTCCACTCAGCCTAAGCACCACAAATGTAATAAAAATAATAATAATAATAATAAAATCACATGGATTAGGATATAGTATGGCTGAGCACTTTTTGCGCATTACTCCCCATAACAAATCTATGAGGTAGATTTTTTTTTTTCTGAGGTACACGTGTCTCTCACTGTTGTGGCCTCTCCCGTTGCGGAGCACAGGCTCTGTACGCTCAGGCTTAGCGGCCATGGCTCACGAGCCGAGCCGCTCCACGACATGTGGGATTTTTCCGGACGGGGGCCCGAACCCGTGTTCCCCGCATGGGCAGGCGGACTCTCAACCACTGCGCCCCAGGGAAGCCCTATACAGTAGATTTTTTATTCCCCTTTTACAGATGGGAAAACTGGGGTTTAGGGATGTTAATTGAGAGATAGGAGCGTGCCTTGCTCATTTTTCATCTTCCATAGGGACTAGTGTAGTGCAAACCTACCTTGGCCCTTAAGATTGATTTACTGACCCCCAACTGTTGTCCTTTTTCTTATAGTCATTCAAGTTCTCCCTCTTTCCTCTTGTACTTATGTGGATTTTGGTTTTGTTATATTTTTGCCATTTTCTCTCTGAGTTGACAAGTAATTAGGTAACAGTATCATGAGCACAGAACCTACTGTGCTAAAATACAGATTAGAGATTCCCCCCCCCCCATGGAGAATAAGTAATAGCTCATAACAGAAGAATAAAAAAAGAAGTCACATCACTTTCGAAGAAGAATCCTTTGTCTCTAATCCAATTAGGTTTGTGTAGGAAAGTTTTAAAATTTAGAAAACGATTAAACACATTCAGGGGTTCTACCCAGACTCCTCCCTAAAAACAGACATATAAAACTAAATGAAGCAAAGGATTCTTGCTGCATATAGAGGAGACAAAATATGACATCATTAAAAGAGGATGTTGTTCAGGAGTGATTGCCATCAGCCCTATAAGGTTGATTTCCTGTGAAACACTAAGCAGAAAGAAACAGAACAGCTTCAGTATATACAGAAATTTGACAAACTATACTACTTTTATACTTATGGCAAAACAAAATTTCTTAGACAAATTGATCTTACATAGGTGTCAAAGTGTATTAACTCAAGGAGAGTATTGGCAAGATGACAAAGGAGTGTCCCATCTCAAAGAGGTTTTGGAATTTGTGAATTTATATATGGGGGTTGGGGGAGAGCAGGGAATGTGCAATTAGTTAGAAAAAGAGTATTACTGCTTCATTTAACATGATCATAAAAACATCGTGTCCCCATCTGTTGGTAGAGTAAGATCAGGGTCACCATGATCTTTGTTTGGAAGCTTGTGGAGAATTCATATGTGCATTGAACTTTTATAAGAAATGAGAAGGAAATAATAAGTAATACTTCTGTGGCTGCTATTTAGACAAACTATGTAACAAAGATTCGTGCCCCAATACCGTCAGACAGGAGCGAATTAGCACAAAGGCATCAAACCTTGTCAAAAGTCAGAAGGATAACAGAATCTGCTTTTTCTCAAGTAGCTGTCAGTAAATTTCTCAGGTGCGCATTCAGAGATGCTGAATACATCGTTTGCCTGTTTCTTAGTTTTTTGACAGCAGTTTTCCGTTAATAATATGGCCTTCCCCTATTTCCTCTCTTAGAAAACCCCAGACAGATTGTAAATTCATAGCAGAAAACAGGTGGAGGCGCTGGGGAGATCAGGCAGTCCGGAGACCGCCTTGATCCAAGATTAAGTTACCGTGTCAGTATTTCTAGGCCGATCCCCCTTCTCCCAGCTGGATCAGTGAAACTAGAAAACCCGCCGGAGAGAGTGGGTTTCACAATTCCAGCCGCTTTCGGGAATTCAGAAACTCGCCCACAACCAGCCAAGGCAAACTTCCAGGAAATAACTTCCCGATTTCTTCCGTCTCATCTTCATTCGTAACTCTCTTTACAAAGTGTTATGCTAATCTCAACCAACTCCTAAAGCTAATCAGTTGCCTCCAAAATTTCCTGCTCACTGGACCATCCAACTGAATAATTAAAATTTTGAAGCATTCAGGATAGTGGCGAGCTTTTTGGTCAATGTCAGGTAGCGTGCTCATTAACAAAATTTTGTAAATAACTGAAATTTACATCATTTGTGATTTTGCGGTTGAATATCAAAAACGTTGCAGAGTTTCTAGGCAGAAAATGCCTCATGAAAATTAAACTTGTATACACTTCAACTTTTAGTCTTATTTACAAGTTTCCCCCTTGGTTTCGCGAAAGCCGAGAGGAAAAAACATTTTCCCTGACCGGGAATCGAACCCGGGCCGCGGCGGTGAGAGCGCCGAATCCTAACCACTAGACCACCAGGGAAGTTAGTGAAACGCTCTCAAAATAATGCTACAAAGCTAATGCTCCATACGTATGCATGCGTCACTCCTTTTCTGAATATTCAATAAGGCAATGCAAGATCCCATTCGTTTTATACATGAACCTCCTGTTCCGCACCAACCAATAAAATCTGGACAAGGGGAAGATGTGGCAACGCCCAAGAAGGAGTAATCGGGGCCACGTAGCTGCATAGAGTCTCCTTCCCTGCTCCAGACGTGTGGATTTACTCAGGAATAAATTGTAGATTTAACTAAGTCGTTACGGCAGTTCTTATGACATTAATTTGTAACTGTCTTCTTATCTTTCTCCTCATAAATTGGTGAGCCATTCGAGGATGAAAACCGTTTTTAAATTTATCTTTGGTTTCCTCAAAGTGTTTATGATGATGCTTATCAAATTCTTTATATTTAGTGAATAAAAAGACAGAGGATAAAGTCATAAGACATTATTTGAAGATGTAGTGGGCGGAGTCGAAGTAGCTCAGCTGGGCGAGCGTTAGGCTGGAGATATAGAGGTTCGTGCTTCGACCCCGGGATTCGGCGTGACTCTTTTCGCAAACCACATTAAAACGCTGATTAAACAAATTGCAAGCAAGAACATACCAAAACACGACGCAACTTTTTTCTCAAATTCATAAAAGAAGACAGAGGGTTGTGCAATAAAACGATTCTTCCAGTCAGAGTAGCCTAGGGATGGGCTTCTACATCTCACAAAATAAAAGAAGTAGATCCAAACGTGCAGAAGGAAAGCTACTTTCCCTTCTTTGTAATATTTAGTGTGTGTCTTCTTTCTTGGTTCGGGCTCTGTTCCACTCATACTATGTTCCTCTTTCTTCAAACCTATCCCTTCTTCATTCCCATGGAATTATTCCAACAACCGTAAGCCAAAGTCAAGAGACCCCAAAGTACTCCTCTTTCTCCTGTTCATTTCTACTTCATGATCTCCCTTTCCCCCAATCTTATTCTCTGCCAGCTTCTAATGCAAAGGAGACAGGTCATCCAGATAGATATGGAAAAGAGAAGTTTAATATGAGGAATACCAATTGCATTTTATTCTCGACGTCATGTTCCTTCAATAAATATTTATTAAGTGGACTCCTAGGCAACTCTAAAGAGAAAGAGAGAGGCATGGCAGGAGAACTGAAGGAAAGATTCCTGGAAAATGAACTCATCTGAGTTGAATTGAAGAGGTGGCTCCTGGCTGGAAGGGCGGTGGCGGGGCGGCGTGCAGGGTGCATGGTAAACTGAGCCTGAGCCTTGAAGGAGAGAAGAGAGTCATGATATTCCTGTAGCTCCCTTTTTCCCTACCTCCTAATTTGGTAGTTCTTCACATATCCCAACCTCTTCCTTCCTACTCAGAGGAAAATTTTCCCTCATTTCCAAGGCTAATGGATATTCCATCTGAGCTTTTGACCCTTCTCCCGATTCCATTCTGCCCTCGTGTCTTTGATTCTCCCTCTTACCTGCCTCTCCTCAAACTACAGAATGCCTGCATGTCCATCTTCAGACAACAAAAAAAAGAACACATGCCCTCCTGTCCGGCCCTCATGCTTCTTCCCCAGAATCTTTCCTTCCAGCCACCACCAAACTTGTTAAAGGAACAGTATTTGCCTCCACTTCCTTGCCTCATCAGTTGCTTGCCAGCTGAGGTCTGCCTTCCAAACCTAGGAAACCATTACCATCAACTTCCCAAGTTTCTAATGCTTTGTCTCTTTTTTTGGCCCTAAACTTAATTCTGTGCAGGACACAAACTATTGACAACTCATCCTTCCTGAATCAGTCTTCCTTGGACGTTTTCTTCTCTGTACTCTCCAGCTGTTCTGTTTCCATCTTCCCTCTCCCCCACTTCTAAGGACTCTTTAGAAATGGCTGCATCTCAGTGTCCTGACCTCTGTCTTTTTTTAATTCAATTTTTAAATTATGCATAATTGTAGATTCACCTGCAATTTTAAGAAATAATACAGAAATATCTCATGTACCCTTTACTGAGTTGCCCCCAATGGTGACATCTTGCAAAACTATAATGCAATATCAGGAGCAGGGTATTGATATTGATAAAGTCAAGATACAGAACATTTCCATCACCACTAGGATCCTCATGTTGCCCTTTTATAGCCACAGCCACTTTCCTCCTGCCCCCCCCAACATCTGGCCACCACTAGTCTGTTGTCCATTTCTATAATTTTGTAATTTCAACAATGTTATATAAATGGAAACATATAGTATGTAACCTATTGGGATTGGCTTTTTGCACTCACTGTAATTCTTTGGAAATTCATCCAGGTTGTTGAGTGCTTCAATAGTTCATTCCTTTTTATTACTGAATGCTATTCTGTGGTATGAGTTTACCACAGTTTGAACATTCCCCATTAAAGGACACTTGGGTTGTTTCCAGCTTTTTACTATTATGAATAAATCTGCTATAAATATTTGAGGATAGGTTTTTGTATAAACATCAGTCTTCATTTCTCTGGGTTGAATGTCCAGGAGTGCAACTTCTGGGTGGCATGGTACTTGCATGTTTAGTTTTTAAAGAAACTGTCAAAGTGTTTCCCAGAGTGGCTGCACCATTTTACATTCCCACTAGCAATGTATATAGCCTCATCCATCAACACTTGGCATTGTTACTAGTTTTAGTTTAGCCATTCTGATAGGTATACAGTGACATCTCATTGTGGTTGTAATTTGCATTTCCTCAGTGGCTAATGATGTTGAAAACCTCTCCATGTGCTTATTTGCCATCCATATATCTGCTTTGGTGAAATGTCTCTTTAGGTCTTTTGTCCAATCCAGGAAGAACATTTGTGTACAGGTTTTTGAGTGAGAAGTTCCTGAAAAAACTTGGAAGTTCAGACCTGTGGCAAATCTGTCTTGGATTATACAATTGTCATGCAATGCAATATAATGCAGCAGTATTTACAAAATGCAGTACAGCCTTACTGTTTTGGGAAAGGCTGATTGCAGGGTGGAGAAATCCCCAGGATAATAAGTCACTAAGAAGAGCTTCTTCCAGTGTGGACTGACTACACCACCCTTTTGCACACCCTTTGTGTGCAAAACCTAAAGATAAAGTATACACTAGTGTTAAAAAAAAAAAAAAAAAAAGACAGGCCCCAAATGGAGTCATTTATGCTAAGCCTCATTGTCACCAAACCTAGATCTAAGTAGGGCCTCTGCCCTCTAGAAATGTAATCTAAAACCATTCAATCAGGAATCACCTGATCAGCACTACTAGTTAGGTTATCTGTCTGATAGACTCCTGCCACCCCCCTAAAGGAAAGTAACCTAGCAATAGCCAACCTGCTTTTTTGCCTAGTATAACTTCCTTGTTCCTGCTCCCTTCTGCCTACTAAAGTCTTTCATTTTGTAGGGCTCCTCGGAACTCCTCCCTACCTGCTAGATTGGATGCTGCTCGATTGGAATCGATTTTTGCTCAAGTAAAATCTTAAAAATTTTAATATGCCTCAGTTTATCTTTTAACAGTAGTATGTACGCCGCCCCGTGTACTCCGTGAAGTTAGGTGGTCTGCTGTGTGCAAAAATAATGCTGGGGAAAAACGAGTCTTCAAAAAGAGAACCCAGGGAAGATTAAACAAAAGAGACCGGGTCTCGTCGGATGTCCGGGCAGAACTGCAGGCACTGCTCGCAGGCGCGGTCCCACCGCCGCCCAACACGGGGAGTTTGACCTGCTCCGTGTCCGGCCTGGGCCGGGTCCCCCCCTCCTTAGACAACCTGGTACCCCCGGGCTCCCCCGGGAGCCCCATGTTGGTGCCAGGCCCGGTGCGGACGCCCGCTCTACACAGCGCGGTAGTCCCGAACCCCCGGGCACCCACGATCCGCCGACCTCAGCCTCCCGGGAAGCTGGGATTACAGGCGCGCGCCACCGTGCCCGGCGCGGGGAGATGCGGCGCCGCGGGCCTGGAGGCTGCGGCCGGCGGCCCTGCCGTGCTGCGCGGCGCGACCTGCGCGGCGACTCCCCTGTGCGCAGCCCACTACCCACTCTAGATTGCTAGAAGGGGCTGATAGAACCGAGCTCAGGAGGCGCAGAAAGCCCTGGCAGAGATGTGAATAAGCTCGGTTTATCGTGTTGTCCTCGGAATCTTTGCAAAAAGGTCTGTTAAACAAATGGCCGTAAATTTAATAAAGGAAAGGGTGAAGGACTGTATTGAGGGTCGTGTTCTTCGCAAACTTCCATACGCATACAAAATCACGGGGGCGGGGGGTCTCGCTAAAATGCAGGTTCTAATGCTGTAGGTCTGGGGTGAGGTCTGAGAGTCTGCATTTCTAAGAAACTACCAGGTTAAGCCAATCAGCGGTCCGTGCTGCAAGTGACAAGGCTGTTGACGCTTTGGAACCAGATGTCTACACATTTTCATTTATTTTAACAGTGGCAGCGTTATGATATTAGAACATTAAAGAGAAAAATAAAAAGATACCCACAGTTCCAACTGATTATGGGCATTTCCCTTCCTTTTTAGTTCCCGCCCTCATGCATACATAATTTTGTGCATGGTTGAAACCAGGACATTTGTACAATGTCATGTTGGGTACATTTTCGTTTTGTGGTAAGTAATAAATATATGCAGAGAATTGTTCAATTACTACTCTGTCAGCCAACATTTACTGAGACCCTTCTTTGTGCCATCTATAC
This sequence comes from Delphinus delphis, assembly GCF_949987515.2. NCBI lineage: Eukaryota > Metazoa > Chordata > Mammalia > Artiodactyla > Delphinidae > Delphinus > Delphinus delphis. The sequence goes on along the minus strand of NC_082692.2, from coordinate 22,249,213 downwards.
TAGGTCCGTCTGGGGAATCGGAGAGTACAAAATGCACTCTTCTGAGGAGCTTATGGCCTGATTTTTTAAAAATACAGACAAGTAAGTCAGTGAGAATTAAGACACACTCGTATTCTTCCATAGATGTAAGGGCAGGATGGTGTGTAGAGAAAATCATCATTACGGGCACCTAACCTAAGATGGGGATGGTTTACTGGAGGAGATGATAGCGGAAGTGTGTCTTAAAGATGAGCTATAATTAGGCGGGTAAGGAAGATGTGATCGTTGTGATTTATAATAAATCTTATTTGGCCTTCCTCACACTTCTGGCACACAGTTCCTAAAACACTGAGACTTTCCTAACTGTTGAGAGCCCTAAAGGTGCCTTTTGTTATGTTAATGAGGAGACTTTGGGAAAGCCCCAGAGATCTCCTAAGGGTGGGCACAGGTTGCCAGGGGCACTAACCGTGTGATTGGAGGGCTGAAATTTTCAGTCCCACCTCCTACCTCCTGGGAGGGAGAGGAGCTGGAGATTAAGTTAAATTACTGATGGCCTACATTTAATGAATTGTGCCTATACAATGAAGCCTCCATAAAAACCAAAAAGGACAGGGTTTGAAGAGTTTCTGGGCTGGTGAACACTTGCAGATGTGGGGACAGTGACCAGCTCAGAGAAGGCATGGAAATTCCATCCTCCCTTTACCCATACCTTGCCCTTTGCATCTCTTCCATCTAGCTGTTCCTGAGTGATAGCCTCTTACAATAAACCAGTAATCTAGTACATAAAATGTTTCTCTGAGTTCTGTGAGCTGCTCTAGCAAATTAATTGAACCCAAGGAGGGGAGTCTGTGAAAATTCCCATCTCTAGTCAGTCGATCAGATGCACAGCTGACGACCTGGACTCATGTTTGGAGTCTGTGGGCAGTCTTGTGGAGCTGAGCCCTTAAGTGGCAAAATCTGATGCTACCTCTGGCTAGGTAGTGTCAGAACTGAGTTGAACTGTAGGACACCCAGCTGGTGTAAAGAATTGCTTGGTGGTGTGGGGGAAATCCCACACGTTGGAATTGTGTCAGTTTTATAGGGCATGGGAAGATTCTCGCCATAAAGCATCAACAGGTGCAAAGCTGAAAAGGTGTGAAAATCCCTAGTTCCTAGTTCCATTAGGCCTGAGCAGAGCATCAACGGTGCATGGGCCAAGAGGAATAAGATTAAGATGAAGCTGCAGATGAAAAAAGAGTTACCTTGTGTGGTAGCTAGTCTCCCAGAACTGACCCCAGTGTAGCAGGTCTCTCAGTAATCACACCTTTGTGTAGCACATTCCCACAGTGAATCTTGGTTGACCAAGTAGAACTTCACTGAAGTGACACTTTGCCAATTCCAGGCCTGCTTGAGTCATAAGAACCCTGGCAGCTTCTGACTGGGTTTCTTGGAATGCTCAATCTGGAAAGCTCCCTCTCAGAACCCAGTCACTGTACTGTGAGAAGTCCAAGCCACATGGGAAGGTCACAGCCAGGCACTCTGGACAGCAGCCTCAACAGAGCTCCTAGCAGGTCACAAACACTAACTGTCACCACCAGTCACGTGAGCAAGCCATCCTGGAGAGCTCAGCCCAGTCAAGTCCTCAGAGGTCTGGGGTTCTTGCTGACACCACATGGAGCAAAATTGCCCAGGTGAGCCCAGTGAACCCACAGAATCAAGAGAGATAACAAAATGGTTTTCTATTGCTATCACAGCAACCTTAGTGGCTTTAAAAAACACAAATTTATTACCTTACAATTTTTCAGGTCAGAAGTGATGGGTATGGTCTCACCATGCTGGAAGCAAGGTATTCGCAGCCTGCATGCCTTTCTGGAGGCTCTAAGGGAGAATTTATTTCCCGCTTCACACTGTTTATAGAGTTTGTTTCTTTGTGGTTGTATGACTGAAATCTCTGTTTTCTGCTGGCTTGAGCCACTCCTGGCTTCTAAAGACCGCTACATTCCTTGGTTCTTCAAAGCCATGAGTGATGGGTCAAGTCCTCAAATCACATCCCTTTACCTACTCTTCTGCTTCCTCTGCCACTTGTAAGGACTCTTGTGATTAGGATCATCTCCCCATCTCATGGTCCTCAATCTTAATCACATCTGTGAAGTCCCTTTTACCATGTAAGGTAACATTCACAGTTTCCTGGGATTAGAGAATCTTTTGGAATGTCCATTATTCTGTGTACCACAAGTCACTGTGCTTTGGAATTCTCTGTTACATATTAGTAGATAATGAGAACACATTGCGAGCTGTATCTTCAATGACTTTGAACTTTACCTCGAAGGCTTTGGAAAGACAAAGAAATACCCTTCTGAACAGAAAGGCCAGTGTAACTGGTATCTTTTGCAAGCTTGTCCTGACTGTACTGCAGAAGTGGGGCCTCAGCTAGCACACAGAGTTCCTTTGTGCAAATTATGTAATAACGACTCATATTGGTGGATGAATAACAGAAAGGCAACCCTCGGGGCTGATAAAGTACAAAAAAAGGAAAATGCCACCTCTGTCCAAGGCTCATGGCTTGACTCTCAGAACTCAGGTCAGACTTCAGCTCCTATATACCTTCTCCACAAGTGTCTTTTATAGGGCACCTGTGTATGACAGCCCTGTGTAGACAAACAATGGGAGACAAGCAAGGTTAGAAGCCCAGAAACCAGATTGGAGGCCACTGCTGTAGCAGAGGAAAGACACGGAGGCAGGATGAGGAGAAAGAAAAAGTAAAAGAGTGGTAGTAATCTGGTATGGAATAAAGGAGAGTGATTCAGGAAGTACCAAGGAGGTAGAATTCACGGGACTTGGAAGCTGGTAGAATGTGAGTAAAAGAGAGGAAGGGATTAAAAAGGATGCAAATGTGATGATGCTATTCACCTGCTGTTGGAGGAGAAGCAGGTCTTCACCAAGGTGATACTTTTCTTACGGAGAAGTGGGATTTGAAAACCAGGGAGGAAACAATGAGAATGACAGGCCTTGAGTCTGGTGCCGTAACACAGTTGTTCATGTAGATGAAGAAATGCTATTGCATGCTAAAATATTTTGAAGCCCTCAAGGTCAGCAAGACTGGATGGAGTTGAAAGAAACGAGGGCTACAGAGCTGATGAGGATATTTTAATGAGAATCTTCTCATACTTGAAGAGAATTGACTCAGAATTTAGAGATCTCAGAAACTGAGGATGAGATAGGAGAATGGGGAGAAAATGTATCCCCTTCCTCCTCACGTCTTTACTTCCCTCTTTCCACAGCTTAGATTTCATGATTAATTACCAGCATTACGAGCTTGTATAACCTTCATCTCCTGTGCCCCACTCTCCACCCTAGGTCAAATCAAACACACCACCACTTTCTCCAAACCTGAATCTGAATAGCTGAATGGATACAGCATACCCCAAAGTGTGCTCCTCCATTTAACCCACTCTAAACCAAACCTTTATCCCCTCTAACTCCACTGAAACTCCCTTGTCGAGTCCCAGCAACCTCCATCTTGCAAATTCCAATGGTCAATTCTCAGTCTTCAATTTGCTCAGCTTCTCAGTAACACTTGGCCCAGCTGATACTCCCTCTTTATGGAAACACATTCACTTGATTTCTGGAACAACACTCTCTCTTGGTTTTTTTGTTTGTTTGGTTTTTTTTGCCCCACTTAAATGTAGTTCCTTCTTTATTTCCTCCCAGTCTCTACATTTTGGAGTTCTCTAGGGTCCTGACCTGAGTCCTCATGTATTCCCTACATACACCCTCTCCCTACCTGAGCTCACCTGATCACCTGGCTTTCAATACCATCTATACCCTGAGAAGTCCCAGACTTAAACTTTCAACCCCATCTCTCCATTGAGCAGATCAAATTACATGACTGACATCTCCACTGAATGTCTAAAAGGCATCGCAAACTTAACATGTTAAAAGATCTCTTGATTTCTTACCCATCCCCCAAACCTGCTCCTTGCTCAGTTCTCATCTTGATAAAAAGCACAGCAGTAATTTAAACTTGTGAAATAAAACTTGGATTCCAAATAAGTTATACTTTCAGCAAATAAGTCGTGTTTAACTTGACTACTTGGTTGTTCCTTTCTGGTATTATTATTAATTATTATTATTGTTGTTGTTATTATTATTATTTTGTTCTGAAGCAGTCATATTTTCCCCCAAATAAATCATTTTTTTAGTGTATGAGTTTTTGTCCCAATCTACGTAACATCAAACAATATTGGAGAAAGAACATATATACATTTCTGTTATACCATAGTACTTTTCTCCATTCCCATCCTCAAAGTATTTCCAAATTAGATAAGGACATTCTTTTTACCCCACACTTTGAAAATAAAGATTTTACAGCAGGCCAATATTTTAAAGTATTTTCTATGGCCAGCCACAGTGATAGCCACCTTGTAGGCATATGCCTAAAGAGGCCATCTCATTCCATTTCTGTGAAGTAAAAAAATCTCAGTAAGTGCTTCTGCACATTTTGAAGAAAATAAAAACTGACCATAAACCTCAATAAACCATGAAAGCCTCAATATCATGAGTAAGCAAACCACAATCCTTTAAAGCAATGTCTGTGTACAAGGAGTGCAGGACATTTAGCAGATAAGATCTTTTTATTTTCTTTGGTAAGGCTAAACGGAATTTGCCAAAATTTACTTTTGCACTGTTGCCAAATGTGCAGATAGATGAGCATGGCCTAGTTTGTATCTGAACAAAATATCAACAATCTTCTGTTTTATGTATCTAGTGGTTTTATTAAATCTACACACAAATCAAGAAGATGATTTTTCGACACCATGTTTCAAATTAAAGTCGTAGGAGCTAGGGGAAACATTTTTTCTTGCCTAACTTGACACATCGTTTGAAGTTGTTATATTGTAGAGAACAAGGTCATCCGACAGAATCGGCTTCACAGTACAAGAGGCCAATACACGGTATCGAAATTTCCCTTTTTGTTTGCCCTCGGGATGCAACCTTTGAATCAGGAAATAGAGAATGCGAGTTCTTTTCAAGTATTATACCCAACACTATCTTTGACTGAGCATTGGTGTCATTTAGAGAAGAAGAAAAACCTCTGATTCGAAAGTTCTCGCCCGTCTTAACCCAGACTTGGGAGATTCAGTCTCCCCTTGTACTGTCACACCTCCTTCTCCACTATGCCCAAATCCAAATCCTTTTCTACATATTGTGCAGTACTCTGTTTTGGTAATTTACCTCCCTAATCCAGTTATATGTGTTCTTCCATCTGCCATTTAGACTTTTTCGGTGAGGTCTGGGTCATGCTGGCATTCACATGGTAGTCGTTTGTTCTCATTTTCATTATCTAGACTCAGGACATATGGTCGAAATATCCACAATGTTAAAAATTAAGCTAACATTATTTCGATAAAAAGCACAACAGTTAATCTACAGGCAGACCTATTTCGCATATTTAGGTTACAGCACTCAGAGAGATGCAACACTGGACTGCCCATTATTGCGAACCAAAAATTCCGGTTGCCCTCATCAGCGGCCAGGGGAAAAACAGAGATTGCAACTACAGAAGTCGAATAATATGTGCCGCCTCAATTTGGCAATAAAATCAGTGTTCCTCTCAGCCCTCCAGGGGCGGGGGCGTCAGCGGAGGTAAAGGTGTCATAGGGTGTTTTTGGTACTTTGCCCAGCCGTCCGCAACCCATCTCTGAAACCCTGACTCTTCTCAGCCCGGGAAGAGGTTTCCCAGGAGTTGCGGCTTTCCCAAGACATTCCCGGGGCAAACCAGGAGACTGGGTAAGCCAAGCTTTTCACCTGTTCCTGTTTCTGTAACTACAGCTCTCTCATACCAGCAGATTCCCAAGAGTTTGCACCAAGGACACCTTATTCTTTAAAGCATCAAGTCCCATATGTCCAGGAACCCCCTTTGGACTTCTTCGGGACGGAGCAGTGGTCAGGGAAGATTGTAGTCTGTTGAGAAACTGATGGGACTTGGGGAGGTGTTTTCTTAAAATGAGGACAGACCGCTTTATGGGAAATTTGCCTGCGAAGGGGCATAAACGAAATAGAGCGACAGCCTGAGACAGAGGCGTCGAGTCAAAGGAAGTGTTTTGTTATTTAAGGTAATAAACACTTTAACGTGTTTAAAGTACTGATGAGAAGAATCGGGTATGGAAAGACAGAGGGAGAGTGAGAGAGGAAGTGGGCCGTTTTCCTCTTCCCTAGAGACCACAGGGATGGACGCCGGTATAGGTTAAGTGCAGGTATCTGGGCAAGAAGTTAAGGAAACTCTCCTTCTGTTGTGAGAGGTGAGGGTCATTAGTTCAGAACGAGGGGAGCAAAGGCAGTGGCATCGACAACGACTTTCCTCATCTGATTCAGGTTGTAGAAGTTGTTGCACTTTTAAGCCGTTGCAGGGGAGCATTTCATTTTCAGATTTTAAAGTAAAGGAACTACAGAGCAAGACAGAAGTTTAAGCAAGGTAAATTCCAGTGCTAAAGACATTTGATGAGGACACTCGGCCGCCTGCCTCCTTAGCGCAGTAGGCAGCGCGTCAGTCTCATAATCTGAAGGTCCTGAGTTCGAACCTCAGAGGGGGCAGCTCGATTTTTGCCCTCGCCCTCCACCAACCAGTTACCGCCTTCGTCTGGCAAAAGTCTACTTCCTAGTGACTGGGCCAGTTGTGTGCTGGTCAAAGAGCTCAAGCCTAAGCTTTCTTCCTGATTGGTAGGTGCAAAAATATGGAAAGATGTTATTTATGTATAATGACTTGTTATCTTCAGCTCCTTCCAGTGGACAACCTCTTGTCCAAGTTCCTCTGATTGCTATTTCTTCTTGGAACAGTATCCTATTGGCGCAATCTAATTTATTGGGGAAAATAATTGAATGGACAGATATATGAAAATCTGACATTCAGTTTTCTCAGTAAGTCTTCTTGTTTCCTCTTCATATATACATGCCATCTCCTTGCCCTGGCCTCCCTATCTAATCTGGTCCTAACTGGTTTCCCATCTGTACTACACTGAATATTGTTCCACAAAAATGTATGCCCGCCCACCCAGAACCTCAGAACGCGACCTTATTTGGAAATAGAGTCTTTGCAGATGTCATTAGTTAAATTTACATGAGATCATACTGGATGGGGGTGGGGGTGGGGCTTAAATTCAGTGGCTAGTGTCCTAAGATGTATGTCTGTTTTATCCACTCCTGTATTTCCAGTGCCTAGCACAGTATCAGACAAACAGTAAACACTTGTCAAATAAGTCAGTGAATTAATTAGCATATTTAACGTTACTTTGTTTTTGTTTTGGGTTTTTTTTTGCCATATCCCCTACCGCTATATTACTCCCGGCGGTCAACATCTCAAATTTGGATTTTTGCAGTAATCCCCACAGGAGTCACACCTACTGAAGTTCATCCTGCAGGCATACTTCTCTGGCCCAGTCCGTGCTGGAAAAAGAGAGGGCAATACTTAGGCTGCTCCTGCTAAATATCTGGACCTGTATTTCAGGATAGTTCTCTCAACAGTTCATTCTGGTGCAGAATGAAAAAGGTATATACTAGGGAACATCTTAACAGTGTCTTCTAGACCCTCAGCCTCTGATCCCAGGAGCCTACATCTGCTACAGTTTAAGAGCTGCAGTTAAGGACTGTAGAGACGCCAAATAGCTGGATGGTCTGGCTGTTCGGGCTGTTCCTTAGAGAATCTTGATTCTTGTTGGAGCCACTATTCTGAATCTGTTCCTCCTCTTTGTAGAATCAGAAACTAGTTTTTAATTCACCCAGATTTTTCCAGGCTTACAGGACTGACTCGCAATAACCAAATGTCAGAGACGTTCCAAGCCAGAGTATGAACATATTATAGCCGCACTGATGGTTGACCAGCATATTCTTTCCCTTGTAAAATAAACTCTATAGTGGGAAGCAAAGAACATTAGAAGATTGCTCTGTGAACCTATAATCAGAGTAAGGAAGTAATAAAATATTAATGACTATGATATTAGGCAATGATGGTCTGGCGCATTCACCACCAAAAAGCCAACCAAGCCAAGCTGTGGGTTGGCTGCCTCTGGGAAGAGATGGAATTCTGATCATAGTATATTTCTAAATAAAGTTACATTATCATTGGTTAGATATTCTTGTTACCTTTATGGCACTTTGATGTCCAGAAAAACCTCCTCAGCCACTCATTTACCAACTCTTACTTCACTCTTAGGAAATTATTTGGTTCTGGTACAAAGCCATGTACTCTAAGGCTCTCCTTAAATGCTAGCTCCCTTCATCTTACAGTAAAGGTCCCATCTATTCACCTCGGCGTTGGCGTTTGCCTGAGTCACTTACACATACCGTGTAAAGAGATGGATGGTTTGCAAGGGTGGAGTCAGAACTGGATGGTAAAAGTCAAAAGCGACGCCTGAACAGGGACTTGAACCCTAGACCCTTAGATTAAAAGTCTCATGCTCTACTGAGTGAACTACCCAGTCCCCTTTTGTTGCAGCATGTTTCCTGTACATCCTAATGTGAAGAAAAGTACATGAACAAAGTTCCAATTCTGTTCATGTTCCTTTCCTTTATTCCTAATTCCATTCCTGCCTCTTTGAATATGGCTCACAACTACTTCTGCCCCCAGGTCATAAGAAAAAGATAACGCTCATATTTGAGTAATATAAACAATTACTTCTAAAAGTTGTATGTTACTAGAGATGTAATCACCTGGACCCTCTTGTGCTTCATCTTCACAATTTGTGTTCCAGTCTCCCCCCAGACCTTAAGAATGCCTAGCAGAAAAAGCTCTTAACAACTAGGTTTTGAGAACTTACTCTGAGCAAGGAGCTCTGCTTTGCCCCTGGTTTACAGCAGTGGAAAGCCACCACCTCAGCCTTCATGGAGTTTACCCTTTAGAAGGGAGAGTCAGCCTTTTAAACAATGAATTACACCATAAATGTTTAAACAGCCATTGTGATAAATGTTCTTAGGAAAAAGTACAGGTTACTGAGGTTTGTAGAGAAACAAACAAGTATAATCTCATGACCAGAGTTTCCAAATTAAATGAGATAACACACGTAAACTTTTGGAATAGTGTCTGGGTCATGCTAACAGTTCAATGAAAGTTAGGTGTTATCATCATTATTATTTTTATTATAAAATAGATGAATTAGAAAATCATATTTAATTGGTTGGTTGTGCCACCTTAGACAAATTACTTAATCTCTCATCCACTTTCCTCCCTTAAATCCTGCAACAGAAATTTCTTCCTCAAAGGTTGGGTTTACCACAATGGTACGTAGTACATTTCTAACTTATGTATTTATTCATGCCACTATTCAAAATAGATTTGAGGTGGTCTACACAACTTCACTGTAATAAGATAAAATGGAAAATGTTAATAGACTTAAGTAGGGATAAAGGGAGCATAGAGGTAGAAAATTAAGGTAAACGTATGCAAGCTATAGGTGTCCCCCACCCCATATCTCCAAGACAGTGGATTATAGAGGGAGGTGACCTCTTCCAGGGGGTAAGAGAAGACTTTTCCCAAGACATGATGTTTAAACTGAGAACCAACAGTTTAATAGTAATAGATTAGACAAAAACATGACTCCAGCATTTTAGGAAGAGCAAAAAAGCAGAATACTTTCAGAGAACTTAAAGAAGGCCTGAGGTGCTTGAGTGCAGATATCTTGGGACAATACTGATGGAGGTGGGGGGCAAGGTAAACAGAAAGGCAGGGACAGATGAGAGACAGACAGGCTCAGAGGTTATGGCTAGGAGTGCAGAGTACAAACTTCATCCTTGCAGCAATATAAAGTCACCGGGGATTTTAAGCAGAGAGGAGCAACATGGTCAGAGATGATTTCAAAAAGATTATGTTGGTTTCATGTAAAGAAATGTGTCAGCGTGAGGCAAGAGATGATAGGAAAACACAAATTAGGTTACTGTGTAGCCATGTAGACTTGACCTACTGACTATTTGGCAGTGTTGGGGAATGGTGCAGAGACTGGGAACATTTGGAAAGAAGCAGAAGACTTGGGCCCAGACTCTTCCTGGGCACCTAGAGAGGAAGAGGTGTCAAACTAATTCATTTCTCTCAGTAGGGCATTGCCTTAATAAACCCTTTACTTGGAAAGGCAGCAATAAAGCAGAATAAGAAAGGGCACTTTGGATCTTTTGAGAATTCTTTGGAAGGCATGGAGTGTTTGCTCTGTTCTTGATCTGACTTGTGGATACCTGAGGGTACTGCCGCCAGTTCTGATCAGCAGGCAAGCCGTGAGTGATCAGACAAAAAAAGGAGAATCTTGGGAGGAAGTGACCTTCCCCACAATAGTCAATATGAGATAACTGGATATGTGCAGAGGGATTCCAAAAACTTGTTCAGGTGATTGCATTCAGATCTGATCTCCTGAGCTTGCTGTTAAAAATTCAGATTTGCAGTCTACCATGTCCCACTCAAACATAGTAAAGTCCATGAGATCAGGAGCAATTTCTGTTGTGTACAGTGTGGTATCCCTAGCCCCTATGTATCAGTCAAGGTCTAGTTCAGAAACAACACCAGGTATTTCAACTGAGAACACTGTGGTAACCCAGAGATAATAACTATGGAAAGTAGTTACCACCTTCTAGGGAGGAGGGGAAAAACGGGTAGGGGTTGGGCCTCTAAGGAAGAGCACAAAGAGAATGGTGGTTGGAATCAACTACCATTGTTGGAGCAACCCTGACTGGAATAGCAAAATTCAGAAAACAGTTCCTCTTCTCTTCTCCCGCCTCCCCGGCTCCTTCTAGTTCCTCTTATTGACAGAACCTAAGAGAAAGCCAACTGACAAAGTTTTAGATATGTAATTTGCAGATGGCCAGAGCCAACATCACAGAAGAGGGTGAATTTGAAGCTGAGCAGGAATGGATTAATAGTAAGGGACACAGCTTTGAACAGTGCTTGGCACATAGTAGGTGCTCAATAAATATCTGTTCAATACCTCCCACTCAACAAGCTGAGATGTTAAGAGCTGGATATTAAATATCAATCTTGCTTTTTTTAAAATTAATTTTTACTGGAGTATAGTTGCTTTAAAGTGTTATGTTAGTTTCTGCTGTACAGCAAGGTGAATCAGCTATACATATACATATATTCTCTCTTTTTTGGATTTCCTTCCCATTTAGGTCACCACAGAGCACTGAGTTCCCTGTGCTATACAGTAGGTTCTCATTAGTTACCTATTTTATACATAGTAGTGTATATATATCAATCCCAAGCTCCCAGTTCATCCCACCCTCCCTTCCCCCCTTGGTATCTATACGTTTGTTCTCTGTGTCCTTATTTCTGCTTTGATTCTTGCTTGTTTTTATTTGAGCCAGGTGCTTATCCTGTCTCTCTAAATATCACTTCTTCTTTCTTCGTTTTCTGTTTCTCTTGTTACTCTTTCCTGTATTTTGCAGTTTGGATGACCTAGAGACCCAGTCAAGAACACTGCAAGCAGGAAAAGAAGTCCAATGCAGAGACTGAGGGGGGGGGAAATGTTTTCTTTTTCATGTAGGATGGCGTTTGTGATCTGGTGGTAATTCCAGAAGAATGGCAAAATATAATCAATAATTAATAGAAATGTTTTGCACATCATACTACATCTTCCACATCCCCAGTGTAACCCTCCATCCCCTTCTCCCTCTCAACCAGTAAGTTTCTTGACCTTAATGTTTTTGTAACAAGTCAGTCTAAAAGTCTCCTAGCTCTATCTACAATTGGTATAAAAAGACTTTTGGAGTATTTAATCTTACTGAAAATTACTATTTTGTATCTGAACAGTACATGGTTCTGTTAAACAAAAAAATTCCCGTTTAGTTTCATCAGAGCAATTTCCTCCGAATTTTCCTCTTTTTATACGCAAACGGAAGAAAAGCTTAACGTTGCCCCCTCTGAGGTTCGAACTCAGGACCTTCAGATTATGAGACTGACGCGCTGCCTACTGCGCTAAGGAGGCAACTGCGACTGCCACTTATACAACACATCTACCAACTTTATTAAAGGAATCATTTTTAGAATTCTCTGAATCACAGTGTTTCAAAGGAAGGCGGAACCATGGTTTAATTTGCCTCTAAAATATTCGAAGTTTGGATGGCAAAGCCACACAGAACAAGGTAAGGGCCCGACTACTGGCCCAGCCCCGTTTCCCCTGCAAACTTTCCTGCGAAGACTTTAGGGGCGGTGAGGGCAACTGAGTGCGGACTTTGCAGAAGTTCTGCTCGGTATGACCGGGGCCTGTGGAGATGGGCTACCTTCTGAAAAGCAAACAAGACTTAAATAACAAGGACCGTACTCTTTGCCTCCCTCGTGAGGTTCCATGGAGGAGCTTGGTCTCCTGAGATAGATGAAGGGGGAGGGGGCCTCAAGATTCTTTCCTCATTTCTCCTTGGCGGCTCCCGGGCTCAAGCCAAACGCCCAGACTTGCTCACTCCTGAAGTCCGGGGACTTACTCCCTGAAGTCCAAGTGGATCTGGAACCCACAGCATCCACTGGAACTGTCAGTCTGCGTGACTCCTTTTTCCTATGCTGATGACAGACGAGGCAGGAGCCTCCTCCCGCGCCACCTGCGCCGTCGCCGTTCACGGTGAACCTGGGAGCCATGAGAAAGCAAAGTGTCAGGGGTCAGGGGGTTCTCAGGTTGTGCTAGGAGTGGAGAGGGGAACGCTGGAGGAAGGGCCCGCGGAGACAGCTCAGAGTGGCGGGGGCACGGGTGAGGTGGGGGGGAGAGAAAAAGGACCTGAAACGGGCGCAGTTTGGGTCAGATGACATGCATGTAAAACTATTTTTTTTGTAGGAGGTAGCGTGGCCGAGCGGTCTAAGGCGCTGGATTAAGGCTCCAGTCTCTTCGGGGGCGTGGGTTCGAATCCCACCGCTGCCAATGACCTTTTTCCCCTCACCGTTGTCTGAGTAGGTACTCTTTCATGTCCAAAATACACAGTTCTCACAGGCTCCAAGTTCAGGTAGGTTCCTCTCCTACCACTTCTGCTTTTCCCAGAGGCCAGAGATAACACCCATATGTACTGTCCCCCAAAACAGTGTTCATCACATGACAGGCCTTCAACTGATTATTTCAAATAACAAAAAGTTAATGAGCATCTACTCTGCGTGGTACTTACTCCGTTATTGTAGTTTCATCACCCAATAGTTTCGAACGTATAACAGACCTTCATTTAATTCATTCGTTTATGTAAAAAAAAAAAAGAAAAGAAAAGAAATCAGCTCCTACTATGTGTTACCTACTAGGTACTTAGGCCCCGTAGATACAGTTCTTACTTATTACCTTATTCAATAAATGGTGGAACAGTGAGTAGCTGTCAGTTTCCCTGAATCCACTTGCAACTGGAGACAGGTCCCGCCCGGCCGCGGTTCTCAGCATCCCCGAAGCCTTCTCATTTTACATTTTGAATCCTAATTATGCTGATCTGAGCTGTGGCGACTCTATGCAAGGCGCCTCGCCTTGCCACTCAACTGCCTCTCAGGTCACACGGTCTAGAGGCGCTTCCCCCCTCACTGTGCGCGTCTCTGCGTCTTCCATTGGGCGCCCTCAGTCTCTGCTCCAAGCAATTCTCTCTGCCCTCAAAGCTTCTTATCCTCTACACCTCAGCAAGGTAGTTGCTCTCTCCTGGAAGCCTCCCTTGATCTCTCCCTCCACAATTACAATTAGGCACTGAGGATCTGGAAGGAAACAAAGGAGAGGGTCCCTGCCCTGGTGCAGTGTAGAGAAGACAAGCATTAGACGCATAATGGCCCCAAGATGATACAATTTCTACGGTAAAGAATGCAACTGAACTATGAATGACATTGTAGATATATAGTTACCAAAAATAAAGGACAGTACAACAGTACAATGTATAGAAGAACACACTTCAACGTTTCCAGTGATAACAGTGTCAGAGGATAGGGAAGGAGGAGATTATAAATTCTACTTTAGGCACTTTTGTTTGAGTTGTTAGGATGAGTAGATATTTATTTCATAAGTCGAATAAGTGAATCCACGAGTCCACAAATGAATTGTTCAAAAAAATCCCAGTCTGATAAATACCGCGAAAGAGAAATGGAACGTGCTGGGGAGCCTGTAGCAGGCCTCAGCTTAGCCATCCCTTCTTTGGCAGGCTTTCCTCATTGCTACCTGCCCTTAATTGGGTATTCCTGTTGGTATGCTTTGGCCATGCTCTGTTATCACTTGATCCATCACTTATTTTAGCATTTATCATAACTTAGGGAAATTTTTGTGCAATCATCTGCTTTTCCCCATGCGTCATAAGCTTTGTCAGATATAGAACCATATTTCTCTCACTTCCCCACGTCATGAAAACTAAATAGATATTTGTAGTAAGTATCAGTGAATAAATATATAAATACATGAAAGAATATCTTTCTAATTGTGAAATGAGCAAGGTACACAGAGCTGAGGATCCCGGAAGACGTTGAGGTCTTCAGTTTGAGGTAGAGTCTTGTGTTCTGAAGCCCCATTTCTACAGGACACTCCAGCTAAACTTGGTTCTTGACTCTGATTACGCCACACTGACTTGCTCTTTCTGGATTCAGCTCTGCTACCAGGTTACTGCAAATCATTCTTGCGCAGATTGCCAGGGATCACATTACTTCTGTATTGTGGGTCCCAGTCATCTCTTCCCCCAGTCATCCCCCTCAGCAGTCTTTGTTTGCATTCACCTTGCAATATTTATGAACCAACCATGAGCGATTCCAAGAGAAAAGTGTAGTCTTCTGAACTCCACACTCACAAATAAATAAACCAACCTACGGCCATCTGTACTATCTTCCAGCTCTATACTCCCTACCCTTTCCTGGGATATAAATGTGCTAAGACTGAAAAACATTCATTTATACCCCTTCTGCCTTGTCTATCCTCAGAGAGCAGTTTAAAGCTTATAATTGAATAGTGGGCTTTTGAGGTTCTGGTGTAATTTTAAAACCAGTGGACATTTTTCTTTAAGAAATAAGCTTGTGGCTCATGGAATAAAAAGTGTGCCACCTATACTGGGGAAGAAAGACTTGGTCCATTATTCAGCTGGATCTGAGATAACTTAGACCATCTTTTAAGGCTAGGAGACTCAAGAAGATAGAACGGAGAGTTTACGTGCATGGAGGGAAGGAATAGACACTTAGGGGAACTCTATGGTGACCTGGCCAAAAGTCTTTGAATTTCACTGCTTCCCTCTCCACCTTCCAAAAGATATATGCACTTCAACCCATATTTATTGAGCAGCTATTTCTTGACAGGCATCTTGCTTGGATGGAGTTACAACAAAAGGATGAAAGCCAGAAAATGATTCAGGGATTCCTAAGCAATTCAGCCTTGGGAGACTACCAGAGGCACATGAAGAATTACTGGCCAGTAATTAATATTTAGACTGACTAAAGTAGTAATTTATACCTGAGTGTTTCTTCCAGTGATGCTACCTACATGTATGATCTCTTTATTATATGTTGTTCTTAACAGTTAAATAATCATGCTATGTTAATAAAGTTAAAGTTTAGAGAAATAAATGACTATACCCAGCACTATGACGTCCTCTCTTGGCCATCCACATTCGAGGACATATTTGTGTGGCCATATGAACACTGGAATGTCCACCTGGGAGCTAGGACCTGGAAAGGAACCCCTCACCCCCAAAAAAGAAACAATCATGCCCTTTAGACTTGCCAGATTTAGCCTATGGAGAGAAGGAAAAAGAAACATTCAAAAAAGTCCAGCGCTGGGCTACCTGATTATTTATTCACTCGTTCGTTCATTCATGCATGCATTCATTCATTCCACCTTTCATCTAGGCATTCATACAACTAGCCATTGATTAAGCTTCTACTATGTACCAGACCTTAGGGTGTTAAAGAGGAATGAGAACCGGTCCTGCACTTAAGGCATCTCGGAGAGGGAGGACAGATTTTAAAATGGCAAGCCCATGATTACAGCTAAGCAGGAAGCACCAAGAAACTCCAAGTTGCTCTGGAGGCAAGTATCCTAGAATGAATAAGCGAAGCTGTAGAAAAAAGATGTTAATGTTTTTCTCCCTTTTGAACGACAAGATTAAAATCCAATTTGCCTTTGCGTGGGTCGGAAATGAAGGCAAAATCAAAACCTCCAGAGGTATCCATTTTCTTGGATCAGGATCCTGCCCTGACCCTGACATCAAGGGATAGAAATCTGGGAAGCAGGCTCAGTGGAAACAATCAGTGAAAGTCCCCTCCCACCCACCTCCCATCCTTGCTTTCGGCTTCTCCGTCGCCCTTCGGCTGAAAGAGCAGAGATTTTCCATCCCTCCAAAAAACGCCCCCGTAAATGAAAACAAACAACCAAATCAATTAGGAAGAAGAGGCAGAGCTTTCGGTTAAACTGGCACGTTTCATTTTAAATTGTTTTCCAAACATCTCTCTCATCAAAAAAATTTTTTTAATTAAACAGCACAAGGATAAAATAATTTTAAATGAAGTACAATCTATAACAATTTTGAATCACTATGTTGTATACCTGAAACGAATATAGTATTGTAAATCAACTATACCTCAATTGAAGAAAAAAAAAAAACAAAAACTAGAAAGCACAAGGAAAGAGATATCAGATGGACAGTGTAGAAACGTTGATGCAACAGGGGTTCCATGGTGTAATGGTTAGCACTCTGGACTCTGAATCCAGCGATCCGAGTTCAAATCTCGGTGGAACCTTTCCTTTTCTTTTCACAACCCAATCCTGTAACAGACTGAACCACGCTGCTTTCAATTTCCGCACTTTAATTTTTGATGGGTTCGGGCAGTGAGAAAGGACATGAGACTACGATCCTAATGGCCCGTGAGCTCAGGAGCAGCCTATAATCACCGAGTCTGTGTACATGTCTTTCTGTTCCCACCAGACTCATTTTTCTCCCAGGACTCCCCAGGGTTAACGAGCGTTTAGTAAAAGCGCCTTTAATGAACAAACCAGAGTGCAGAGCAAAACGTGATCCGTGATAAGTAGCAACCAAAACGGAAAAGAAAGAGTCTTTCTTTTCCTAATTGAGGGTCCGTCGTTAGGACTGTAAAAGGGAAAGTAGAGAGAAGAATGAATGGAAACAAAAAATGGCTGAGAAAGTGGTAGTGGTTGCTTTTAGAGCAGGAGGAAAAACAGTCTGTCAGAAGTGGGATTCGAACCCACGCCCCCATTCGGGGACCAGAAACCTCTCTGGAAGGAAGCTTGAAGACTACAGCTTGAGTCTGGCGCCTTAGACCACTCGGCCATCCTGACAGCCCGGCACCACTCTCCCAAATGAGTAAAATCTGCAATTGTGCTGAAAGTGCATTCACCATGGGCTGTTAAATTCTTTTGCAGTCTAGGGTTTATCCGAAAAAATGGGAATGTAAATCCTTAAAAATTAACTGAACCTTCTTTCTCAGTAGAGCCAGCAACTTTGACTGAACTCGCGAGGCTTTCCTCTCAGTCCGGCTATAATTTGGCATTTCTCTCCTCTCCCTTCTTTCTGCCGTTCCCTGCAAGCCCCGGGGCACTGTGGCTCAAGGATCCTAACAACCCGGAACCGACCCCCGACTGGACAAGAGAGAACTCCCTTTATTCATTCCCAGAAAGGACACAGAGCACGGGCTCTGTTCCCGAGAAGATGCCTGGCAAACCAACCGAACTGGCGGGAGCTCAGCGGGGAAGTGAGCGAGCCAGTGTAGACCTGGGGAGAAAACCGGCGAGTTAGTATAGACCAGAAAGGCGCATGGTGAGTGCGGTTTAGGGGCCTAGAGCATGAAGACTGGATGTGGATGTGAGTTGCAGAAAGTAGTAACCAAAAAACAAAAAAAGTTGATGAAGTGGAATTCATCAAAACTAAAAACTTCTGTTCATCAAAAAGCGCCATTAAAGCTCTTTCTTCACGACTCCATCTTCGCGGTAGCGGCAGTGGTGCCGTGGTTCAGTGGCCGACATGCAGTTCTGTGTCTTCGCCCAGGAGCTACACACTCTCGAGGTGACGGGTCAGGAGGCAGTCGCCCAAATCAAGGCTCATGTAGCTTCGCTGGAGGGCATCCCTCAAGTCGTGCTCCTGGCAGGAGCATTCTCATCCTAGAGGATGATGCTACCGTGGGTCAGTGTGGGGTGGAGGCTCTGAGCACTCTGGAAGTAGCCAGCCACGTGCTTAGAGGTGAAGTCCATGGTTCCCTGGCCGGTGCTGGGAAAGTAAGAGGTCAGACTCCCAAGGTGGCCAAACAGGAGAAAAAGAAGATGGACCGGGCCAAGAGGTGTATGCAGTACAACTAGGGCTTTGTAAATATTGTGCTCACCTTTGGCACGAAGAAAGGCCCCAATACCAACGCTCAAGTCCTTTGTAATCCGGGCTTTCTCTAGTAAAGTCACTTAGCCCAATCAAACAACTACAACAACAAAAACAAACACCATTAAAAACGTGTACAGGAAAGGCCCTGTGAGAACACAGAGACAAGGTGGCTGTCTGCACGTCAAAGAGAGAGGCTTCAGGAGAAACCACCCCTGCTGACACCTTGACCTTGGACTTCCAGTCTCCAGAAAATATACCGAAAAAATTAATTTGTGTTGTTTGAGCCACACAGCCTCGTCTTTTGTTATGGCAGCCAGAGCAGACTAATACAAACGTCTTCCATGGTGGCTGAGAACTCTTAAGAGTCCAAGGCAGAAGATGTCAGCCCTCTTGTAGGCCAGGCCCAGCATCAGTGTAGAATCATTCTGCCATACTCTCTTGGTCAGAGCATTCTAGGCAAGTCCAGATTCAAGGCAAGAATAGGTTGTACCTCTCAATGATGCATGTCACATGCATATGGAGAGGAAGGAAACTGATGGTGACCATGCTGGAAGTAGCTACCATCCTGCCCCCACCTAGCCCCAGTGGCCTGTAAACTTCATAAGGGCAGGAAGCAGAGGGTATTTACCAGGCACCCTCCGCTCATATCAAAGTGCTGGTATTCAACGAAATCCCCCAAACCCTTGTTGTTTGAAAGAATGGGTCAGATTAGCTTTTCCCCCCACTGTCTCCAAAGATTTTATCCTCAGGAAATGGAAGACAGTTAAATGTCAGTAAGCTAATTGCCAATTCAAAAAGAAATAATATTCAGGGAATTCCCTGGCAGTCCAGTGGTTAGGACTTGGTGCTTTCACTGCTGGGGCCCAGTTTGATCCCTGGTCTTGGAATTAAGATCCTGCAAGTCACACGGTGCAGCCAAGAAAAAAAAATTTTAATGACTAAAGATAATCACATTTTTCAGCGACAGCATTACCTGAGTATGCCTTGAATTCTTCTATCCTGTATCATGTCTTAGATTGCTCTTTAATCTAGGACTCTTTACACTGGTCACTAAAGTAATAACCTACACCAGGGAATGTTGTTATGAGAATTAAACGAACTCAGCAATACTGGTATATGATTAAAAAAAAAAGGTCGTCTAGCAGAGACCTGGGTCAGATAGAGAGGCCACTTACTGTAGTGGTTAGAGCTTAGACTCTGGAGCCAGTCTACCTGGATTCTAGTCTTGGCTCTGTCTTTCACTGACTCTGTGACCTTAGACAATTTAGTTAACAATTTCCCCAGCCATAAACTAGAGATCATGATACTAGCACTACCTTGTAGGATCTAGAAGGATTTTGTGCTTTAATGAACAGAGCCCAGTTTATACTAGCTTCTAAATAGGTACTTACTAAATGAAACACCCATCTCTCCTTCTCCATCAACCTGAAGGAATAAGAGGAAGAATATGCAAATCAATTATTCTTAAAAGTTTCCTGATTTTTTCCCTCTCTTCTTTATTCTCAGTCCTCCTTTAGATCCATAGTAGTCCATCCTGAGAGTTTTCTCTATGGGTTCTGTTTCAGTGGGGTTGCTGGGAGCTGGTCAGAAAACTACAGAGCCACACCTGTTCAGAAGGAGATCTCTTCCCAAAGTGCAAGCAAATTCCTCTCCTTTATCAGACGTCTTACTCTCTCTCTCTGCTTCCTGCTCACTTCATGACTGCACACCTCTTAATTTCTCTGTTTTAAGATGACTCTCTCCTCCTTGCCTGTTTCAGCTTCATTCTCCATAGAAATAGCTGAGAATGGCACTGAGTATCCTGATTTTTTTCCTGCTTACCTGCCCATTCCTGTGTTTCTATTAGCTCTTACCCCACTAATGTCCTCTTGTGTCATTATTGCAATAGCGCCCAAATCGGTTCTCCTGGTTGGTATTGCCTTTACTATGGCTTGCACCATCAATACGTCACTCCTATGCTCACAAAGCTTCAATGGAACCTCCCTCCTGTAAGGGTTGAGGATGCAGAGTCTGTCCTCCACAAGCAATTTTATCGCCATTGCTTTGTTTTCATGAATTTATGTAGCCAAATTTATCAGTACTGCCTGTCCAAATTTTCTTCCACGTAGTCACTTGTAAACTTATTCCAAAACAGATTCTCTCATGGCTTGTCAATATCCTCCCAATAGTTTACTTATTAATGTTCTTATAGGTGTCACAAAGGATTTGAGGTAGTTGAAAAGAGTATTAACCATACAATAAAGTATTAGAGTTTTAAACTTTGAAAGAAAAAAAATGTCAGAGAGCATATGCCTTGAGTTCTTTGCTTGTAACCCTTTGTAGTCTTTTGCCTAGCTCTCTATAACTACCCCTCCTTTTTTGTAACTTTTAAATTATCTGTACTGTATTTTCTGCTAACAAAATAATATGTGCTTTTAGTAAAAAAAAATAATAATATGGGCTTTTAGTAAAAATAAAATATGTATTGCAGAAATGTATAACCTAAAAAGTAGGGAATTCCCTGGTGGTCCTTTGGTTAGGACTCCCTAAGATTCCACAAGCCACATGGCGCAGCCAAAAAAAAAAACCTAGACAGTAACAAAGTCACTCATAATCTATCCTCTCCTCCCAGTCTTTCCAGCACACCACACACTTATTAGTTTTGTTTATATTCCTCTGGTATTGTTTCAGTATTTACATTAGTATATTATTATTTTACAAAAACTTAATTTATTTTACATAACATACTGCAACTTGTTTTAACATGACAACATAAGTTGGATAACTTTTCACATCAGTATACACATTTGTTAAAATGACATATAATGACAATAACATTGTAGCATGTACCATACTTTTTAAATTAATTTTTTGGACAATTTTTTTCTTTGCTGTTTTCTTTATAACAACTTTGCATCTCACTCCTTGTTTTTCTCACATAGTCTCAACTAGACCAATACCTAGATTTGAATATAAATATATTTTAAAATAGCAAGATAAATGCTGTCTTAGAATGGAAAATTTCAGAGGATGTGGAATGAACAGACCACTATCTCAAAATGAAATACCTTATGCTTTTTTACTGTTAAAAGGAATTTCAGACCTTATTTATAAATGAGCCAATATTCCTCAAAATCAAAAAGTAAATTTCTGAAACAAAAGTCATTCTTCTGATCAAGCAAAACCATTTTAAACGTTTAAAATTTAAAACAGAATATCCATTTCTCTGTGCAGAAAAAAGTAATTTAAATACTTGAGAATTCATTTGTGTCCTTATTTCTTAATTTAGTTTGTTTTGCATAATTAAGGCATGCACATGGTATAAACTTCAAAAGGTAGAAAAGATCCACCCACTTTTCACCCCAAAGCAGAAAGGCCTCCATATTACTGGGAGTCCTTTGATCACTTCTCTCCAGCGTTCTTTAATTGTGGATGTAGTGATACCCTCCATTTTGCTTTCTGCATCCCCCTCCCCAGCCATCCATCATCTCCAAGTCAATGAGAGAGCAAAAAACAGCAAGACGCTGAAAAGGAAGGGAATATGGTGTTTCCTACTTCGTCTCCTTTCACAAGCTACCCTGAAATGCTCTTCCAAGCTGGGATAAAATGAATGACGAACAGCAGGCTTTTACTTATACTAATGATGAAATAAAATTCATATTTTATGGCAAGACAAGAAAAATGTAAACATGAAACTTTTCTCTGCCTGTTTGGGCCTCCTCCCTCCCCTTTAGTGTATATAGTGCATCTGCATTAACCAGACCTCCTCAGGAGGTAACATTCCTTCTTAATCTTGTAAAGGCTCAAGATGACCCTCTACTCGCTTTGTACATGCAGATCTGGATTATGTAAACTGTCAGTATGTCATTTGATGTACAACTCTTTGTCTCAAAAATGTATATAACTGTACTTTGACCTCTAACCGGTGGTCCTCAGAGCTTTCTGAGAGACTCTGGGGTTATAATCTTCAGGTTGGCTCAAATAAAATTTTCTATTGCTTTCTTAGATTGACTATTAACTTTTTGTCAACACTAAGTTTGAGACAGTTCTAATATTATTATTATTATTTATTATTATTATTATTTTTTGCGGTACGCGGGCCTCTTACTGTTGTGGCCTCTCCCGTTGCAGAGCACAGGCTCCGGACGCAAAGGCTCAGCGGCCGTGGCTCACGGGCCTAGCCACTCCGCGGCATGTGGGATCTTCCCGGACTGGGGCACAAAACCGTGTCTTCTGCATCGGCAGGCTGACTCTCAACCACTGCGCCGCCAGGGAAGCCCCAGCTCTAATATTTTTATGAAGGTTTTATCATCCTGCGTTCTTGGTATTTGTGTAGTCAGGAATTTGGCCTCATCTAAAGAGACGTCTGGCCTTTGTCTTCTTCTGGGAGGTAACTTCTAAACACTAGGAATTTCCCTAGTGATAGGAGTATTATTCCTGGTGGTCCCCTCAGAACACAACTGAGAGTTTAGCTCATGAGATGACTCAGCATGGGGCATACACATACTTCTCAGGTCTGTTTCATAGGGACTTTTGGATTTTGACTGAGGGAAGATGTTGGAAAATGAAGGAGAGAGGGAAAGGATGAGGGCCAAGGAGGGTTTGGCCCTGGCCATGTTTCACATGATGTCTAGGACAGCATCGTTCCCTCTCACTATATTTGAATCAAAGTGCTGGGCTAGGAGAAACATAGCCCTGACCAAGTGGGACTATTTTTAAGTTACGCTCGTAAATAAAAAGCTATTGTGGAGTAGAAGAACCTTCTGAATAGGACAGCCTTCAAAGACACAGTGATGATTTGCCTTGATTTATCTGGGATACTTCCTATTTCCACCTGTTGTCTTTGTACAATTATTAAGAGCACCCACTGTCTCTCTCAAAGGTGTTCAAGTTTGGACAATGAATTAAATGGCCACCATTTTAAAAAAGAGGGTTCAGTTATTTGGGACAAGTGACATTTTGTCCTTTCTCCATCCTGTCTGGATTATGAAACTCCAGCAGCCATCTTGGACTATGACATGATCTTGAGAGTTAGGTACCATGCCCAAGAATGATGGAGCAGAAAAACAGAAAGTGACTAAACCACTAAGGATGATGAATCTGCCATACTAGCCCTGAATTGCCTTCTTCTGGTCTTCTTTTACATGAGGGAGATAAAAACCCTTTTTTGGGCTTTCCTATCATATGCAGGAGAACCTAATTGTAAAGGATATAGGGCCCAAGTGACTAAACAGTCAGAATAGGGGAAGGTGATATAGCAGATCTTGTGGATGTTTCACCAGCATCCAGTCTAGTCCACTGCATAGTACCTAGGAGGTCTGCAGAGTTTTGACTTCAAGGATGGGTCTCGGCTGGCATTGACCTGTGAGTATCATCTTAGCCCCCTTGCCACATTAACTGGTTCAGGGGTGGGTAGTAAAAGCCAAATGTAAGCCAAGCAGCCCATAGTGTTCCTTTAAACACAGGGCTTTGTTTGACTGGAAGAAGACAAGACATGGAAGTTGTGATGTGCAGAAAATTTTAAAAACTTTTTATTCTGAGATTATTGTAGATTCACATATAGTTGTAAGAATAATAGAAACCCAGTATACTCTTCACCTAATCTCCTCCAATGTTACTATCTTACATAAGCATAGTACACTGTCACAATCAGGAAATTGACATTGATATCATCCACCAACCTTATTCAGATTTCACTTGTTTTTATATGCACTTGTGTGTGTGTGTGTATTTAGTTCTATGAAGTTTCATCATGTGTAGATATCACATGTGATTAACACCACAGTTAAGATACAGAACTGTTCCATCACAAGGATCCCTTTTATAGTCACAGACACCTCCTTTCCCCCTTCTCAATAAACCATAAACCACTACTCTGTTCTCTATATCTATCATTTTGTCACTTCAAGAATGCTATAAATGGAATCATACAGAATATAACATTTCGAGACTGACCTTCTTGACTCAGTATAATTCCCTTGAGATCCATCCAAGTTGTGTATTTCGATAGTTCATTCCTTTTCATTGCTGAAAAGTATTCCATGATATGGATGTGCCACAATTTGTTTAACCACTCATTATTGAAGACTGTTTCCAAGTTTGGCTATTATGAATAATGCTTTATGCAAACTTTTGGTGTGAATGTTAAGTTTTCATTTCTCTGGGTTAAATGTCCAATGACATATAGATTTGAGACTCAAAACTGCAGCAGCCATTTGGCTACCTCATCAGAGAAACCTCCTCTGACCACCCAATATAACGTAATGCCCCAATCACTCTTCATCCTCCATATCCTGATTCATTTTTCTTCATGGATCTTTCATACTATGTATTTATTTCTTAACTTGCCTATTATCCATATTTCTCCCTAGAAAGCAAATCCATGAGCCCAGGAACTTTGTTTTGTTCCCTGCTGTATCCTGGAGCCTAAAAGAGAGCCATGGTACACCCTCAACAAACACTTAAATGAATGAATGAATGGATGGATGAATGAATGAATGAATAAATCTCAGACATCTTTCCATATTAGTATATAGAGATCTAACTTATTCTTTTTGGTCCCTGCATAGTATTCCATTGTAAGACTGAATAGTATTTTCATTAACTTGTCCCCTATTGAAGCATATTTATATTGGTTCCAGCATTTTACAAATGCAAACAATGCTATAATGACAATCCTTATACAATCATCTTTTTTAAATAAATTTATTTATTTTTGGCTGCTTTGGGTCTTTGTTGCTGCACACAGGCTTTCTAGTTGCAGTGAATGGGGGCTACTCTTCCTTGCGGTGCACAGGCTTCTCATTGCAGTGACTTCTCTTGTTGTGGAGCATGGGCTCTAGGCACGTGGGCTTCAGTAGCTGTGGCGTGCGGGCTCAGTAGTTGTGGCTCGCGGGCTCTAGAGCACAGGCTCAGTAGTTGTGGCGCACAGGCTTAGTTGCTCCGTGGCATGTGGGATCTTCCCAGACCAGGGCTGGAACCCATGTCCCCTGCATTGGCGGAGGATTCTTAACCACTGTGCCACCAGGGAAGTCCAATCAATCATCTTTGTACAGATGGGAGAGAAAAGGAGTAGATGGTTCAAAGAGTATGTGCATTAAAATTGTTTTTCTTAAGCTATTACTAAGTTGCTCTCAACAATGTTCTCCAAATTTACCCTCTCATGGTATACTGGAATGCCTGTTTCCTCATGTTCTCACCAATACTGAGTATTGTTGAGCTTTTTAGTCTTTACTCATTTCATAAATTAAAAGCAACATCACATTAATTTATTAATAGTGAGTTAAACTTCTTTCCACATGTTTATTAACTTGTTCTTTTCCCCTGTGAAACAAGGCAGGACCTGTGGGGCCCTCCCTGGTACAAACCCTTCCTGTGTCCATAGACTTTATTCAGCCTCCTTGAGCTTCCCTGAGTTCTAAAGAGCAGATTCAAACAGTTGCTAATCAGGGAAGGGAGGGAATGAAGAAGGAAAGGAAGAGCAGTCACGAAACAATAGTGCACCCTTGGGGCAGGGTCCTGGTTCCTCCTCAGAATATATATGACAACATATATATTGAGTTCTTCTGCCAGAACTAAGGTCCTCACCCAGGTGGAGGATGGTAACTTCAAGCTGAACACAAGATTTCTGGAGCACTGCCTGTCCTGTTACCTCACCACCAACCAATCAGAAGAAAGTCACACACCCTGCAGGCCTCACCCCAAATTTTGCCTATTAAAAACTTCTCCTCCAAAACCATTGGGGAGTTTAGGGGTTTTGAGCACGAGCCACCCATTCTCCTTGCTTGGTCCTGCAATATAAACCTTTCCCTGCTCCAAACTCTGACATTTTGGTTTGCTTAGCCTCACTGTTCGTCAGGCACAGGAACTTGGGTTTGAGAACAAGATTTGGGTTTATTTCTCGGTTCCCAGTCTATTCTATTGATCTATCAGCTTATTCTTACTTTAATTATTGTAGCCTTGTGTTTTTCCTATTTTTTATTTTTATATTTCCAGACTAACTTTAGCATCACTTGGTAAAGACAGATAAAAGAGGAGAGGGTGGAAGCAGAAATATCTTAGGCCTTATCAGGTTCTCCTCAGTTTGGTGCCTGGAAGAAGAATGGTCCAAGGAGAAAGGGGTCAACAGTGTCAAATGCCTCAGGAACATTAAGATAAAGGCTGAAGAGTATCCTCTGGATTTAGCCAATACTAACAGAAATTACTGGCACCCTGAGGGCAGATAGGTTGTGTTGATAGGGAATTTATTTTTAAATAGGTGGGAATTTATTTTAAAATAAAACACTTTATTAATAAAAATTGTATTTATTAGTTAGGTTTAGTTTCCGTTGCATATGCAGACAATCCAAATAGGTGGCTTAAACAGGACAGTTGCTTTAGTCTCTCTTACATATATAATTAGATGCAGGCACTCTGCAGTGAATAAGAACCCAGGCTTCTTTACTTTTTACTATATCATCTTAGTGCAGGCTTCCATCCTCAAGATTGTCTCATGGTCCAGGACAGCTGGTCAACCTCCTACCATCATGTGCACATTCCGGGCTGGAAGAATTAGGAAGGGGGAATGTTAAAAGGGTATGCTTTGCAGCTGAGTAGTCTTCCTTTAAGAAGCATTCTCAGAATGACCAGCCAAAACCTTCCACATAGATATCACTAGCCACCTACAATCTCAGGGCCATGTTGAAGTGTGAAAGAAGCGCTAGGTGAGTTGGTGTTCCTGAGCACATCCATAACCAGCTGGACAAGATTTCATACAGCAGAGCTGCCTTCATGAATATACCATAGTATTGGCAGTAAAGGCACCTGGAAAGTATCTTTCAGCTGGGCATATTGCTACCTGGAATAAAACTTTAAGGAAGGAGTGGGGATTGGCTATAAAGTAGTCAATGACAGTCCCTTCCATATTGTATTAAGGTTGAAAAGCACTTATTAAAATAAATAGCTGTACCAGAAGTCCCAAACTGGAGGTGAGGAGGTCAATTTCATCTTGCAGAGATGATTTTTACCATTTTTAGTTAGTTTCCAACACTTGAAAGTCAATCAACTCCACATAAATCTCTAGATTTCTTCCTTCTCTTGAAAATCAAAGATTTGGCAACATGCTGGGCTCACATTCTCAATAAGAAGCAGCTGCCTCATCTGCCCTCCAGTTATTCGCTGTCCCCATCTTTCCCTGTTGTGACCCTGGACTGGCCTGCTCATTTAAATTACCTTCTTGTCTCCAGTAGGCATTTGTGTTTGCACCCTTTACAAATGAATAACTGTGATAAAGATAAGAAGTACGCATAAAATGTGACAGTAGAATCATTAAGTTAATTGATTATTAGTCTAATAATTCAACAAGTGTTGAAGTCCTTTCACGTGATTAAATCTATGTGCAAGGCATAATGGAGATCATAGAAGGTCTGGAGAGAAGTTTCTGTCCTCATGGAGTTACTAAAGCATCTGATCTCAGTTTATTTATGTATACTTTATACTTGACATATAAAGTATGCTGGACTATGTGAGAGCACACATCACTTCCTATTCTAAAAGTGTGCCCCGAATTAGAACCTTGACAGACATGTAAGAGTTATTGAAGTGTTATGTAAATAGGTTAGAGAAAAAGACTAGAAACAGGGAAACTGGTGGAATTGGTCACATTCAATCAGTCACTAACTCATTTAAAACACATTTGCAAACTGACATTGTTGAAATCATTTACGTCAAAGTATAGTAATGTTAATTAAATCAACACAGGCAAGCCTGCCCAAATTCAATTAAATCTAGAGGAAGGACAATACTGAGAAAATAGCAAAGGAAACGAGGAAACACCAAGGTAGGGATGAGGGAACAACGCAAAATTTTTTTAAGTTTACTGGATAATGAAAAGAGCCTGTGTCACCCACAGGATTCCCAATCTCCCTATACTTCAGGAAGGAGCAAGCATGTTTAGGTTCTATTCAACACAGCTCTTTGCAGTGGGTACTTTACTATTTTAATGGATAAGCATACTTAGGGTTTAAAAAGTAAAAGTTGTAAGGAAGTCTCCCTCCTTGCTGGGGTATAATTATTACCATTTCATCAGAGAGGAAACTGAAGCTCAGAATGGTAAACCAGTTTGCTTATGCACAATAGGAAGCAGCAGAACTGGGCTTGTCTGTTTCTGTCACAGAAATGTTGCCGCCTGATAATTAAGCCTTTCTTTTTCGAAACAGAATTGCGAGCGCCTGTAAATGGGGTTTGTTTGATAAAGCTCCTCACAGGCCAGGTGGGGCTCAGTCTGCAACCCTCATCCCTCCGGCCTCCCGGGGAGGCCAGATGTCTCTTCTTACCACACCAACACAAAGCTAGCTTTCTCTCGCCTTTGCTGAGGCGTGGGCACCAGACAGGAAACCCAACAAAAGACCAGGGATCCAGGCCCAGGGCCGCCGAAGCTCGGCGGCGGGCCCGGAGCGTGCAGGCAGGGGATACCCTGTCCCCGCCGCACCCCGCGGACACCGCCTGCCTCTGTAACCGGTATCCAAGGCTCCCGCGCCCGCGCGTTCCGCCCCAGGGCGGCCGGCTAGGCCTCCGCGGACCTCTGCGGAGGAAATCATCCAGGCCTGAATCCAGGAAATCTTGCCGTGCGCAGGAGGCCTGAGCCAAGCCCCGCCCCCGAGCCGCCCCTTCCGCTCGCGCCGGGGTGAGGTCTGCGGGGCTGCCGGGATCCGCTCGGACGCGGCCACGTTGTCCTGAGCCTTCTGAGCGCCTGGCTCTGCGAGTCCAACCGGCGGCGCCCGACCAGCTGCCCCCTCGCATAGCCGCTGGGCTAGGTGGGGTCGCAATATCCCCACGCTCCCTCGGCCGGGCGCAGCGGCGCCGGGTTCCAGCGCGCGGGCGCGTCTGGGATCAGGGCCGGGGAGGAGCCGCCCTCCGGCAGCCGGGCTCGCCTCCCGGCGCCGCCCAGGAAAGCGAACGGGAGGGAGCGCGGTACAGCTGGGCTCCGCGCAGGGCTGGGCGCCGGGGCCCATGCCCGTGCGCCCCTGCGGGCCCGCGCCATGGCCTCCGGGAGCGTGGCCGAGTGCTTACAGCAGGAGACCACCTGCCCCGTGTGCCTGCAGTACTTTGTCGAGCCCATGATGCTCGACTGCGGCCACAACATCTGTTGCGCCTGCCTCGCCCGCTGCTGGGGCGCGGCGGAGACCAATGTGTCGTGCCCCCAGTGCCGGGAGACCTTCCCGCAGCGGCACATGCGGCCCAACCGGCACCTGGCCAACGTGACCCAGCTGGTGAAGCAGTTGCGCACCGAGCGGCCGTCGGGGCCCGGAGGCGAGATGGGCGTGTGCGAGAAACACCGCGAGCCCCTGAAGTTGTACTGCGAGGAGGACCAGATGCCCATCTGCGTGGTGTGCGACCGCTCCCGCGAGCACCGCGGCCACAGCGTGCTGCCGCTCGAGGAGGCGGTGGAGGGCTTCAAGGTGAGGGCCGGGCGTGCGGGGCGGGGAGGGGCCGGAGCGCGAGTCGGACAAAGGGAGGAGAGAGCCAAAGGGGCTTCCTTTTTTCCGCCTAGAAAATGGCTGAGCCGGACGTGTGGTTCACAGCCGTCATTTCCTCTCTGTCCGCTCCAGAGCCTCGGCACTCAGATTTGGGAGGAAAACCTGTAGCTGGTGAGGAAGCCAGAAGTCTCCCCACCCCCACTCTCATTTCCTTATGTGCCTCTATGTTTACCCGCTCACGGGCACATTATACATAAAGACGGCCCATGGACACCCCTCTTGACGGTATAAAAGATATGCGTAAAACCACGTCCACAACGACAAGCTTCAGAGACGCTCGCACTCCTGTCGGCTCCTAGATGATCTGAGACAAAACACAGTCGGACGTTAACTGGCTGTATACACATCAAGCAGAGGCCCATCACCTCTCCATTCCCCAGCACTTCCCTGTGCTCCGTCCTCTTCTAGAAGCTCACGGAAAAGAACGAGCTCCTTACTACCTAAGTCATTTAACCACCGTGAGACTCATAGGAGATAACACAGTTATGAAGATTGAGTGAAATAAAATGATGTGTGGATCCCTTTGTGAACTCTTGAACCAACAGACTGGCACAGCTAAACAATAACGTGGAAACAAAGTATTAAATATAAAACAGTTGTAAGGCAACATTCAAGGAGTGCATGATCTGTGTGTTTGAGGACTGCAGGAATATGTACACAATTATGTACATGTTTAAATGTGAGTACATTCATGCAAAATTATTCACTTAACATTTATGGTGCTTTCAGAAATATTCTTTTATTCACACTGGTGATAACCCTCTAGTAGGTTGAGAAGGTGGTGTTTGCCCATGTCACACCAGAGGAAAATAAGAGAAGTTAAGTCATTTTCTCAGTACGCGTCTGTGAAAGAGCGACAACTTAAAGCCTCCTAGTCCATTCACCTTTCCACTAAGCCATGCAGTATCCTTCCAAGGGCAGGTAGGTGACCCACCATTTAAGATACAAACTACCAAAGGAGAGGTCTGGTGACCCCTGTGCCCTGGTGATGGCAGTATGGTCCAAGGATAGGCTCTAACCAGGAAATTGGCATCAGGAATGTGGGTTGCACGTGTGATAAGCAGAATAGCCATATTGATGGTATGGTCTGCCTAATCTTGAACTGCCCACCTGTTTTTGCTTTTCTTAGGAGCAAATCCAGAACCAGCTGGACCACCTAAAAAGAGTGAAAGACCTAAAGAAGAGGCGTCGGGCACAGGGGGAACAGGCACGAGCTGAGCTCTTGGTAAGGTTCTTTGGAATTCACAGGTAATATCAGTTCTGCCTGTCACTCTCTTTTTTTTTGTGAGGCTGTTAAGCACCCCTTAACCTTGTGCAGTCACGTCGCCCAGAACTTCTAGGTGTGGGTGGAACAACCTTATATGGCAGTTGGGAATTCACCTGGAGAACCAAGGGATTCCCTCCCACATTTTGGGGGAAAGATGGAATAGCTGAGTTTAGAACCGCTAGAGATCTGACCTATCAAAAGTTTAATCTGCTAGCTTTGTGCAGATCAAGGTTGATCCCTGACAAAGGTAATACAGGTGAGATTCTTGGGCACAGTTAGCCTCCTTTGTACCATTCTGCAGACAGTTGCTGACAGTGGCTTTCTGTAAGCCCGCCTGTTGCTTCTTGCTGGAATGTTCCTTTTCTTGACAGTTCAGTTCTGAACTTTTCAGTTTGTTCCCTTCCCCTAGTCTCCCAAAGCCTTAGCAAGTGACTAATGTGCTGATTTGTGATAGGGATATTTGGGGGTGTTTGTTCTGGGAAAAAAAATAGAGACTTTTATAACATATACTTATATGTCTACCATCTAAGTGTTTAAGCCTCTTTTGAACAATAAATAAAATATTACAAATTCCCATCCATTAGAGGTATTTGCATCTGAAAAGCAAACTCTTAGACTAGTAGTGTCTAGCACCATCTTGTGAGAAATTTTGTCAGTCCTGGCCAGGGCGTAGTATAGAACTTTTGGACTGGGAACTTATTCCCATGATGCCATAAGATCCCACCACTTGTTCTGCTCACAGAATCCACTGAGACCTCAGCTGCCTTTGCTTGAAAATAGGTCTGACTGAAGGAGAATCTTCTAGTGAGCCTGGGTGGACTTAAATCATTAAGCACACCACTGTGTCCTCTCTGGGGGGGATTGTCAAAGGGGGGAAACAGCCCTTCTTTGAGAATCAGGGCACCTGGACATACTTCTTGGCTCTGTCAGTAGCCAGTTGAATAGATGGAGAGAGTAATACTACCTCTCTAGGCCTCAGTTTCCTCACTTGTGAAATAGGTAGGTTGGACTAGACTTTTGGTTCTTCAGCGAGGTGAGTACTGCCCTCTCCTCCTCTCCGTGGTGTGTGGGTGTTTGGTTGGAGTGATTGGGGAGGGTTGGGCAAGGATGCTAAATGTCCTGCAATGCAAAGAACAGTCCCATGCAGGCAGAATTGCCCCCCCCCCCACCAGGGTGCCAATGGCATTCTCTTTGCAAAGCACTGAAGTAGTTGAGCTTTAAGGACTCTTTCATTTCTAAGATTATATTGTCTTGTTTATGCATTGAAAGACTTGTCCCTTTCAGTATAAGTTCGTGAAAAGGATTTATAAGCAAGGTGTGTGTGCATCACTGTTGCACAGTAAATAGTATACCTGAATGAAATGATGAGGTCTTGGGGTGGATAGCCAGGGGAGAAATATAAAGGGCTCTAGAAGTAGCCTTTCCTCTCTTCACTGCCCTTGCCTGTCATCCACACAGAGCCTGACCCAGATGGAGAGGGAGAAGATCGTTTGGGAGTTTGAGCAGCTGTATCACTCCTTGAAGGAGCATGAGTATCGCCTCCTGGCCCGTCTCGAGGAGCTAGACTTGGCCATCTACAACAGTATCAATGGTGCCATCACTCAGTTCTCTTGCAACATCTCCCACCTCAGCAACCTGATCGCCCAGCTGGAAGAGAAGCAGCAGCAGCCCACCAGGGAGCTCCTGCAGGTGAGGCTTAGCGTGCCCTGCCAAGACAGCTCCTGCTAAAAGGTCTCCCTTCTCTCTTTGCCAAGCAGTATCCAGGACCCCCAACTGCCTTGCCAACTCTGTGGGAGTAGCAGGGGCTTGCCAAGCTCTCTGTTGGGCATGTTGGAGGGGAAATGTACAATAGAGGACCTGGTTGACACAGCTTGGGTCAGTCAGTTGCACTGTCTCATGGAAAGGGTAAAAGGGAGGCCTAATGCCCAGGCCTGTCCTGCACTGATAAGTGGTCTGATCACAGGCTCTCGACCTCTCTGGGCCTCAGTGACCTCATCTACTCATTATGTAATGAGGGGTTTGGCCCACATGTCATTTAAAGACCCTCCTCACTCCAGTTACCCTGTAATTTTTTTTGTTTTTTTTTTTTTTTTGCGGTACGCGGGCCTCTCACCGCTGCGGCCTCTCCCGTTGCGGAGCACAGGCTCCGGACGTGCAGGCTCAGCGGCCACGGCTCGCGGGCCCAGCCACTCCGCAGCACGTGGGATCCTCCCGGACCGGGGCACGAACCCGTGTCCCCTGCATCGGCAGGCGGACTCTCAACCACTGCGCCACCAGGGAAGCCCTACCCTGTAATTTTAACATGTATGTGTGTATTACCACAGCTACAAAACAAACGCTTGAGTGGGAGTGGTCAGCCCAAGCAGTCTTGTGATTTAATCTTGGTAGTGCAGGTGATAAAGCTGCAATGCACCCAACCCAGGAAGACCACTGGAAATGAGCTGATGCCTGACTGTCATTTGTTCATTCAGTGCATATGAATTGTCTATTCTGGGTCAGGCACTAGTCTAGGCACCGGAATTAAGTGGTGAATAAGCTCTCCTGAAATTTAAATTCTAATGTTGAGATCATATGATAAAGAAGTGAGCAAACAAGTATCATTGGTGTTGATAAACGCCCTTAAAAAGGGGCTGATAGGATAGGGTTAGGGTCAGCAAATTATGGCCTGCCACCTGTTTTTGTATGTTCTGCAAGCTAAGTATTCTTTTTACAGTTTTGAATGGTTGGGGAAAAATCAGAAGGATGTTATTTCGTGATATGTGAAATTATATAAAATTTGAATTTCATTATCCATACTTTTTATTGGAACACAGCCACGCCCATTCATTTATGTATTGTCTGTCGCAGCAGAGTTGAGAAGTTGTGACAGAGACTGTATGGCCTTTTCCTTAGAAGAAGTTCACTGACTCCTGCTTTAGATTAAAACGAGAAGTCTTAATCTTGAGCCTTAACTAACACCAGTATTTAATTGCCAGGGAGAGAAGGAAGAGCTTGCAAAGCGAACAGTTGACCAGAGAATGTGGCAAGGGAGGAAGAATGTTTCAGGAAGGAGGGAGTGGACAACAGAATCTAATGCAGTTGAGGTGAAATAATACAAGGGCTGAGATACATTTGGTTTAAAAACATGGGCATCATTGATAATCTTGATAATAATCATTATCATCTCAATGATTTTCATCTCAGATAATCATTGATATTCTGCCACAGTGGAATAATTTGGTCAGGAGCCACATGAGGGAGAGTTGTGGTGACAGAGGGTGAATGGAAACTGGAAGAGTAAATGACTATTTCAAGAAGTAAGACTGTGAAGGAGATATTAAAAAAAATACTCAGAGATGAGGTAGGATTGTGGGGCTTTATGGGGAGGGGATGCTTAAAGAAACTAGCTAAACATATTTTAAAAGAAAATGTGGAAAGGAGCACCTATGTTGTAAGGATTCAGGTGAAGAAAATTACTGAAGCTATAAGGATGAACTAATCACTAATGTGCTGTTTCTGAGAAGGCAGAAGGGAAAGGTGACTAAAGCATATGTGTGGGACTTAGTTTTGGAAGATCCTCTGTTGTATGGGAAGAACGGACGGTGGGGGCAGATAGATGCAGGCATGTTGTGCACTTTGGTAGCTAAAACCCATTGGCTTTTTTTAAAATAAATTTATTTTATTTATTTATTTTGGCTGCATTTGTGTCTCCATTGCTGCGTGAGGGCTTTCTCTAGTTGCAGTGAACGGGGGCTACTCTTCGTTGCGGTGCGCGGGCTTCTCGTTGTAGTGGCTTCTCTTTGTTGCAGAGCACGGGCTCTAGGTACACGGCTTCAGTAGCTGTGGCTCGCGGGCTGTAGAGCACAGGCTCAGTAGTTGTGGCGCACAGGCTTAGTTGCTCCGTGGCCTGTGGGATCTTCCTGGACCAGGGCTCGAACCCGAGTCCCCGCCATTGGAAGGCGGATTAACCACTGCGCCACCAGGGAAGTCCCCCGTTGGCTCTTATTCTCTTTTGAAATTAGAAAAGCAGGACCATCTGCTCCCATTGAGCAGGGATTAGAGAAAATATGAGCTTTGAAGAATGTGGGAAAGTTCTGAAATTATTGTTTCAGAGTATGGGAAAGCCATCTGGTTTGTGAGATGTATTAGAATTACTTGGTCAGTGGACGTCAGTTTATACTGGGACTTGTCTGCCCAGTTGTGTGACCTTTTCTTGTCCCTGCTTTTTCAGACTGTTACTGCTCTGGTGCCAGGCATAGGGAGAGCAGGTAGTTGGGCTCATCCAGGATTAGGGCTTTGCAAGATTTGAGCTTTTGTTTTGTTGTTTTTTGGCTTTTTGATTGTGATAAAATATACATAACCTAAATTCACCATTTTAATCATTTCAAAGTGTACAACTTAGTACATTTAGTAAACTCAGTGTTGTGCAACCATCACAGCTATGTAATTCCAGAACACTTTCATTACCTCGAAAGGAGACCTCGTACCCATTAAACAGTCATTCTTCATTCCTTTCTACCCAGTGGCAACCACTAATTTGTATCTTTATGGGTTTGCCCATTTTTTTAAGGTAGAAGGTATTTGTGAGAATATTTTTGAACACATGGACCGTGAAATCAAAACTGGGTGATAGGGACTTCACTGGTGGTGCAGTGGTTAAGAATCCACCTGCCAATGCAGGGAACACAGCTTCGAGCCCTCGTCCGGGAAGATCCCACATGCCGCGGAGCGACTGCACCTAAGCCCGTGAGCCACAACTACTGAGCCTGTCCTCTAGAGCCCGTGAGCCACAACTACTGAGCCTGCATGCCACAACTACTGAAGCCTGTGCGCCTAGAGCCTGTGCTCCACAACAATGAGAAGCCCGCGCATCGCAGCAAAGAGTAGACGCCACTCGCCACGACTACAGAAAGCCCGTGTGCAGCAACTAAAACCCAACACGGCCAAAAATAAATAAATAAATTTATTTTTTAAAAAAAAACTGGATGATAAGTAAAAGTAGAGAAAAAAGAGGGGTTGTGGGCTCCATGGGGAAGAGGGGTCATGGTAGTAGTCATTTGAAAAGTAAGCTGAATCTTACTTAATGCGGGAAAATTAGAGCATTCCCACTGAGGTCAGGAAGTGGGCAAGATGTTCACTATTGTCTACCTGTATTTAACATTGTACATATGTATACTCACACAGGAATATTAGGCAACTGTAAAAAAGAAATATACCTATGAACTGATACAGAGTGGTTTCTATAATATATTGGTAAGTGAAAAAAATCAAAGTGCAAAATATAGAGTGTGCTACTTTTTGTGTAAGACAGATGAGATAATTGGAAAATACATGTATCTGTTTATTTTTGCAAAGGGAAGACTGGAAGGATAAATCAGAAAATAATGGGAATGGGGAGAATGTGATGAGAGGAGTTACGAGAGTGACAGACTCTCTCTGGCCACATCTCGGATATTTTGAGCACCAATATAAATAAGAACAGTGATGGATTATAACCCATTGAATAAAGTACGAATTGATGGGTCCATACTAATAATAAATAAGGGAAAATTCTTCCTTCCAGTAGAATGTTGACTAAGTAATGTAGAAGGAATCTTTAAAATTTATTTATTTATTTATTTATGGCTGCGTTGGGTCTTCGTTATTGCACGTGGGCTTCCTCTAGTTGCTGCGAGCAGGGGCTACTCTTTGTTGTGGTACGCGGGCTTCTAATTGCAGTGGCTTCTGTTACGGCACACGGGCTCTAGGCCCGTGGGCTTCAGTAGTTGTGGCAGTAGTTGTGGTCCATGGGCTTAGTTGCTCTGTGGCATGAGGGATCTTGCCAGACCAGGGATCAAACGGTGACCCCTGCATTGGGAGGCGGATTCTTAACCGCTGCACCACCAGGGAAGCGCTAGAAGGAATTTTGAAGGTGGAAAATGATCATTTGGCAACTATCATATTAAAAGTTAATTTAGACAATAATTATTGACAGATGCTAAACCTAAGGGGAGGGGGAGTTTGATAGGGACTGGCATATTAACATAATTTCAAAGTATCACTTTTAGATTACTTGTTAATTACAAAAGGAAAAATAGCTATAAAATATCACCAATAAGGGACAAGTGAATATCATGTTTATTTAGAAGCAAACAGCATACACTAGTCAAAGACGGTACAGCTTGAGGACTTCCTGAGTGGTGCAGAGGTTAAGAATCCGCCTGCCAATGCAGGGGACACACATTCGAGTCCTGGTCTGGGAAGATCCCACATGCCGCGGAGCAACTAAGCCCATGCACCACAACTACTGAGCCCGCTCACCTAGAGCCCGTGCTCGGCAACAAGAGAAGCCACCTGCAATGAGAAGCCCACGCACCACAACAGAGTAGCCCCCGCTCGCTGCAACTAAAGAAGGCCCGCGTGCAGCAAAGACCCAACACAGCCAAAAATAAATAATAAATAAATAAATGAAGTAAAAAGAAAAAAAGTACACTTTAGTTTAATCATGACAGCAATATCTGGGAAACCCAAATAGAGAGATATTCTATAAAATAATTAGCCAGTGTTAAGGCAATGTGTCACAAAAGCCACTCCAGACTTATAGACACATGTCATCATAAAAATGCAATGAACGATCCTGGATTACCTGAGTGGGGAGGGGAGTAGCTGTAAAGAATATTAATAAGACAATTAAATTAGGTTATGGACTGTTGATTATACAAATGTATCAATATTCAGCTTCCTGAGTTTGATAACTGTACTATAGTTATATAAGAAAATGTACTTGCTCTTAGGAGGTACAGAATCATCAAGGGGTAAAGGGATATAATATAAACAATGACCTCTCAAATAATTCTAAAGATAAATATGTCTGGGAAAAAGAGTATACAGGAGCTCTTTGTGCTAGCAGCTTTTCTGTGTATTTGAAATGATTTCACAGTAATACGTCAAAGAAATCAAGCTAGACAGGCAGGCAGTTGTGGTCCAAGGGTGGGATGCTTGAGTCAGTAAATTTGAAATCTTGAGATCCTTGACCAGTGTGCAGGAGGAGAGCGCAGGAAGTGCTAGAATAGCGAATAGTGTGCAGCCCAGTTTCCTCTGCCCAGTTTTTAGCTCCTGGACCGTGAGTTGTGCTCCTTGTCTCCCTGGTTTCTCCCAGGAGAGCCACCCCATAAGTTGGGTTTTCAACAAACATCTGTGAGAGAAAATGGAAGTTAGG
Organism: Delphinus delphis; assembly: GCF_949987515.2. Classification (NCBI taxonomy): domain Eukaryota; kingdom Metazoa; phylum Chordata; class Mammalia; order Artiodactyla; family Delphinidae; genus Delphinus; species Delphinus delphis. Next base: position 22,211,043 of record NC_082692.2, on the reverse strand, counting down.
AATGATTTCTCATGCTTATCCTTTTCCTTTCTCTTATAGGACATTGGAGACACGTTGAACAGGTACAGTTTTCTCTCTCCCCCGTGCTAAATCAAGCCTGAAAAGATTTTCCCTCATACTTAGAAATTCTGGAAGGAGCCCAGAGCCTGAGGACATCTTACCAAGTTGACACATGTCCCTTCTGTCCCTGAACCGAGTCACTAGTGTGCAAAGAACTAGATGGAGTGCAGCTCTTCTCAGTAAAACTCAGGAATTATTGACAAATTATGAGGGTAAGGGGTGGAGTAGGGGGTCCATTTAGGAGGGTGCTGGTGATTTATGAGGACACGTCTATGGAGAGGGTAGAGACTTACAGGGACTTAGGCAAAGTGCAAGGGTATTTTATAGTTTTTGTTTCCTAAACATTTCAGAATCCTTTCTTTTTTGTTATCTCTGTCTCTCTGTGTCCCTGTTTCTGACTCTTTCTTTTTTCTGTAATGGGGAAAATATGGTCTAAGAAAAGGGAGACCAGCTCAGAGTTATATAATGAGTGATGAGTTACCTGGATTCTGGCTCTTGTTCTCATTATTTCTCTACTGTATCATCAGATGGAAAGTGAGGAAGAGCTACCTGGGAATTGGGACATGACCGAGCAGGAGAAGCCCAGAATGTGCAAGAAGCCAAGATTAAATTATGTTTTCAGGGTTGGATGGCAAGGACAAATGGGATAGGCCTTGGGGGGCATAATGTTTCATACCTACTGGGGCGGAGCCTGACTTTGAGGGAACTGAACTTTGAAGCTAATTAAAACCCTGAAGGGTGAAAACCCTCCAGAGGAAATGCAGCTTGATTATGCGGGAGCATTGGAGGAGATATGGGGGGTGGCATATAGATGGGGTTGGATGGCTGGGAGGGCTGGGTGGACAGAACTGTTGATAGAACTGAGCTTTCTGAGGCCTGCTGAGATGGGATGGTGATGAGCTGGAACTTGCACTAGTCCCTGCCAAGTGACCCCAACAAATACTCCCTTCACTTTTACTCCTACTTTAACTTTTTGGTACCAGTCTAGCTCTGAACGAACAGGGAGATAGATCCTTTAGATTCTAGCATTTGGGGACGTTAAGGTTTGGGTTTGGCTCTCTCAGTTAGGAAACCCCAAATTTCATTGGCGTAAGGCTTAAACATAATTTTAAAATTTTGTCACCATTAAAAATGTGCAAGTAGGTAGCCCAGGGCTGGTTTGGTGGCTCCAGGGATCATCAGACTCTGAGGTTTCTTTCCATTTACCCTTCTGCCATCTGTAAGATACAGTCCTCATTCTTACAGTCCAAGATAGTTCCTAGAATGCTAACCAGCAGGAAGAAGATAAGTCACATCACATACCTTTTTATTTTATTTTATTATTTTATATAACCAGGAACCTTTTTTTAAAAAAATAATAAATTTATTTATTTATTTTTGGCTGCATTGGGTCTTTGTTGCTGCGCGCGGGGTTTCTCTAGTTGCGGCGAGCGGGGGCTACTCTTCGTTGCGGTGCACGGGCTTCTCATTGTGGTGGCTTCTCTTGTTGCAGAGCACGGGCTCTGGGCATGCGGGCTTCAGTAGTTGCAGTACATGGGCTCAGTAGTTGTGGCTCACGGGCTCTAGAGCGCAGGCTCAGTAGTTGTGGCGCATGGGCTTAGTTGCTCCGTGGCATGTGGGATCTTCCCGGACCAGGGCTCGAACCCGTGTCCCCTAGCATTGGCAGGCGGATTCTTAACCACTGAGCCGCCAGGGAAGCACCACATTCCTTTTTATGCAGACTTCTCAAATTACCACAAGATACTTCTTACCTCTCATTGGCCAGAACTGAGTCACAAGGTCAAATTTAGACCAGTCAGGCATGAACCCAGTAAAATTTGGAAGATGGGAGAAGGCATATTGGGTGGGCAACTAGCAGTCAGTCTTTGCCATAGACCCCTTGAGGGGGGTGGTGGGTAACTGGGTATTGTCCAGAGAGTACCTGTCTGTCTGAAGATGTCATTCTCTCCATATTTGGGAACCTGAGGATTATGGGTCATTGCCCACCACAAATATCAAGGACTTTATCATGGAATCTAGTGCTTTCTGGCAAGGTCAGGCTTATATTCAGTTTAATTCAGTAAATCTTTGAGGACATGCCATGTGAAAAGCCAGAAGCTAGTACTGTGGAGGAATAAGAAGGTGAATAAGATGTCTCTCCTATTCTGGTCCAGAGGATCATAGTCTAGAAGGAGAATAGGAAAAAGACTAGAGTGGCTGCTTTTAAAGATTGTCCACCTGTGTTGGCCAGTTTAGCCAGGTTTGTCCTGGACCCTGAAAGGTTGTGGAGTTGGGGGAGGGATTCACTTGTTTTTTTGTTGCTTTTTTTTTTAAACTTAGGGCTGAAAGAATCAGGATCCCTGAACCCTGGATCACACCTCCAGATCTGCAAGAGAAAATCCACATTTTTGCCCAGAAGTGTCTGTTCTTGACTGAGAGTCTAAAGCAGTTCACAGGTAACGTAAGAAGAGGGATCCATGAGGGTTTATGCTCTCAATAACTATATTGCCTGAGAGGATGTATTTTCCAGCCAGATAATGGGATGCAAACTAAACATCTTCTTTTCTCTCCTTAGAAAAAATGCAGTCAGATATGGAGAAAATCCAAGGTAAATTTATCTACTTAATGGGCTTTTGACGTTGAAGTTTCCTGGGAAGATGAACGCTAAAGTGTGGGAAAATGGGAAATGCGCGATACCCGCTGGCCGGCCTCCCGATATTTTACATCTTCCTTTTTGCTTTGTTAATTTTTTCAATTAATAGCCTCTTGTTTCACTTTGAAGCCTTTTAACTATATGCACTCATTTCTTTTTTTTTTTTTTTTTTTTTTGCGGTACGCGGGCCTCTCACCGTTATGGCCTCTCCCGCTGCGGAGCACAGGCTCCAGACGCGCAGGCTCAGCGGCCATGGCTCACGGGCCCAGCCGCTCTGAGGCATGTGGGATCCTCCCGGACCGGGGCACGAACCCGTGTCCCCCGCATCGGTAGGCAGACTCCCAACCACTGTGCCACCAGGGAAGCCCTGCACTCATTTCTTAATCTATATTAATGGAGGAGAAAAATATACAATCCAATAATTAATCCAGAATTAGTTTGATTATTTAAAATTATTTTTAATTGAGAAAGAGAATGAACAGAAACTATCTTAGCTACATTTCATTTGAGCTAGTGTTTGTGGTTATAATTTATAGAGTTTCTGCTGCGTGTAGGCACTGGTGCTGACCAGGACAGGAGGAATCAAGCAGCACTGATTGAGGCAGAACCTCGAGGGAAGTGGTTAGGAACAGGGATTCAGGAGTCCGGCTGCCTGGGTCCTGCGCCCAGCTCTGCCACTTGATAAGGATTCTACACTATAATTTCCTCATCTGTAGAATGAGGAGGATAGTAGCTCTTACCTCACAGGGTTGTAAGGATTAAGTTAAATTAGTTACCACTTCTAAAGCCTTTTAGAATGGAGCCTGACACGTAATAAACCCTACATTTATGTTTACTAAATAAAATGTTCAAGGTATTTAAGGGATGCTCTTCCTAATACAAAATTTTCTGCTCGTGATCACATATGAGCATACAGCACATATGGCTGTATGCTAAATGCTAAAATTCTAGGCAGCCTGGTAGAATTTGAAATCCTTATATGTAGGTAATCCCTTTTCTCATTTAGTACAAATTACAAATCCCCATAATTCTGATAATTTCCTGTATATGCTAAAACTTTATTTGCATTGTATCTTTTCAGATACATACTTTTTTCACATCTAGCAATGTAGACTTAGGGAATGCTCACAAGCAAAACAGGGAGAAACTCCACTTAATACCAGAAGCTCAGACATGACGTTCCTTGATCTGACTCATTTATTTTTCCTACGCTTCTCCTGTCACTTAAAAGGCTCACTGAGAACGTGTCTATGAAAATGCTTTTTCAACTGTAAAAGCATTTTACTGCAGGTGGTCTTGTTTGCTCCAGCTTGGTAGTGGATGTCACTTGAACCACTCATCCCCTAGAACAGGTTGCTTATGAAAGCCAAGAGTTATCTATGATGCGGACTTAGAACCTCCATCTCCCCCTGCAGAGCCAGCTGGCCCACTGGAGGGTGGAATCCTTAATCTTGGCTCAGTTTGGCCCCATATGCTACCAATCTCGGGCATGTCGTTATTCTTCTGCCCAAAGTTTCCAATCCCTCTTCCCTTTGAGCTCTAGGCTGGAAGATGGAGTCATACACTGTATGAAGAAATCAGTGCATGAGTGACAACAGGGGTTCTGGGGTGTCTAATGGAAACCATTGCTTTATGATGACTCTAACCAAAGCTCCGTCTCTTAGGTATTCCTGGAAATACTCAGATGACTTCTGTAACTTCTTTCTCTTTTGTTTTTTAGAATTGAGAGAGGCCCAGTTATACTCAGGTGGGTGATAGGAGACAAAACCATTTGGAAAAAGGAGTAAAAATCCTTATCAACGTAACTACTATTGTGAATGATTTTGGAAAGTGCCTAATTAGGATCCTTTAGGTTACATGTATGAAAAATGATAATAATCACAAAAAATACATCAGTTGTTTCTATGTGTTTGTAATATCTTTGCTTCAGAGCTGAAACCATGGACCTTTGAATAGGAGGAAATCAAACTCAGGAGCTATGAAGGATTATAGAGGTGAAACTACAGTTTCCAAAAAGTAGAGCACTCCCACTGCTAGTACACTGGTATGCTGCTCTACCCACTTAGCCTTGGGCAGTGTGTGGTTTACAAAAGGCAGTCATCCTTCCAAAACCACTGAGCTCACCTCTTATTCTGAGTGCTAGGGACAGTCTAAGAGGAATCTGCTGTCATCCCTTCTCTGTGCCTCAGAGCAAGAGTTGAAACTCTCCCTCTCCTTGACCATCACCAACACCTCAGGTTCAGAGACACTGGGTAAATCTGTGACCTCATAGGTACTCAGAACTGAGGTTTGTACTTTCCACAGTCACAGGACCGCCTTCTGTTTCATGAGATCGTCCTCATGAACAGAGGGACTCTACATACAACGAGTCTTCTTTCATTGATATCCCCTGGCTGTAATCCATAGTTAATTCTTTCAACAAGTATTACTTGATTACTTTGCTTATGTCTTACATTTCCTAATGTTGCGCAGGGTACTGTAGAGGGAACAAAAGGGCATAAGACACTGACCTATCCTTGGAGTTAAATGTCTGGTTGGAGGTATGAGGTATACCCATGACATGAGGGAAAAAATGGGCAACTGTTGTGAACAGATTTTTGAACCAAAAACCAAGCCTCTGGGGTTCTTGGTCACCTCCACCAGTTGCCTGTCATCAATCTTTTGTGGGAATCAGTCAACCTAGCTGAGCTTTGGTTCAGAGAGAGAATGTTTGGGAGTCTTCCTTCTGAACCAGGTATGAAGAGCAAATGAGAGAATATATGCCAGTGATTTTAAAACAGGAAACCACCACATGATTGTAAGATGCATGTGGGACTAGTGTCTTTATCCGATGTAATGTGAACATTCGTATGTTTCACAGCAGATCTGTTGATATTTGGTTGTAGAGTGCTGTACCACACCCTGTCTATCTAAATTCTGTATTCTGTGAAACTTCTGGTCCCCAAGACTTTTAGATTAAGGGATTGGACATACATTTAAGAAAACCTCAAATTCAGCTTAATAATGGATATTGTGGTTTAAGATGTGAAAAAGCAAATAGAGGTAAAAATTTCAGTACTTTCAATATATCCTAGCTAAAAGAAGTAACTAGCTAATCCAAACAGTAACTTTTGGAATGTCAATTTTAGGATGTAATTGAGTGTAAGATGAATGTGCCTTTGTTGGAGAGCTCATATTCTCTTCATATTCATTCTTAGGGGGTAGGAGAAAAGCTGGGTGTTCAGAGTGGGCTTTCCTGGCTCTCAGCTGACCTTCCTCTGCCCTTCTGTTCCTCTGCAGTGGATGTGACTCTGGATCCAGACACGGCCTACCCCAGCCTGATCCTCTCTGATAACCTGCGGCAAGTGCGGTACAGTTACCTCCAGCAGGACCTGCCTGACAACCCTGAGCGGTTCAATCTGTTTCCCTGTGTCTTGGGCTCTCCATGCTTCATCGCTGGGAGACATTATTGGGAGGTAGAGGTGGGAGATAAAGCCAAGTGGACCATAGGTGTCTGTGAAGACTCAGTGTGCAGAAAAGGCGGAGTAACCTCGGCCCCCCAGAATGGATTCTGGGCAGTGTCCTTGTGGTATGGGAAAGAGTACTGGGCTCTTACCTCCCCAATGACTGCCCTCCCCCTGCGGACCCCTCTCCAACGGGTGGGGATTTTTTTGGACTATGATGCTGGCGAGGTCTCCTTCTACAATGTGACAGAGAGGTGTCACACCTTTACTTTCTCTCATGCTACCTTCTGTGGGCCTGTCCGGCCCTACTTCAGTCTGAGTTACTCGGGAGGGAAGAGCGCAGCTCCTCTGATCATCTGCCCCATGAGTGGGATCGATGGGTTTTCTGGCCATGTTGGGAATCATGGTCATTCCATGGAGACCTCCCCTTGAGGAGGTGAACGCAGGCCAAAAGGGCCATTGACCATACTCCTACCCCAGGCATAAGGCATCCTGTTGCCTTGACACTTCCTGCCCATCACAGCTGGATGTCCTTACCACTTTCCGAGCCCTGCAGTGCAAGACAGGATGTCCACGTTCTCTGCCATCCCCTCCCTTCCCACGAAATTGTGAGATGTAATGAGAAGTATTAAGATTGCCCGGAAATAAAAACCACATGTCCACCTCCAGAGTTCCACACTTCTTGGTCTTACACATTACTGGAGGGGATAAAGAATATGGATAATCTTGGGTTCGGAGAGCCATTCAAGATATTTAACACCTTGGCTCAGCCCCACATAGTGATCATGGGTATTTGCTGTCATTTCTGAACTAGGGCTTCTTTCTAAGAACCTAGAGCTGGACTAGAAAGTCCTGTCAGCATGGCTCCCTTTTGTCCCAGTTTTTCCTCCTGGGAATAGTACCTCTACCCCTGATTCCCAATTGGCCGTAGTTTTATTTATTAACTCCATTAAAGAGGTCTATATGTGTTTTGATTAGTTACTGTTATTTTACAATAATGGTGGGAAATGGTCCCACCTCTGTTATGAGATAATGTTCTAATCAATGTGCTCTTTTCTGTCTTTTTGAGGGCTTTGTCAGCTCCCTTCATTCTAATGAAAAGTCTATCCAGGTGCTGGATGCACGTCATCCAGGATAATTTTCTGCCCAGCACCATCCATTGTTCCTACTTCCCCTCCCACTCACATTTGTGGACTGATGGTCAGTCATACACTATCCCTGGAAGGATTCCGGGGCAGTATGCCAGGGATTCATTGACTTTTGTCTCCTTTTCTCCCATCTCCTTTGAGGGATGGGGGGATTTACCTTTCTAATATGTGTACCATCAAGGGGCACTTCCATCCCCATGGCCATTGGATCACGAGGTGTTCCGAGGTCAGAAGACCAAGGCAGATCACTTTGAGCAAAAGCTCCCACAGTGGCTCTGAGTCCCGCTTCTCTTTGGGTACATGCTCCTCTGTTTGAAAATAAAGTGAGTATGGATGTTGTTTACACTGTTGTTGTCTTCTGGGTCTTGGTAGGATTGGGTTCATATGGGTCCAGAATCCCATTCTGGCCAGTATTTTACTTCCAACTGGATGGTAAGAACAGTACCACGTTACTGTTTTCTAATGGTGCTGGGAAAGTAGTGTTGGACATCCACAGCCTGCAGCTTTGTTAATCCTGTCACTTCACTGGGAAAGTGTTCTTTCAAGTCCTTTTTTATAACAGTGGGGTAATGCAGCAATGCTCGGTGTAGATCAAAGAGCCCAGAACTTGCTTCCCAACTCAGAAGCAGCAGCCTAAGCCCTTGGGGGCATGGAGGTCACCACGTCCTAAGGAGGAAGGATAGGCTGAGAGAACAGCTCCTTTCCAGGGTATTTGGATCTTTCCTGCTTCTGGACATGGCCTCAGAAGACAAGATTTTGTGGTCTTACTTAGTCCTGTACCCAGCATTGTGGTTCATGGCTGAAGATCATGAATTGGTGGTATGTCCTAATTCATTCATTTATTCATCAGGTTTTAAGAGAAATAACCAGGAGCTAAAGAGAGGGGCTTCCATGAGGCTAGGTTAGCTTTGGCTGAATGCTCTCAATAGATATAAATACATATGATAACATATATTATGTATGTATGTAAAATACTACACAGATACAGAGCAGTGCTTAGCACATAATATGAAGTGCTTTATGCACAAGGGCTTATTTAATGCTCATAACAACCCTGCAAAGTGGGTACTATTGCCTTTATTTTACACAAGGAAACTGAAGCACAGAGAGGATAGTAATTTATCCAAGGTGCACAGCTAGGAAGCAGCAGGGCCAGAATTCATACTGAGGTGGAACACATGACCATATGCATCATATCCTGCCTCACAATATCTATGGATTATGCTTTTCCACATGGGAAGGCAGAGCAGAAACTGAAGGCTTGGAGTGCCAGTCTGTTGACCTGGGACGTTAACAATAACTGTCTACTCTAGGCTCAGGATTTGCGACTGGAAAACTAGGTGAAGAGACCCAGTCAGAATCGCATTCCAGTTTCACTTAGTGTAGTACATTGGGGCAGGGAGGAAAGATAAGAGCCCACAAAGAGGGCACTTTGCTTGTACCAGTCCAAGAAAATGTGCCCCTAGGATAGACTCCCTGGTCCTTGCTGCTGGACTGATGGAGCTGTCTCCAGGCTAACTTAAAGGGTCTCACATTGGGTCTGCTTTATCTCCAGTAGACCCAGTGCTTTAGGAGCAGCATCTTGAATTTTTATTAACAGCAGCACCTGGAGCAGTGATAAGCAGCCTTGTTGGATTCAGCAAAGCTACTTCCAGTTTGAATTGGGATCTACTACAATAGTGAATCTTAATGCTGAGTGAAAAAAAATGTCTTAAAAAACTCTACCTTCGGCTTCCCTGGTGGCGCAGTGGTTGAGAGCCCGCCTGCCGATGCAGGGGCCACGGGTTCGTGCCCCAGTCCGGGAAGATCCCACATGCCGCGGAGCGGCTGGGCCCGTGAGCCATGGCAGCTGAGCCTGCGTGTCCGGAGCCTGTGCTCCGCAACGGGAGAGGCCACAACAGTGAGAGGCCCGCGTACAGCAAAAAAAAACAAAAACAAAAACAGAAAACTCTACCTTACGATACCCTTCTTATAATATGAATAAAAGGACTGTGGTTACCAATGGGGTGTGTGGGAGGATGGGATAGAGGAGGAGGATGTGTGTGGACATGTTTCGTACTGTTTATCATCTCATTCTTTTGGGTGGTGGGTTTAGAGTTATTAAAAACAATTTTTTTAACCTGCCATTTTGAATGAAGTTAAATGAACCTTGTAAATGATTCTAAATTTACTCATCTGCAGAAAGGTAAGCATTTGAATTCGTATAGTCACAATATGGACCCCTTTAGGCAAACATGGGCCCAGTAGCGTTCTTTGGCTCCTCTCTGGTTCTTTCCTCAGAACATTTGAAGTTGTTAATTACACATTAGGCCTTCAACAGCTCATTCTTTTGTTCTTTTGCGGCCCCGGGAAAACTGTGTTTGTCTTCAGCTGCTCTAGTTTTTTCTGATACTGACCCAGCAGGTACAGAAGAGCATCTACCCCAAGAGCAGACAAGGCCTAGAAGGGACAGGTTCAGAGAATGAAAGGGAACTGGGCATGGCCCCTTCCATCCAGGATATGCAGTTGAGAAGATGAGAGAATACACATGACAAAGGCAACACTTAAAAGCACTAAGAAATTAAGAGCAAAGCTAGCATATAGTAAATAGATCCATTTGTTAATACCTTCAGTTATCTGTGATCCTGACCGAAGTATGGATGGAAGTCACACATCTCTCAGCAAAATAATAACTTGAAAGCTTAGTGTACCAATGGTGGGTGGATTGCTTCTTCACAAATGCGAGACAATGATTCTTTGATTCAAATACACAATTAACCAGTGTTAATTGTGCCCCGGCTGAACTTGACTATTGAGAATACAAGAGAACATGACCCTGTCCTTGGAAAAGTTAATAAAGTCAATTAAGGGGAGAAAAAATAACATGAAAAAGTGGAGATCGACAAAAGACCATTTGCGGATAAGTAAAACATTATGTGCTGTAGGAGACTTCATTGTGGACCACGGTAGTGGGAAGAAGCTGAACACTTAGGTCTAATTTCTTCTTCAGTGTGCTTTTTCTTGAGGCTGAGAGGCTGGTACCTAGTAACTTGGTCCTGCAATAAATTTTGACTGATCATGTAATTAAATCACTACACCCCTGAACCTCCTTTAACCCAGTAGTTTGTTTTTCTTTTGACAATCCATTTGTTTAATTTTTTTAAACATCTTTATTGGATTATAACTGCTTTACAATGGTGTGTTAGTTTCTGCTGTATAACAAAGTGAATCAGCTATACATATACATATATCCCCATATCCCCTCCCTCTTGCGTCTCCCTCCCACCCTTCCTATCCCACCCCTCTAGGTCACAAAGCACCGAGCTGATCTCCCTGTGCTATGTGGCTGCTTCCCACTAGCTATCTATTTTACATTTGGTAGTGTATATATGTCCATGCCACCCTCTCACTTCGTCCCAGCTTACCCTTTCCCCTCCCCGTGTCCTCAAGTCCATTCTCTACATCTGCGTCTTTATTCCTGTCCTGCCCCTAGGTTCTTCAGAACCATTTTTTGGTGTTTTTTTTTCAGATTCCATATATATGTGTTAGCATATGGTATTTGTTTTTCTCTTTCTGACTCACTTCACTCTATATGACAGACTCTAGGTCCATCCACCTCACTACAAATTACTCAATTTCGTTTCTTTTTATGGCTGAGTAATATTCCATTTTATGGCTGAGTAATTTCTATGTGAGGTCTTTGTGAAGAATAATGAGAAAGCTCAACCAAACCAGTGTAAATTATTCTAGGGGAAGTGACTTTGCTAGGATATTAACAAAGTAGCTTAGATTTCATATTGTGCAAACAATACATGAATATGACAGTATTGCCCCAGGTACAGTTCCACATAAAACAGTCAAGAGATTCATTTCAAGGTTGGAAATTAAAGCCTGTTATTTGGGACTTCCCTGGTGCGCAATGGTTAAGAATCTGTCTGCTAATTCAAGGATACACAGGTTCGAGCCCTAGTTCGGGAAGATCCCATATGCCCACCACAAGTACTGAGCCTGCGCTCTAGATAGAGCCCACGAGCTACAACTACTCAGCCTGCGTGCTGCGACTACTGAAGCCGGAGTGCCTAGAGCCCGTGCTCCGCAACAAGAGGAAACACCGCAATAGGAAGTCTGCGCACCACCAAGAGTAGCCCCCCCCCCGACGCAACAACAAAGACCCAGTGCAGCCAAAAATAAACTGCACTTACCAAAATTGAAAAAACAAATAATTTTTAAAAACTGGATAAACTGATCTAGTGATTCCACTTCTAGAAATAATTATGGATATTTGAAAATATTTATGCAAGGATGTTCTTTAGAGTATGTCTCATGAAAATAAAAAAAAATAATCGTATGTTCAACAATATCCATTCGATATGGGATAATTGCAGTACTTTGCAATTTAAAAAATTATAAATTTTTAAGAAGTTACAGTCGCTTCGTCGGGAATCACTTGCGGGACAATTATAGCTTATGAAAGAAAACAGAGCAAATCTCAAATCTTGAGGGGAGGGAAATTAGGAAACTATTTTCCCCTATACTTCTCACTCCCCATTTTCTCTATCAAAAATAGCATATGAAACCAAGGGAGTCTAGAAATCTCAGGTTCTACCGAAATTAAAACTATTTCTCTTTATGCAGAAAACAGAACTAACGTTTGCCATACATAAAGAAAAAGGAAAACCTTTGTGTATCAATAAATACAAAAGGTAACCTATCGGGACAAAATCTACTTAAAATTCCCAAATCTATGTTTCTACTGTCTGAACTTCACAGCCCAAACACAGCAGTTGAAACAAGTGAGTCAAATATACTTGTTGAGTTCCTACCATGTATGCCAGGCACGGTCCTGGGCAGGCACTGGGCCTACAAAGGTTATTTTCGCAGTTTCCCTGACCCCTAAGGACTCTCAATCTAGTTGGAGGAATGATTTCTTATTTTTTAGTCTCAGGATTTCATTAAAATATGTGACCTTTCAGACTCAGAGCTCAGATTACTTTGCACAAAGCTGAGAAAGCTGGAAAAGTCTGAGTCAGGAGATGTGGCACGTCCCTCATTTTCCCCCCGCTATCCCCCTTAAAAATCGCCATTTTATTCACGACCTGGCAATGGACGCCATGGAGACTTTCACTCCGGAATATCTGTGAGTGACCAGGAAGGTCAGGAAGCAAGCGTGTCGCTCCCAGAGTTTCTCTGGACTTGGGACAGGTCAATCCCTTGGGGCAGAAACTGGCTTTGTCAAGTCTACACCGGCGGGAGCTGTCGCGCCCTACAAGGATTTTCTCAGGCTGTTCCTCGGCTGTCACTTTCGGAGCCCAAAACAAACACTTCTCGAGTGGCAAGGCAGATCTGGGGACGAAAAGGAACCTAATAGAGAAGATAAAATGGTTCATGCCCTAGAATCGGGGTCTTTTGCTACATTTTTGGTGATGTTCCTCACTGTCTTCAAAAGAAAGCAAGCCTAGGGCGAGGCTAACTACGCTCAACATTTCGGTGAAGATTAGAGGCTGGAGAACCCACCAAGCGACCTGAGCTAAATGATGTTCTTTTTTCCCTTCACTCCCGAAATATGAGCTGTCTTCCTTTTCAGTCCACAGGTGGCCTTTTATTCTCGGAGCGTTAGCCGGCGACTCGGACGTAAACCCTTCTCTGGAGTGTACGTCACAGAGGCGCTGCTCCTTGCGTCTATTTCAATGGAAAATCTCGCCGCTTTCGTAGGGTGTCAGGATGGCCGAGTGGTCTAAGGCGCCAGACTCAAGGTAAAGCTTCCCTACGTTGGGGATTCTGGTCTCCGTATGGAGGCGTGGGTTCGAATCCCACTTCTGACACACTCTTTTTTCCCTTCCCCTAATTTCCAATACTGACAAGAGCAATATGTGTAAGCAATTTATCAACTCACTGTGTTAAAAACTGACTTTCAAAAATTTCTCACAGGGACTGTTAACGCCAAAAATATTAAAAGCTGAAGCATCGCGATATTTTTTGGAAGCCACGCTATTTGGAGCGAAAACGCTTAATAAAGACCGGAGAGTACTACAAGAGGTTGGTTTTTCTGAGGCATCGCGAGATAATCTAGAAACAGCGAGTTTTGGGAACCCAGATAGTTCCCTTCGCTTTGGTGCTGGAGGAGAAAGGGGGCAATGGTCCGGTACCCTGCCTGCTTATTTATCCGGCTCATCCACTTTGTTGCATACCCAGGCCCTGCCCTGAATACTTCCTGTTGCACTTTGCTACCAACCCCACTCCCCTCTGGCTCATGGCAGTGCTGTCTGCAAAGAAATCTTATATAGATCCTCCGGTCTCTTCTCCATTTTCAAAAGTCATGTACTAGTTCTCAAACATTTCCTTTGTAAATTATGCACATTCACACTCACGTTGGCGTCTGATAATTATTTTGTTTCCTCAGTCAAAACTGAGTGCCGTTGTAACTCCTGAATTAAATGTGGAAGTTATACTTTCCTCCTCCAAATCTAACCACCATCAGTATTTTACTATATTTCTTACACTCCTGTTTTCTCTGCATTCGTGTATATATATTCATAAATATTTTGTTCGTTTTTACAGAAATGCAATCACACGAAACATACCATTCTCTCACACATTATTTCGCTTAATAGAGTTGCAAATCATTCCACAGGATAGGTAGATCCTATTTCATTTATCTACTTTTTTTTTTCTCAACGTTCACTGTATTTATAATTACCATTCTTTCAACAAATATTTAATGAGTGCTTATTATGTACCAGGGGATGCGGCCCTGGTGCTGTGGCAGTAGAATAGAATAGGGTAGGATAGGATAGAATTAAATTTTAATTTAATGTTAAAAACAGTAAAATAAGTTTATACCCTGTGTTGCTTATATTCCAGTCAAATGACTGATTCTGCCTCAGGAACACCACATTCCAAGATTCCCTTATCTCTCAGGAGAAGAATATACACATCCCAGATCTTGAGACTAAGTATTTAATGCCAGCTATTGAAGATTCATATATACATGACCATATATTTCTCTGTCATTATGACCACTCATGACTACTCATTTGAGCTTTGATTTTTATCCTAATAGTCAAAATGCAAGAGACTAGGCAGGTGAAAAGAAAACCTAGTTTATTTGACAATTAAATTCTCCAGAGACATTCATCAGAGACAGATCCAATTGTTTGATCTGAGAGGTCACATTCTGAATTCAGATGGCTGGAACCAAATGGTTTCAAGTACTACCAAACATGCTCAGCTCCCTGCAGTTCTTAAATTAACTGTGGTTAACTGAAATATGAAATGAAATATAAAAGCTTAAGGAGGGGAAATCGATTCTCACAAGACTTCTATTATTTTTGTTAAACACATAACTGTACAGGGCATATTATATCATATACATGTATATCCACTGCCTAATAAAATCATTTTCAGAGGAGCAGACAAGTGTATCTGTGAATACTCTGGAAGAATGTGTATCTTCTTTGGAGAACTGGGTGAACTGAAAAAAGTCAGGAAGATAGTTGAGGCGAAGAGATAGCAGCTGTTTCTCTTGGAGAGTTCTAGAAGAAAAAAAGAAGCAAGGATGCTATCATAAATGACTTTTCATATGACTGTGATATTGGATATTTAAAAGGTTGATTTTAGTTTAAAAAAACACACAATTACAGAATTTTAACAAAACTACTTTTTAAGAGGAAATTTCCCGTTTCACTTGCAAGTGCCTCTTGGAATTATTGAGAATATACTCCACCACTTCATTCATCCTCTTCTTTGCCCTCCCCATGGGAAGAGAAAACTGAGTAAGAGTCAATAAGGGTTTTTACCTTCTTTGACCCACATTTCTCTTTTGGGTGGCATTAATGTTCAGCTGTCCTTTTGTGGTCTCCCTCAGCCCTTTGCTTTGGTGGTTTCTAGGTGTACCTGTGTCTTCACGAGCTGCCAGGTGAGTGTGTCTTCTGGGTTCCAGGTGTAGGCATGGTAAGAGGGAGTAGAGAAAGTCTTTTCTAGCTTCAGATCCAAACCATGTTTTTCAATCTACATTTACCCCCCACAGAGTTGATATTTTATTTCTGCCACTAGTGAATATGCCTCAATTGTTTCCAAATTGTTAAATGATACTTTATAAAAAAAGGTAAAATTATGACTTTCACACTAATGAAAACAAATATATGTCAAAGACTACTTAATTCATGAAAAATGTAACAACCAGTAAGATGTTACAACTGGTTCAAAAGAAAATTCAAAGTATCACATATTTATAGACAATTGTAATGTTGGAATAAATTTACAAATGGATTTTTTTAACCTGTCAATTTCAGGGCAATGATCAATTGCATTCCACTAAACACAGTTCACTTGCATTTCTGTGGATGAAAATCATTTGCACTAT
Source organism: Delphinus delphis (assembly GCF_949987515.2). Taxonomy (NCBI): domain Eukaryota; kingdom Metazoa; phylum Chordata; class Mammalia; order Artiodactyla; family Delphinidae; genus Delphinus; species Delphinus delphis. The sequence goes on along the minus strand of NC_082692.2, from coordinate 22,195,419 downwards.
TATCAGTTTTCTACAACCTAAGAGTTGTAAGACACCTCAAATCTATGAAAGTTGTTCTTATGGACTGAATATGTTCCCTCCCCCCCCCCCCCAATTCATTTGTTGAAACCCTACCCGCTAATGTGATGGTATTTGGAGATGGGGTCTTTGGAAAGTAATGAGGATTAGATGAGGTCTACCCTCATGAAAGGGATTAGTGTCCTGAGAGAGCTTACTTCCTCACTCTGCTCTAAGAAAACAGCCTTCTACAACCAGGAAGAGGTTCCTCACTGGAACCCTGACCTCTCGGACCACCCTGATCTCAGACTTTCTAGCTTCTAGAACTGTAAGAAAGAAATTTCTGTTATTTAAGCCATCCAGTTTATGATATTTTGTTATAGCAGCCCAATCTAAGACAGTTGCCCTAGGCAAAATATTGAGTATAGTTGCCTGTGCTATACAGTAGGTCCTTGTTGGTTATATATTTTATATATGGTAGAACATTCAAGTGCTTTATATGTACGTTTTTCAGGTATTTTTATTTTCATTAACATCAGGGTAGTGATGACAAGAGAGAAAAGGAAAAATAGGAGAGGGGAAAATGACCAAAATTTCTATCTAATTCAATCACTTATGGTTTGAAGTGTTAGCCTTTGAACTTTGACCCTTGACCTATTAGTGTCTTCTGTGAAACCTTCCTCTTTCTTACTTCCTTTCCTCCTTTTCTCATTTTCTCTCCTCCCCTTTTCCTGGTCACCTCCTCATAACTGACCTCCCCCACACGCTGACTCTTTTATCTTTAGCTGAAGGTGGTAGTCAAGACTGAATTCTAAGCCACCTCTGAGAGTTACTCATTTTCCCTTGGGTATCGCCCATGTATATGTACACGTTAATAAACTTCTGTTTGTTTTTCTCTTGTTTATCTGACTTTCATTACAGGGGACCCAGTCAAAAACTTAGAAGAATAGAGGGAAAATTATTTTTTCCTCCACTACAAATTGTAAAATTCTACAAGCCTTTTCTGGGAGAGTCTCAACCATTGTTTCATCCATAAAAGAAGTAGGAAAGCAAAGCTAGACTGGGACCTGGTTACAGATTGTGCTGAAGAGGAAAGCAATGAACATTTGTTACAGGTTTTAGAGCCCAGGTTAATCTAGAGAGGTTGTAGGATATGAGTTAAATACAATCAAGTGATGACTTTTCAAAAGCGTCAAACTGTTGAATTCTCCTGTCATAGAAGTTGAGGAAGAAACACAGTGACTGAGTAGAACTGTGAATACTTGTGGCAAAAGGCCAAGGTTGTTTCAAGTTCTTTGGAGCTATGTTCCAAAGAACATATCATAAGACCATCTACTTCATGCTTTACTTCCAGGATTAAATGAGACAGTGTGTGCAAAGTGCATAACTCTTCGTAGCACAAAGAAAGGGGTCTGTAAATGCTATGTGTAGGTAGAGAGGCAAACAACCAGTTAACTCTGGTGGTGTCGGGGAGTAAGTTCGAAAGTTTTAGCGGCTTCTCTGCTTTCGATGCAGGAAACTGAAGCGGAGGAACCACTGAGAAGGCGAGACAGCCAACGTCCTAGAGAGGACCGGGAAGTAACCTTGGTTTTTGTAGGCTAGGCTCGCTTTAGGAGTGGCCTCTTTAGGATAAGTTAATTTTTACCATCCCCATCTGGAGCTGCGGGGAGGAGGTCGGATTCACTGGCCGGAAGGGTGGGGTGAGTCAGGGGTGAGGTGGTTCCCGGCTGTGTGGAGAGCTTGGAGCTCCAGTTGGGGCCCACTTTTCTGCTCTGGCGCTCTCGGACGTTTCAAACTTGGGACTTCTTTGTGGCCCTCCGCGTCGGTCAGACTCGGGTCCAGGGACCACCTGCTTTAAGGCTCGTCTGCACACTTTCTGCAGATCCTCAGCCCCTCTTCCCCTTCTCAGAGGTGGGTGGGTGGGACTGAAAGTGCCAAGCTTCTAATCTCTTGGTGTTTCTGGTGACCAGCCTTATTCTGAGTCTATCTAAGGGCACCACCCTAAGTTACCTCATTAGGATAAGAGCAAGGATAAGGATAAGATAAGGATGTGACTGACAAACCACACTCCTATCACTATGAAATCCCAAGAGTTTGAGGAGCTTTGTGCCAGGAACCAGGGACAAAGACCACATATATCTTATACCACCCTCACTTAACATTAGCAAATCCATCAGGGCATGCCCAGGCATGAGTTGGCTGGAGCTTGGTTTAGCAGAGATAAAAGTTTACAGTCATACTCCTTCAGGAAAGAGTCTCACCCAGTGACCAGTTCCAAGGTCCAGCCTGACTCTTAGGCAAGAATGAAGCATATTTCATTTGAGCCCACAGATATTTGAAAACTTTGAAACTCAGAAGGTAGGTGAAATATTGGAAGTGTTCATTCACTCTGAGACTTCCCTTGTAAAAATAGTGTTTTGTAATATTCATGATTCCCTGCTTTCTGTCTCAGGAAAAGATGCTCATTATATCCAGAAAGGTTTATAAAACACATGATTGTGTACTAGCTAAAAATTGATTGGAGGGTAATAGGGAATGAGTACCTGACTTGTTTGGCTTTTAAAGTGTGAGTAAATAATGCAGAATCATGCTCGCTTCAACAGCACATATACTAAAGTTGAAAATGATACAGAGATTAGCGTGGCCCTTGCTCAAGGATGACACGCAAATTTGTGAAGCGTTGCATAATTTTAAAAGAAATTAAAAGTGAAAATATCAGTAAATGGGAGTTTGACTAAGCTATCCTCAGAATGATACATTTCATCCTAGCCACTGAGTTCATATGATGCACCTAACCAGTACTAACCAGTGTAAAGCATGTCTAAGATTTAAAAGGTGAAGTTAAAATTCAACTAAATTGTGGATAGCTCCAACTCAAATTTAAAATGATACTTTAAAAAAATGTGGAATACCCAGCATAGAAATTAGGTTCAGTGGGGACCAAACTATAACCACTACAACACAGGCCCAATATCTCCACTGATGAGTAGATATACAGTTGTCCCCTGCTATCCATGGAGGATTGGTTCCAGGACCCCAGTGGATACCCAAATCGATGGACACTCAAGTTCTGTATATAAAATGGCATAGTTATTTGCTTATAACCTATACACATTCTCTTACATACTTTAAATCATCTCTAGATTACTCATAATACCTAACAGAGAGTAAATGCTATGTAAATAGTTGCTGGTGCATGGCAAATTCAAGTTTTGCTGTTTGGAACTTTCTGGAATTTTTTTCAGAATATTTTTGATATGGAGTTGGTTTAATCCATGGTTGCAGAACCTGCAGATATGGAGGTCTGACTGTAAATGAGATGAGTGTGGTACACCATCAGAGTGTTCCTAGGAAAGCAATAGTACAAGTCGCCAAATCTGATTTCTCTTTGAAATTTAGTATTCAGTTAACTCATCAGCTCTAGTATCATTCAGTTTCTTATAAATTTGTTGTAGAACGGTAGCACTTTATTGAAATGACACATTGAAAATTCCTATTTTAACCCCATTTCATCCATTTTTATTACAGAAATCTCCCTTTCATGGAACATGAGGTGAGAAAGAGACTATATTTCACCACTTAAAATAGCATGCCTGTACTTCTCTGGTGGTGCAGTGGTTAAGAATTCACCTGCCAATGCAGGGGACACAGGTTTGAGCCCTGGTCTGAGAAGATCCCACATGCCATGGAGCAACTAAGCCATGTAGATCTGGACTATGTATCTTTGGTGAACTTCATGTAACTTGTCACCGTGTCATTTTGATGAATGATCCTTTGTCTTGAAAATGTATATAACTGTATCACTGACCTCTAACAAGCAGAACAGTCCTCAGAATTTTCTGAAAGACTATCTCCCGGGTTATAATCCTTATGTTGGCCTGAATAAAATTCTCTTTTTCTTCTTTAGATGGACTTGATTAATTTTTCATCTACATTTGTATAAGTGGAATCATACAGTATTTGTCTTTTTGTGACTGGTTGATTTCACTTAGCATAATGTCTCCAAGGTCTATCCATGTAGTAGCATGTGACAGAATTTCCTTCCCTTTTAAGACAATAATATTCCATGGTATATACCATATTTTGTTTATCCATTTATCTTTCTAAGGCTGTTTGGGTTTAATTTCCCCTCTTGGCTATTGCGAATAATGCTGCTATGAACATGGGTGCAAATATCTCTTTGAGACTCTGCTTTCAATTCTTTTGGATATAATACCCAGAAGTGGAGTTGCTTGCCGGATCATACCATAGTTCTATTTTTAAATTATTTGAGGAACCTCCCTGCTGTTCAGATCCATTTATGGCATTTGCACTCTTGCTAAAACTAAACCTATCATGGCTACATAGAAGTTGCTCCAGAGTACAGTTCAATTGGAATAAAAGCCTTTGGTGGCTTTTGCCTTTAGGCTTCTCTCTGAGCTTGCTATTTGGGAGGTAGAGGCCGTTATATTTAAGGTAGCTAATGAAAATCTGGAGAACACCTATTTCAAACCATTCAGAGCCACAGTAGTAAAGAATCCTAGCAGACACCTTGTTTCCAGAAATTTAACTCACCATTACCCCATTTAATTGATTTTTTTTAGTGACCCCTTCCCTCCACCCCACCACGAAAAAGTTTGGTATTTTAACTTTGACAAGACCAAGTGCCTTCATATTCTCAGCGAGTTAGCACTATTATTCCTTATGGCAGGAATAATAAAACTCTGTTTAAAGGAGCCCCCATCCCTTATTTTTGATCTCAGCCCGTTGCTTATTTCTTTGATAGGACGTGAAACAAATTTTAGTTATTTTGTTTCTGTTTATTTGATTTCATTTGTTGGGTCCGGTAGAAAGTAAGCTCCTTGAGGGCACGTGGTATTTCCTCCTTGTTCATTTGTAAAGTACTCGTCACACACCAGGCCTCCAATATCTAAATGTTATATAAGAGTTTATTTATTGAACTCACATCAGCAACAAGAAGGGAAAGGAAGCAAATCAGATTTTAAATATCTTCCAAGCTTTATCCAACCCGGCAGTGAATGAGACCAGCAAAGGGAAAAAAGGGGAAAAAAACGACGACCACGAAGGGACTCGAACCCTCAATCTTCTGATCCGGAATCAGACGCCTTATCCATTAGGCCACGCGGCCAGCCGACGGGAGCCGTTTCTCACGTAGCGTACAAAAGGTATGTAAACAGGAGGGGGAGGGGGCTTTTCTACCGCGGATTCTGAAGATCTAGCTAAACAAGAGTTCTCAAAATTCACCAACAGTTAAAAACTATTTCCAACACCGTCTAAAAGTTGTAAAAACTAATACATAAATGTCAGGAACTGTTAGACGGTTCATCGTTGTGGACCCTGTTGAAGTCTTTGATTAATGACTTCGAGAGTTGGGGTAGAGAGGAAGACTTTGAGTCTAGAGCTGATGCTGCATCCCTTATGGAAAACAGCAAAGAGGAAGGAGTGAGCACAGATGGTGCATTCGGAGGGGAGTCTGAAGGGAATAATGGAGGTGCTGGAGGAAGGACAGAGATAGCCTAGAAGCTTCATAGAAGGTTCTCCTGTAAGTGCAAGGTTAGCTTAAGCCTCGAAAGGAATAGTTTATTCAGTATATATATATATATATATATATATATATATGTATATATACACACACACACACACATATATGCTTGTAGGTTTAAAAAGAACGGAGTGAATAGACGCTGTCAAGGAACTTGGTGATTTCCATGCTTGACTTGGATATGTCCCAAATTTGACTTGTTTTTGACAAGAAGATGTCCACTGGTTCGTTTATGGGTTAAGCCACAGAGCAATAGGGTTTTTTGAAAGAACCATGATCATCAAAAGTGTGGGTGGAATAGGAAAGATGTGAAACGTCCAGCCCTAGAAGTAAAGCAGTAACACTCATGTATCCATTTACTCAATGGTTTTGGTTTCTCGAAAATGGCCAGCTATTTGAAACAAAACCAAATCAAAGAGAAATTTCTCCCCTCCTTTATCTTACACTCTTTCACAAAAAGACTTTTCCCCACCAACGTCTCCCATCCCTCCCACTGTTTTCTCCTACGGTATCTTCTCTTGGAGTTAACACAAAACTCAAATTATCGCCTAACCTGTCAATCAAGATTTTTGGAGAGCCTACTGTAGACTTTGACATCTCGCTCAGGGCTGGAATCTAGGGACATTGATGAGGGAGAGACTACTGAGGGCGGGGTGGAGGGTGTCCCAGAATGAGCACGAGATTTGGAGTAATAACAAGTGTGCTTCCCTGTCTTTCCAACACAAGATTATATAAGCTGTTGTAGAGCAAAAAAAGTGACAAATATTTGCACTGCTGTAAAAGTAACTTTAGGATTAAAAACCTTAGAATTTACATTTCAGAGAGGAAAAGAAGAAATGAGGGAAGATATAAAGCTCAACGAACTACAGACCTGCCGTTTTCAGTTCTATTATGGACCATATTGCAGAAATGAAACCATTTGGGCACATAATTTTAAGAAAAGAACATTCTAGAGTTAGTGATTTTATTAATAATCCTTTGGCCAAGAGTGAAAATACAGACTGAAGGAATCTTAATACCCTCTACTAAACAAATTTAGAAAATTGAAGGCGGACTAGGGATACTAGCTGGGAATGAGTTTTGCATAGCAATTAAGTTGCACTCTTTGGAAACTGGTGGTTACATTCCAGAGGAGAAAACAAACTTTTGAAGTCTAAACTCTTTAATGGATTCTCTTGGATTTTCATCTTAGCAGCCATACCATTTGCAAATAAAAATTGGTCTCCCCTAACTCAGTTTTGTACTTTTTATTTCTTTTGCCTCTTCTTTGCTTCTTGTTCAAGTCTTTAATACATTTTTTAATATTAAAAAAATGGAAGTATAGTTGATTTACAATTTAATCTATTTGAGGTAATTTCTGTGTATGATGTAAAGTAGTGCTCTAGTTTCATTCTTTTGCATGTGGCTGTCCAGTTTTCCCAACACCATTTATTGAAGAGACTATCCTTTCCCCATTATATATTCTTGGCTCCTTTGTGTGGGTTTACTTCTGGGCTTTCTATTCTGTTCCACTGATCTAGGTGTCTTTTTTTTATACCATACTGTTTTGGTTACCATAGCTTTGTAATATAGCTTGAAGGCAGGAAATGGATGCATCTAGCTTTGTTCTTCTTTCTCAAGATTGCTTTGGCTATTCAGAATCTTTTGTGGTTCCATAAAAATTTTAGGATTGTTTGTTCTTTTTCTGTGAAAAGCACCATTGGAATTGTGATAGGGATTGCTTTGGGTAGTATGGACATTTTAACAATATTCATTCTTCCAAACCATAAGCAAGGCATATCTTTCCATTTATTTGTGTCTTCTTCAATTTCTTTCATCAGGGTCTTATAGTTTTCAGGGTACAGGTCTTTCACCTCCTAAGTTAAATTTATTCTGAGGTATTTTCTTGATTGGTGTTTTAAAGAGTGAGTAAAAGTGAAGGTCCAAAAATAATAATATAACTTCATATATTTTGCTTTAACTGAAACATCACCAATCTTTTGAAAAGAGAGAGGAGAAATTCCTTATAAGTTTCTTTCATCATATAAGTTTCTTTCACACTTAAAATGTGTCTGGTACAGATTCCAGTTTCTATTTATTTCAAGGGAGTGAGAACTTCAAGATGTTTTGAATCTCAGTGGAGAATCCTCTTAGATTTTTATATTTCCTCCCTTCTTTGTTCATGGTGATATTGCATTTTATTAATAATTGCTGCCTTTATATGCAATCTTTGCAGCTTTAAAAATTAAGGTTAAGCTACTAACGGGGTTCAGGACATGCTACCTCAAAATGTGGTACCTTGGTATATTGAATATTTAAGCTGAAGGAGTTTGAGAAAACAGGTTATAAAACTCTCAGGTGGAGGTGCTTTCCCTATACCTGGAGGAAAAGAGCATCCTTACCTCACATCCCCTACAGATAGAACTGTGATTTCTCTGCTCTTTCTCTGTAATTCTGATCTTTCACCTGTTTGTTCCATTTAATCCAAAATCTCTTTCCCCTTCAAGAGCAGTTACATTTTTATTCTTCCAAATACATGTCTTTTCTGTCATTTCCATGGTTCCTTGGAAGGGCAAGAGATAGTACCTACCTGCCAATCTCCTTGCCCTAGCCCATGCCTTCCCTGCTTTCTTTTACTTTTTCTCCATCCGTCTTATCCCCCAGTTTTAATTTCTTCAAAAATTGAAGACATTTTAAGGGGTTATTGTAATAGTTCTTTGGCTGATGAATTCACAAGCAACATTTGTTGGGTGGAGTATCGGTTGTGAAAGCATGTGCTGGCATGGGACATTGACACGGTGGGGGGTGTCCTATTTTCAGCACTCTGGAAGATTTATTTTCCCAGCATGGGCTGGCAGCATGGAGCAGTTGATTTTTTACCCAAAATGATTCTAAGCAGGGAAATCATTTTAATTTAATCACTTTAAGCTCCGTCCAGCAGCTCTACATAAGGATCATCACTAGAGATTACTTGAGGGTGGAAGATATGACTTCTGTTTCTGTGAGCTGCGTACCCCTTGTTTCATGGTGGAGGTGATTCCATGCATTCCACCACATCTACAGTTACTTCCTCCACTGAAGTTTTGAATTCCTCAAAGTCATCCATGAGGGTTGCATCAACTTCTTCCAAACTCCTGTTAATGTTGATCTTCTGACCTCCTCCTAGGCCATGAATTTTCTTAATGGCATTTAGAACGGTGAATCCTTTCCAGAAGATTTTCAATTTACTTTGCCCAGATCCATCAGAGTAATCACTATCTATGGAGTGGAATCTTAAACCAGTAAATCTGGAATTACCTAGTCAACACTAGTGAGATAATCTGCCTGATAGACCCCTGCCATCCTCCAAAGGAAGGTGACCTTGCCACAAACAATCCACTCTTTGCTAGTAACATCCTTGTCCTGCCCCCTCCTGTCTGTAAAAGTCTTTCACTTTGTACAGCACTTTGGAGCTTCTTTCTATCTGCTAGATGGCATGCTGCCTGATTCATTAATTGTTGAACAAAGCCAATAAGATCTTTTAAATTTATGCAGTTGAATTTTGATTTTTAACAATGTCTAAATTCAAAAATTTTGTTTTTTTCTGAAAACCTTGTAAAGCATAAGCATTTTTCTACAGTCTGTCTTCTCACCCTCTGCCTGGGAATCCCAACCAAACATAAAAACAAGCAAGCAAGCAAAGTCAGTGTTTCCCACTGCTGTCCCAGCAACCCAGGTCTAAGCAGACAGCGTCCTTCTTTAACACTCAACACTGTTCCCTGACAACCACATAGATTGGTTTCCCTGCTGCACTTTAGAAAGACACCTATATTTGGTTACATAACTTCCAACAGTAGGGGATGAAAAATAACTTTTCCTCTACCTTCTAAGGTCTCAGCTGAGCCCCAGTAACAAAAGACAGATTAAGGAAAGAGCAGACATATTTATTAACGTGTATATCTCATATACACATGGGAGACACCCAGGGAAATGAACAATTCTCAAAGAAGCAGCTTAGAATACATGCTTAACTATGATCTTCAGCCAAAAACAAAGAAAGAAGTACGTGAGGAGTTGACCTAGAAAAGCATGGTAAAGGAGGGTACGGTTTGTTATGCAGATTTAAGTCAGGGCCTTCTCCACTGATGAGATTCTCTTATAAGGTTGTGAATTTTGGTCCCAGGAACCATCAGCAAAATCTGAAGACCTGTTAGAACTGCAAATTCTCGGGCCCTACCCCAGACCCACTGAATCAAATTCTGGGGATGATGTCCTCAATTTATATTTCAACGAGCCCTGCAGATGATTCTGATGCACCTAAAGTTTGTGAATGACTGGACTAGTAGGACCAATGCCTTCTGCTCTCTCACCTTAGAGCAAGGGGCCTTTTTTCTCTCCTGCCTAGAGAAAGTGCAGGAGTGATAGGGATCTGGGACACTTCTACTGTTCTGCGCATCCAAATCCCCAGCGTCTTGAGGACCCCCCCTCTGCTGCACTCTTCCTCCCACCTTTCTGCCTCCTGCTCCTCACTTCCCTTCTTGTCTTTCTCCTCCTTCTGTGTTAACTTTCCCAGGATCCTAGTTCATTCCAGTTTCTGTCCCTAGATTTTCAGGCCCAGTTGTTCCCAAACTGGTCTATCTGATTCAACTGAGGGATATTTATTATTTTTTAACATTTATTTTTTTGAAGTATAGTTGATTTACAATGTCGTGTTAATTCCTCCTGTACAGCAAAGTGATTCAGTTATACACATGTATATATACATAGATATACATTCTTTTTTCATATTCTTTTACATTATGGTTTATTACAGAATATTGAATGTAGTTCTCTGTGCTATACAGTAGGACCTTGTTGTTTATCCATTCTATATATAATAGTCTGCATCTGCAAATCCCAAACTCCCAATCCTTCCTTCCCCCCCTCCCACAAGTCTGTGAGTCTGTTTCTGTTTCACAGATAAGTTCATTTGTGTCATACTTTAGATTCCACATATAAGTGATATCATGTGGTATTTGTCTTTCTCTTTCTGACTTACCTCACTTAAGATGATAACCTCTAGGTCCATCCATGTAGCTGCAAATGGCATTATTTCATTTCTTTTTTATGGTTGAGTAGTATTCCATTGTATATATGTACCACATCTTTATCCATTCCTTTGTCGATGGACATTTAGATGGCTCCCATGTCTTGGCTATTGTAAATAGTGCTGCAATGAACATAGGGGTGCATGTATCTTTTCCAATTACGGTTTTGTCCAGATATATGCCCAGGAGTGGGATTGCTGGATCATATAGCAACTCTTAATTTTAGGTTTTTGAGGAACAAACGTTCTGTTTCCCATAGTGGCTGCACTAATTTACATTCCCACCAACAGTGTAGGAGGTTCCCTTTTCCAATTGAGGGACATTTAAATAACATAAGATTCCCCAGCAGAGCCGGAGATTCTGAGCGCACTCAGCGTCTAGGGAGTGGGGACGGAAGTCCGTAGTTTTATTAAGCTCCTCCAGGTGATGTTCCATCTTTAGGGACCGCAGAAGTGTTGTATAAAAAACACTTATATATCCCTTTAACCTCTGGGTCTGAGGGTCGCCTGTGGCCCATGCTTTGTATGTGGCCCCTTGTCTATCCGACACTCCCCGCCCCGCGTGCAAATCCCCTGGGTCTCGACAGGGTCTGAGTCGCCGGGATGGCCAGGTCCGGAGCTGGGGAGGAGCCGAAAGGAAGATCGTGATTTCAGGTCTTCAAGACTCCCACAGGTGTGAGAGAGAATCAGAAGAAAACTTAGGAAAAGGATTTAGGATTTACCCCAAATACTCATTTCTGGGTTGACCCTCGTACCCAAAGCCAGAGAATGGCGGGAAGCGCCTGATGGCTGAACCTCGGAGAGTAAGGGGTCTAACGACTGCAGGCGCACGGACAAGCCTACTCCTTAAAACGCCTTCCTTCTGCGTACTTTTCACTCCGTGGAGGATTCGGCCCGAAAGGGGGCGCTATAAGGCTGCTCGGTTTCTTTCGCTCCTCTTCCCGGTGCGCGCTTCTCGGTGGTGCTCGCGATCCCAGCCGCCATGCGGTTTCCCGACTCCGAGGCTGGACGCGGGAACCTACCGGAGTCGGGGGCTGCGACCGACGCGGGCCTGTTTACAATGCCCCTTCAGTCTTCTCTCCTACCTGGACCTGAAACCCCATGACACCGTTTAGACTTTCTTCTTTTTATCCTCCTGCATTGTACTCGGTTTTCTGGCAACCTTTTTAAGCAGAGGTCTTATCCCAGACCTTTCCCTGGGGCGGCCAGTCAGGACTGCTCCCTTCTCCACCGGCAGGTGGCCATCGAGCTGGCGTCCGAGAGGGTGACCAGTAGTGGGAGAGCTCAGGACCAGACGGGACTTTCGGTAAAATGTTTAGTTTGCCTTCTCACAGCCTAGCTACAAGACAGTATCCAGTATAGAAAATTCAAAGATTGAATTTGTTGAAGTAAAATTTCTTTGAAAATATAGTAGCGGGTCATAGGAACATTTCTGAGCTTCTTTCAGAAGGAGGGGGTGTAGCTCAGTGGTAGAGCGCGTGCTTAGCATGCACGAGGCCCCGGGTTCAATCCCCGGCACCTCCAGGTTTTTCTCCTTTAACAATTACTATTTTTAGTACTGAATCGTTCCTGGGCGCATTCACGTTTGCTGAGAATGTCCGCCGTCTGGCCTCTTTTCTGATTCTTTTGTTCCCTTCAGGTCTTTTAAGTCACAGAAAAAACAAGGAAAACAAACCGACTCTATTTTGTTTTTAATATGGACGCATTTTTGCTCTAGGGCCGTGGCACCACACTGGGTAGCTGAGTCAACTAGCGAAAGACACGATTAAAGAGGCTGGGGGAGCACCAAACCGCTCAGGACTCCAGAAACCGAAAAACAAGCGAGGTACCAAATTAACAAGCACAATTACATAGTTACGTTTCGCAGTATCATCTAAGGGCAAGAAACACAGAAAGGAGAAAAAACAAGAACAAATGTGAAGTCCATTTGAACTTTTGAAAATGTGAAGGAAATTTTCTTTAGATTCCTTCATTTTCTGAGCTGTTCCTGGGTGAAGGAATAGATCCTCGGAGAGGAAAGCTTTCCTATGGGTTTCCCTACCACTCTCTTCCCATTACAGCCTCCCTTTCTTCTTTTCTCCATCTCTCCGTTTTTATACATTATATGCATTTCTTTGACTTTTTGTTCCTGACTTTTTTTTTTTTTCATTGTTCCTGACTTTAGAGTAACTTTTAAAGTATAATGTAAGCTTTGGATCTAGATAGAAGTTCTTTATTGCGTTAAATAAGTTCTCCCCTTTTTACCTGACTTGAGGTAGCATGTGATTGGCTAATTGTAAAAGATGAGTTAAGGAGGGGAATCAATCAAAAAATAAAGATACACACTCCTACCCCCTATTCTTACCACTCCTGTCTCCATCCCACATTTTGAAGGGCCTCACACATGCACGTGTGAACATCTCACACACACTTCCAAGATTCATACATACCCTTGGCCCTTCCAGGGCCACCTCCTAGGCCTAGGACCATGCACATTAATGTCATGGTCTGCCCCCAGGAGGATAGATTCAGAAGGAGGCCTGTGCAGGGCCTGGAAGAAGGGAGGATCAGAGCTGTTTGAGCAGAGAATTCTAGGAACCCTGGTATCATTAGGGAGATACTTGGCCAGGAGAGGCCCCAGGGCATAAGCACTTTTTGCCCAGGCTAAACCTGCCACTGAGTGTTTGCTCCAGAGTTTAAGGGTATATTTGTGTTTAACAATACCTGAGGGACTTCCCTGACTGTCCAGTGACCCAGGCTCCTTGCCTCCACTGCCAGGGACACGGGTTCGATTCCTGGTCGGAGAACTAATATCCCGCATGCTGCAAGACCTGGACAAAACAAACAAAAACAATACCTGAAACAGTCCTTTCCCGATGTAGTTCTAAGATTAACCTTTCATGCTGTCTTTTCCAAAATTCTCAGTTTCCTGACCCATGTATGTGTGGGTCTGGTAGTATCTCTTGCAACTTGTACCTGCTGGACTGTATACTTGACAATACTTGAAAAATTGGAATGTAATGTAGGGGAGGAAAACATTTTCCTCGACCCTTTTAGGGTCCCTGACTAGGTCTGAAAATTGAAACAATAAAGACAGATAAACAGGAGAAAAGCACGCAAATTTATTTAGTATAAGTTTTATTATGACATGGGAACCCTCATAAGAAAATGAAGACCCAAAGAAGTAGTTAGACCTCTGTATTTTATGCTAGGTTTGAGGCATAGTGGAGAGTCATGGAGGAATATGATAGATGATGAAATAAAATTCATATTTTATGATAAGACAAGAAAAATTTAAACATGAATTTTTTCTCTGCCCTTTTGGGTGTCCTCTCTCCCCTTTAGTGTGTATCGCGCATCTGCATTAACCAGACCTCCTTAGGAGATAACATCCCTCCTTAAACTTGTAAGGGGTCAGGATGACCCACTACTTGCTTTGTACATGCAGATCTAGATTGTGTAAACTGTCACTATGTCATTTGACGTATTTATCAATGACATATTGTCTCAAAAACTTATATAACTGTACTTTGACCTCTAATGGGTGGAACAGTACTCAGAGCTTTCTTTTTTATTATTTTATAAGTTTATTTATTTTATTTATTTATTATTTTTGGCTGCATTGGGTCTTCATTGCTGTGCGCGGGCTTTCTCTAGTTGCAGAGAGCGGGGGCTACTCTTCCTTTGTGATGCGTGGGCTTCTCATTGTGGTGGCTTCTCTTGTTGTGGAGCACAGGCTCTAGGCGCACAGGATTCAGTAGATGCGGCATGCGGGCTCAGTAGTTGTGGCTTGCGGGCTCCAGAGCGAAGGCTCAGCAGTTGTGGTGCAGGGGCTTAATTGCTCCGTGGCATGTGGGATCTTACTGGACCAGGGCTCAAACCCATGTACCCTGCATTGGCAGGCGGATTGTCAACACTGTGCCACCAGGGAAGTTCCTCCTCAGAGCTTTCTGAAAGACTGTCTTCCAGGTTATAATCCTCAGGTTGGCTCAAATAATATTTTCCATTTCTTTCTTAGATCATCTATAGATTAATTTTTCATTGACAGAGGTTAAGGACATTGTGATAAATTTAGCAAGGCTTGTCTTTTAGGGGTCTTCTTTCTTCTTGGCATTCCTTTGTCTTTGGAGATAAGGGTGTTTCTTTCCTGCATACGGAGAGTACCTGTCACAGGTCACCTTTTATGACCTGTTTCAGGAAAAAAAGGTAATGGAGGGAGGTCAGAGTGCCCTTTTTGCTTCTGCTGTTTTCTCAAATTCCTTCAGCTTAAGATATTCAATATGCTAAAGTGTCGTATTTAGGAGTTGTATGTCTGGAACCCTGTCAGTAACAAGATAGAATCTGTCAAAGGAAGAATTGATCTAAACTTTATAGATTTCTCTAAGAACGTTATATGTTAAAGGTTTATGGGGATTTTGTGGCATAGATCATATTATCTTAGTGTTACCTGAAAACTGAGTTCACTTCCTGGTGAGTGTTGAGCCAAAAGACACAACCAAGCCAAAGAGTGGGAGAAGGAAGGATTTACTACTTGCTAGGGAGAACACTGGGGATATTTCTCAGAGCTGTGTCTCCCTGAACGGCAAAATTGGAGAAGTTTTAAGTTAAGGGTACATGCATATTCACGAAGGGGCTCAAGCAGAGGAGAATTCAGCATAGAATCGGGGCAAAGGTTGACAGAGTCCAGGCTCTAGTTGATTGAAGTCACAAGGGTCACCAAAGGTCAGCATTATCGTTCCTTAGGTTCCAGTTAGTCTGGTGGTTGAGCGCTAGAGAAGGTTTGGATCCGCAGGACAGTTCAAGAATGTGCTTCAGGCTAATCTTTACCTTTAAAACAAAACTGGGAGTCTTTACAACTGATATATTGCCTCTGATATGGTTATTTCCCTGTTCTGATAATAGCTGTTAGTTCTTATATTCTTTTGTTCCCCTTAAAATCATTAACTACTGAGACTTCTTCTTCTGCAAGGGCAAGCACTGTGGCCAGGCTTAGATCACAAAATGGCTTAGGCCTAAAATGGCTTCTCTTATGTCAAGAAAGCCATGCCTGGTTCTCTTTCTCCGTGGACCCCCTACCGAATCTGCCTACGTTAGGGCTGTTAAATTAATCGAACAAGGAGACCAATAGACTGAGGTGGCTCTAATGTCCACATAAGCAAACTAAACCTAAGGCTGTAAATGCTTCAAGGTTACAAAATAGAAACAATAAGGACAACCCGTCACAAACAGCCAACTAGGCTTTGAGCTATAGCCAATCAAATAATTTTCTTTCTCTGCTTCTGTACCTTCTTTATATAAGTCTTTCCCCTAGCTCTTGTCAGAAGGTATGTTAAAGAAAGCTCTTCTGAAAACTTGAAAATGTTGATTTAAAAAAAACATGAATTTATACTACTTTCTCAAAGTTTTGAGAATGATAAGAACAATGAAATGTATGTCTTAATGGGAGAATCTTAAGAATCTCACCTCTAAAGTGAATTTCTCTGTCAATTAAGAGTGCTAAAGGTATTTCCCAAATAGAGAAATAAACTCTGTAAACTGTAAAAGATACTATATATTGGTAACAGAGCTGTTGCCCTAGTCACACTTCAAGTGCTCGATAGCCACATGTGGCTAATAGCTACCATTTGGACAGCACAGATCCACAACATTTCCATTGTTGTAAAAAGTTCTGTTGGACCACACTAAGTTAAAATATTAGTCTTTTGGAAGAGAGAGCTTCACTCCAAACAAAAATTATACAATTTTACTTTTCAAGATATTATTGAAACATAATAAATTTTTTAAAAATTTGGACCACTGAATGAAATCTATTTGTAAATACCCAGATGGTCTTTGAGATAAAGGATTGAAGCCTTGCCATAACTTTAGTTCTTTTCTTTTTTGGAAGGGGAGGTATGATAAATACAGATAGAAAAGATTCAGCTACCCAGAGAGCTTCTTGGGTAAAGTTTTCCTAACCATAACTTTGGAAAGTTTGGAGGAATTTGTCCTCACCATTATAAGTGCTTTTATGTTATTGGTAATTTAAGCATCAAAGTTCTGGAGAATGACTTAGGCGCCACCAGGTGGTCATCTTGGGAACACCAAAATCCTTTGCTATGTATGAGAGTTTTGAGATGGCCAATATCTTTCTGTAATGGTAGATTGTTGTTTTTGAGTATGTCCTTCTGGAGTCTTAAAATCATATTGAGAAGCTGTTTTTACAATACATTTTTATTTAGCTTCAAATTTCTGCCTTTAGAATAGTATTCACTATTCATAATTGAGCTATTTTTCAGATGCTATTTTCTCTAATAAATCATTAACATTTTCCAATTTTTAATTGAGGTTCCCAAGACAGATAAAAATCTCTGTGTTTCCATATTATAGCATTCCAAAATCACAAAAACTCGAAGTCATATGTGCTCTCAGTATAGATGATAACTCTTAAATCTTTAGCAAAGATGCTCACATTAGAACTATTAGTCCAGTCATCTGAGTAGATGTTGGCAAAGGGGTAGCTTCCTTTACAGTTTAAGAAGTTGCAGTGTCTCCAGCACAGAGTATACCTTGAAATTTTAAAGATATGAACCATTGACAATGAATTGTCTGGGGGAATATCAATCAGCACATGGAAGTCAGGATATACTCCCCCTTTCTCTATCTGACAAAAGGATCAAAGGAGGATCATTAATATAGTCATATCAATAGATAATTCTGGTCACCGCAGTCTTCTTCATCAGCTTTTAAATACACTCATGTCTGACCTCACCAGACCTCTTGCCTCTGAAGAGCTTGGCAGTCAGCACAGTCAACAGCCTCTTCCAGCCTGCATCTTAATAGGATTCTGTTTTAGAATTTCCGCTTTTGAATATTCTTGCTCATATGATCCATGTCTTTTCATAGCCTACAAAAACTGGTGAATCAGAGGAAGCTTTTTTCTCTGCTTGGGTATTTCTCTTGTCGTTTCCTCTGGACTATGTTTAAACACTAAGCTTTCCTTAGGGAGAACCACCATGTACACCATCCTTGCCATGAAGGAGAGCGAGGTGCTGCCTGCAGCACAGAGGGACAACTGCAGAGACTAACAAATGTGCCAACGTGAGAAGAACCATAAGTTCTAAGTGAATATGACTGCTTGGTCTCAGGGACAGTGAAGTGAGAGGGACCTAGTGTATTAAAGCAGTTCCCCACTTACTTTAAATCATGCTTCAGGTCAAAAGCCTGAAGAGGACCAACTGGGATTGAAATCAGAATCTTCTATCAGTCTTTTAACCAGAAAATAAAAAGGCAACAAAACTCTTGTCATCTATGAATACATTTTTCTTCCATTTTTTGATTGAAAACAGCTGTATAGAACCAAGTACAGTATATGGAATCAATGGCTTTTCTCTCCTTAACCAAATTATTTTACGTTCTACTCTGAGTCCTGATTTTCAGTACAGGCCCAGAGATGTGGAGGCTCAGACTCAGAGGAAAAAGACCCTTGAATTTTGGGCTCCCATATTATCAAGCTCTTTTATCTGTTCCATGCCATTATTTTGTTTCTGATATACTTCAGAGTCCCCTGAAGCCAACAGATTCAATGTAAAGTGGAAAGAAAGAGGCTTATTTTTTTTTAATTTATTTTATTTTTGGCTGTGTTGGGTCCTTGTTGCTGTGAGCAGGCTTTCTCTAGTTGCAGTGAGCGGGGACTGCTCTTCATTGCAGTGCGTGGGCTTCTCATTGCAATGGCTGTAAGTGCACAGGCTCAGTAGTTGTGGCGCAGGGGCTTAGTTGCTCCGCGGCATGTGGGATCTTCCCGAACTAGGGCTCGAACCCATGTGCCCTGCATTGGCAGGTGGATTCTTAACCACTGCACCACCAGGGAAGCCCCCTACTTTGTTATTGATGACACAAATAATCTTTTTATATGGTGTAAACATTAACTTAGAGTTATAATTAATTCTTATGCTTTTGTTTTTTAAATTCTATGCCAGATTTAAAAGTGACTTGTACACCTACATCATAAATTTTACAGGATTCTATATTTATCTATATGTTTGCCTTTACCAGGGAGTTGTATATTTTCATTCAGTTTTGTATTCTGTTTATCACCTTGCTCAACTTGAAGGATTCCCTTCAGCATTTCAGCTGGGGGCAGGGACAGTGGCATACTTCTTTATGACTGGCACTCCTGTTATAGTAGCTGGATGCTGGGCAAGAAGCAATAGCCTCAGGTCTTCTTGGCATCTCTCTCCTGGCCTGGAACCTCTGTCTCATGCTGGGCATAAAGGGGCCCCAGTATTTTCAGGCCTCCAATAAAAGAGAACCTCTTTTCCATGAGTGGGGACTCGGTGAAAGACAGGAGCCCTCACCTCTTGGCTGCACTTGTCCAGAACTTAACCTCTGCAAGAACGAGCTGAGGGCAGGATTAGAAATGGAGGGAAGATATTATAGTTCTCCAAGTGGAAAGCGGGTGGGGGGTAGGGGGCATGGAGCCCTGTTTTCTTGGCTGTATAGTTCGGAGTACAGGTTCCATCAGGCTGGCCTGGGGAGGGAGTAGGCTGTGACTCAAATGCCACAGATCTTCATTGTTATAACTGAATTCTAATATATTTTCTTTCTTTTTGGTTTTAGAATTTTATTTATTTTTTTATACAGCACGTTCTTATTAGTTATCCGTTTTATACATATTAGTGTATACATGTCAACCCAATCTCCTAATTCATCCCACCACCACCACTCCCCTGCCACTTTTGCCCCTTGGTGTCCATAAGTTTGTTCTCTACATCTGTGTCTCTATTTCTGCCTTGCAAACTGGTTCATCTGTACCATTTTTCTAGATTCCACATATATGCATTAATATACAATATTTGCTTTTCTCTTTCTGACTTACTTCACTCTGTATGACAGTCTCTAGATACATCCACATCTCTACAAATGACCCAATTTCGTTCCTTTTTATGGCTGAGCAATATTTCATTGTCTACATGTACCACATCTTCTTTATCCATTTGTCTGTCGATGGGCATTTAGGTTGCTTCCATGACCTGGCTATTGTAAATAGTGCTGCAATGAACACTGGGGTGCATATGTCTTTTTGAATTATGGTTTTCTCTGGGTATATGCCCACTAGTGGGATTGCTGGGTCATACGGTAATTCTATTTTTAGTTGTTTTTTTTTTAACATCTTTATTGAAGTATAATTGCTTTACAATGGTGTGTTAGTTTCTGCTTTATAACAGAGTGAATCAGTTATACATATGTCCCCATATCTCTTCCCTCTTGCATCTCCATCCCTCCCTATCCCACCCCTTTAGGTGGTCACAAAGCACCAAGCTGATCTCCCTGTGCTATGCGGCTGCTTCCCACTAGCTATCTATTTTATGTTTGGTAGTGTACATATGTCCATGCCACTCTCTCACTTTGTCCCAGTTTACCCTTCCCCCTCCCTGTATCCTCAAGTCCATTCTCTAGTAGGTCTGTGTCTTTATTCCTGTCTTGCCCCTAGGTTCTTCATGACCTTTTTTGTTCTCCAGAGTTTGTTGTTTGTAGATTTTCTGATGATGCCCATTCTAACTGGTGTGAGGTGATACCTCACTGTAGTTTTGATTTGCATTTCTCTAATAATTAGTGATGTTGAGCAGCTTTTCATGTGCTTCTTGGCCATCTGTATGTCTTCTTTGGAAAAATGTCTATTTAGGTCTTCTGCCCATTTTTTTTTTGCGGTACGTGGGCCTCTCACTGTGTGGCCTCTCCCGTTGCAAAGCACAGGCTCCGGACACGCAGGCCCAGCGGCCATGGTTCATGGGCCCAGCCGCTCCGTGGCATGTGGGATCCTCCCGGACCGGGGCACGAACCCGTGTCCCCTGCATCGGCAGGTGGGCTCTCAACCACTTGTGCCACCAGGGAAGCCCCTCTGCCCATTTTTTGACTGGGTTGTTTTGTTTTTTTAATATTGAGCTGCATGAGCTGTTTATGCATTTTGGAGATTAATCCTTTGTCTGTTGATTCATTTGCAAATATTTTCTCCCATTCTGAGGGTTGTCTTTTTGTCTTGTTTGGAGTTTCCTTTGCTGTACAACAGCTTTTAAGTTTCATTAGGTCCCACTTGTTTATTTTTGGTTTTATTTCCATTACTCTAGGAGGTGGATCAAAAAAGATCTTGCTATGATTTATGTCAGAGTGTTCTTACTATGTTTTCCTCCAGGAGTTTTATAGTGTCCAGTCTTACATTTAGGTCTTTAATCCATTTTGAGTTTATTTTTGTGTATGGTGTTAGGAAGTGTTCTAATTTCATTCTTTTACATGTAGCTGTCCAGTTTTCCCAGCACCACTGATTGAAGAGACTGTCTTTTCTCCATTGTATATCCTTGCCTCCTTTGTCATAGATTAGTTGACCATAGGTGCATGAGTTTATCTCTGGGCTTTCTATCCTGTTCCATTGATCTATATTTCTGTTTTTATGCCAGTACCCTATTGTCTTGATTACTGTAGCTTTGTAGTATAGTCTGAAGTCAGGGAGTCTGATTCCTCCAGCTCCGTTTTTTTCCCTCAAGACTGCCTTTGCTATTCAGGGTCTTTTGTGTCTCCATACAAATTTTAAGATATTTTGTTCTAGTTCTGTAAAAAATGCCATTGGTAATTTGATAGGGATTGTGTTGAATCTGTAGATTGCTTTGGGTAGTACAGTGATTTTCACAACATTGATTCTTCCAATCCAAGAACATGGTATATCTCTCCATCTGTTTGTGTCATGTTTGATTTCATCAGTGTCTTATGGTTTTCTGAGTACAGGTCTTTTACCTCTTTAGGAAGGTTTATTCCTAGGTATTTTATTCTTTTTGTTGCAATGGTGAATGGGGTTATTTCCTTAATTTCTCTTTCTGGTCTTTCATTGTTAGTGTATAGGAATGCAAGAGATTTCTGTGCATTAATTTTGTATCCTGCAACTTTACCAAATTCATTGATTAGCTCTAGTAGTTTTCTGGTGGCATCTTTAGGATTCTCTATGTATAGTATCATGTCATCTGCAAACGGTGACAGTTTTACTTCTTCTTTTCCAATTTGGATTCCTTTTATTTCTTTTTCTTCTCTGATTACCGTGGCTAGGACTTCCAAGACTATGCTGAATCATAGTGGTGAGAGTGGACATCCTTCTCTTGTTCCTGATCTTAGAGGAAATGCTTTCAGTTTTTCACCATTGAGAATGATGTTTGCTGTGGGTTTGTTGTATATGGCCTTTATTATGTTGAGGTAGGTTCCGTCTATGCCCACTTTCTGGAGGGCATTTATCATAGATGGGTGTTGAATTTTGTCAAAAGCTTTTTCTGCATCTATTGAGATGATCATATGGTTTTTATTCTTCAATTTGTTAATATGGTGTATCACATTGATTGATTTACATATATTGAACAATCCTTGCATCTCTGGGATCAATCCCACTTGATCATGGTGTATGATCCTTTTAATGTGCTGTTGGATTCTGTTTGCTAGTAGTTTTTGAGGATTTTTGCATCTATATTCATCAGTGATATTGGTCTGTAATTTTCTTTTTTTGTAGTACCTCTGTCTGGTTTTGGTATCAGGGTGATGGTGGCCTCATAGAATGAGTTTGGGAGTGTTTTTTCCTCTGCAATTTTTTGGAAGATTTTGAGAAGGGTGGGTGTTAGCTCTTCTCTAAATGTTTGATAGAATTCACCTGTGAAGCCATCTGGTCCTGGACTTCTGTTTGTTGGAAGATTTTTAATCACATTTTCAGTTTCAGTGCTTGTGACTGGTCTGTTTATATTTTCTATTTCTTTCTGGTTCAGTCTTGGAAGTTTGTATCTTTCTAAGAATTTGGCCATTTCTTCCATGTTGTCCTTTTTATTGGCATAGAGTTGCTTGTAGTAGTCTCTTCTGATGCTTTGTATTTCTGTGGTGTCTGTTGTAACTTCTCCTTTTTCATTTCTAATTTTATTGATTTGAGTCCTCTCCCTCTTTTTCTTGATGAGTCTGGCTAAAGGTTTATCAATTTTGTTTATCTTCTCAAAGAACCAGCTTTTAGTTTTATTGATCTTTGCTCTTGTTTTCTTTGTTTCTATTTCATTTATTTCTGCTCTGATCTTTATGATTTCTTTCCCTCTACTAACTTTGGGTTTTGTTTGTTCTTCTTTCTCTACTTCCTTTAGGTGTAAGGTTAGATTGTTTATTTGAGATTTTTCTTGTTTCTTGAGGTAGGCTTGTATTGCTATAAACTTCCCTCTTGGAACTGCTTTTGCTGCATCTCATAGGTTTTGGATCATCATGTTTTCATTGTCATTTTTCTCTAGGTATTTTTTGATTTCCTCTTTGATTTCTTCAGTGATCTCTTGGTTATTTAGTAATGTATTGTTTAGCCTCCATGTGTTTGCGTTTTTTACGTTTTCCCCCCCGTAACAGTTCTAATCTCATAGCGTTGTGGTCAGAAAAGATGCTTGATATGATTTCAGTTTTCTTAAATTTACCGAGGTTTGATTTGTGACCCAAGGTGTGATCTATCCTGGAGAATGTTCCGTGTGCACTTGAGAAGAAAGTGTATTCTGCTGTTTTTGGATGGAATGTCCTGTAAATATCAATTAAATCAATCTGGTCTTTTGTGTCATTTAAAGCTTGTGTTTCCTTATTAATTTTCTGTCTGGATGATCTGTTCATTGGTGTAAGTGAGCTGTTAAAATCCCCCACTATTATTGTGTTACTGTCGATTTCCTCTTTCTTAGCTGTTAGCATTTGCCTTATGTATTGAGGTGCTCCTATGTTGGGTGCATATATATTTATAATTGTTATATCTTCTTGGATTGATCCCTTGATCATTATGTAGGGTCCTACCTTGTCTCTTGTAACATTCTTTATTTTAAAGTTTATTTTATCTGATATGAGTATTGCTACTCCAGCTTTCTTTTGATTTCCATTTGCATGGAATATCTTTTTCCATCCCCTCACTTTCAGTCTGAATGTTTCCGTAGGGCTGAAGTGGGTGTCTTGTAGACAGCATATATAGGGGTCTTGTTTTTGTATCCATTCAGCAAGCCTGTGTCTTTTTGTTGGAGCATTTAATCCATTCACATTTAAGGTAATTTTTGATATGTATATTCCTATTATCATTTTCTTAATTGTTATGGGTTTGTTTTTGTAGGTCCTTTTCTTCTCTTGTGTTTCCCACTTAGAGAAGTTCCTTTAGCATTTGTTGTAGAGCTGGTTTTGTGGTGCTGAATTCTCTTAGCTTTTGCTTGTCTGTAAAGCTGTTGATTTCTCCATCGACTCTGAATGAGATCCTTGCCGGGTAGAGTAATCTTGGTTGTAGGTTCTTCCCTTTCATCACTTTAAATATATTGTGCCACTCCCTTCTGGCTTGTAGAGTTTCTGCTGAGAAATCAGCTGTTAACATTATGGGAGTTCCCTTGTATGTTATTTGTCGTTTTTCCCTTGTTGCTTTTAATAATTTTTCTTTGTCTTTAATTTTTGTCAATTTGATTACTATGTGTCTTGGTGTGTTTCTCCTTGGGTTTATCCTGCCTGGTGCTCTCTGTGCTTCCTGGGCCTGGGTGGCTATTTCCTTTCCCGTGTTAGAGAAGTTTTTGACTATAATCTCTTCAAATATTATCTCGGGTCCTTTCTCTCTCTCTCACGTTATGGGACCCCTATAATGTGAATGTTGGTGCATTTAACATTGTCCCAGAGGTCTCTTAGGCTGTCTTCATTTCTTTTCATTCTTTTTTCTTTATTCTGTTCCACAGCAGTGAATTCCACCATTCTGTCTTCCAGGTCACTTATCCGTTCTTCCACCTCAGTTATTCTGCTATTGATTCCTTCTAGTGTATTAATGACAGCAACATAACTACTTATTTGATTAATTACATAAACACAAAGAGGTCATAATTACAATACCAAAATCACAATTAACAAATGATTACTTAAAATAGTGTAGTAATCATTTTTTTTCACTTCTTTTTGTCCTTAAGGTATTACCTTTCTCTCCATATAAGTAAGGCTTTTTTTTGGTTGTTTTTTGTTTGTTTGATTGTTTGTTTTGAGAAACAAAATTTAGTTTATCCTTCTGTGTTCCATTTTACAGTGGCATTATATTGATGTGCCATAGTTGTCTCAGTTTTTCCTTTTGATGCATATTTGGATCATTTCTCATCTTTTGCTTTATAAATAGTGATATGATAAATAGTCCTATGCATCTACTTACCTTTTTATTTTTGCCACTATATCTTTGGATAGCTTCCTAGAAGAGAGATTTATGGGTCAAAGGGTAAATAAATATGTAATTTTTCTAGATACTGCAAATCGCCTTCCCTTAGGATTGTATTCCTACCAGCAATCCACAGATGGACTAATGTCTCTGCAACCTTGAACAACAGAATATGCTATCCAACCTGTAGATTTTTGCCAATCTGATAGGCGAAAAAATTGTATCATAGTGTTAACTTAGTTGTATCTCCCTTATTATGAGTGAAATTGAGCATTTTTTTCATATAGTTAAGAACCATTTGTATTTCCTCCCCTTAACTCTTTATTCATATCTCTAAACTATTTTTTCTATGGATTTGTTGGCCTTTTACTCCTTTTAAAAATTTTATTTATGTAGAAGGAATAGTAACCATTTATCATAATATAAATTGCTAATAATTTTTTCAGCCTATTATCATTTGCTTCTTTGATTATGGTGTTTTTTGTAATGCAAAAATTTTTCCTTTAATGTTTGTATAATCATATTTATAAATATTTAGAATATTGCTTTTAGATTTGGGGCCATATTAGGTAATTTTGCTACTCCTTAGGTTATAGAGGAGTTCACATATGTTTTCTTTTTGTATTTGTATAGTTTCATTTTTTTTAACATTAAAATTTTTAATACATATGGAATTTATCCTGGTATGCAAGGTGAGAAATGTATTCAATTTAATCCTTATTCATGTGACTATTCAATTATCTCAGTGCTAACAAATTTAGAAGTTCATCTTTCCTTTGTTGATATGAGTTACTGCTTTTATTGTAAACTACTTTTTATTTGCAACTGGTTTTGTTATGGGATTTTTTGTTCTCTGTATCAATAACAAACAATTCCAGTTACAGAGGTTTTATGGTATGTTTTAAGCCTGTTGGGCTAGCTCTCCCTCCTTGCTTTTTTGCTCATTATATTAGCGGTTTCCTGGCTATTTTTTTTTTTGTTTTGTTTTTTTTTGTTTGTTTGTTTGTTTTGCTGTACACGGGCCTCTCACTGTTGTGGTCTCTCCCGTTGCGGAGCACAGGCTCCGGACGCGCAGGCTCAGCGGCCATGGCTCACGGGCCCAGCCGCTCCGCGGCATGTGAGATCTTCCCGGACCCGGGCACAAACCCGTGTCCCCTGCATCGGCAGGCGGACTCTCAACCACTGCGCCACCAGGGAAGCCCATCCTGGCTATTACTGATGGCTTGTTTTTCTAAGTAAACTTTATAAAAATTACTCAGTTCCAGAAAAAAAGTGATGGCATTTTTATTGGGATTGCATTAAATTAATAAATTATCTTAGGAATAAATGACAATTATATGAAGTTGTGTCTTTTTCTATTAGAATATTATATATTTTTACAATGTTCAAGTATATTTTTGTGACTTCAAGGAGTATATTAGAGTTTTATTCATATAGATTTTGGAAATTTTTAAAGTTTATACTCAGGAATTTTTTTCTTTTAAAATTTTATTTCCTTTTCCCTTTACTCCCCTCCCCACCCTCCCTGCTTCCTTCCTCCCACCCCCTTTTCCCTTTCTTTGCTGTTGTTAATGGCTTCCTCTATTGTGTTTTTTATATATATATATATATATTTTTTTTTTTTTTTTTTTGGTGTATGTAAAGGGTATTGATTTTTGTGTGTTATTTTTCTAACCTGCCACTTCAGTAAAATCTCTTATTGTTTCATAGTTTTTCTTTTTTTTTGATTTTTCAGATACATAATTATAACTGAATCATAACATCGTTTTTCCTACTTCTTTCAATTCTTATGCCCTTAACTGTCTTGTTAATTGCTTTGACAACTGTCTCCAACTTAATATTAAATAGCAGTAGAAATACTGAATATTATTTTTTCCTGCCCGCAAAGCCTCTAGTGTTGCTCAATTAACTAAAATGCTAGTTTTGGGCCTGAAGTATTTTATCATGTTGAGAAATGTCCATCAATTCTTATTTTATTGAGTGCTTTTGGCACATTTGTATTAATTTCTTAAGGCTGTCATAACAAGGTACCACTAACTGGGTGGCTTAGAACAATAGGAATTTATTCTCTCATAGTTCTCTAGCCCAGAAGTCCAAAAACAAGGTGTTAGCAGGGCCATGCTCCCTCTGAGGTCTCTAGTGAAGAATGCTTTTTTGCCTCATGTTAGTTTCTGGTGTCTCCTGGCAATCCTTGGATTGTAGCTGCATCACTCTAATCTCTGCCTCCATCGTCACATGGCCTTTTTCCCTTTGTATATCTCTGTCTCTGCATGTTTTCCTCCTGTAAGGACATCAGTCATTGGATTTAGGGCTCACCCTAATCCAATACGATGTCTTTTTAACTAATTACATCTTCAAAGACCCTATTACTAAATAAGGTCACATTTTCAGGTTTTGAGTCCACAGGAATTTTTGGAGGACACTATTCAACCCACTACAATGTGAAATATATGTTGGCTTTTGTCAGTGTCTATTGTGCAGCTCTTGGAGATGATCATGTATGTTTTTTCTCATTACCTTTATCAATTTGATGGATTATATTAATGTTTTTAAAGATAAACCAGAGCTGGACAGTAGCTAGAGTGGTAAAAACAGATTTCATTCAGGAATATTGCAATGGGCAGAAGGCCTCAATATGGAACCAGGATCAATTCCAAATACAGCATAGCCAAGTGGGAATTTATAACTAAGCAGAAGGGTGGAGTGGGGGTGAGGGTCAGTGGATAGAAAATTACTAAGAAGAAACATCAGAGGTGAGGAAGAATTCTGGCTAAACCAACCAAACAGGATTCTTGTTGAAAGTAGGCCAAGGTGATCAGACATCACCCAGGGGATGGCAGCGGATGAGGAACACAATTAGATATCAAGGGTGACCAGACATGGAGGATAGAGGATTCTATCCAAACCAACCTAACAGGATTCTTGCTAAAATTGGACAAGACAGAGAGGAAAACAGAAATCCAAAAGTCAAGGCCTATTTGAAAAAGAGTTCAGGGAATCCTGAGTAGAGCTTGGTAGAGGAGAGAATCTTTGTTAATGTCTTCCTTAATAATGAGTGATCTTTGCATTTCTGGAATAAACCCCACTTGGATGTTCTGTATTATGTGAAATTAGACTATAGTTTTCATTTTCTGTGTGAACTTAGAAAGTTTGTGATGAACGCTATACTCACTTTATAAAATGAATTGGAGGGGCTCCTTTTTCTGTGCTTTGAAAATTTAAGTTGCATCATGATTCTCTGATATTTAACAGTTTGGTAAAATTTCTTTGTGAAAGTATTTGTGCTTGGTGCCCTTTTGGGGGACATACCTATTCAACTGTTTTTCTATTTTTCTATAGTAATGGTCTGTTTAGACTTTCTGTCTCTACAAGAAGTAATTTGGGTATAATGCATTTATAAAATTCACTTCATCTAAAGTTTTTAAATCATTTGCTGAGTTGTGTCTTATGATTTTAAAAATGTTTTTCTGTTTTGATAGTTATTTTCTCCCATCAGTTCTAATTTTGTGTATTTGCACTTATTTTCACTCTTCTTGATTAGGATGGTTAGAGGTTTGTCTATTTTGTTGACTTTTCAAATAACCAGCTTTTTTCTTTATTAGTTCTACTTTTAAAAAACTCATTTTCTGAGTTTGTCTTTATAAACCCTTCCTTCTTCATTCTTTTTGGCTTATTTTGTTCATTTTCTAACATCTTGAACTGAGTGTTTGATTCGTTGTCATTTTATTAACGGCCTTTTCATCTCTGATTGGAGAAGTATTATTTACCGCATTACCTTATTATGTCTTTTGCCCGTATAAGCGACTTCTCCAATCTTATCTGAGGCTCTGTCGGTTTGTGGGGCTGAAAGCGAGAGGCTCAGAACCTCAGAGAAGGATGTGGTTAGTGAACCAGTCCCACCGTGCGGAGGGTTTTACAGAGGGTTAATGTGCATCACAGGTGTAGCCTTCCTAATGGCCTTCAATTCAACCCCCAAGGGGGGCGCGATCATAGCCCATGCGCCCTCTTTCCTCGGCGACCAAAACAAACAGCTCTCCATTTGTCCTACCGTCTTCTCTCCCCTCTGAAGCTCATATGGTCTCTATTTTTGCATCCCCCGCATTATACTTTGTGGCTTTCTGGCAGCCCTTTCAAGCGTCAAGGAAAGAGGAAAGGAGGGAGTGAAAATAGGAGAGAAAATATTTCATCCCGTGGTTTTCTAGAGGCGTCAAGGAAGTGACTCCAGACTGATTGGAGCGAAAAGGTCCCAGGACCACCAATAAGGGCTTTCCGTCTAGAATGCAACTTACTCTTTTAGCAAAGCATGTCATAGGACCTAGATTTAGGTTCCAAATTTAAGATTTCGGAAATAAGCGAAATTAGGTAGATTGGACTTTAGCTTGTTATTAATTCTTGTAAAACCTACTCAAAATGGCTATGTTGTGTTTTGTATATATTCCCGAGGGCGCAGTGGGAGCGAGGGGGTGTAGCTCAGTGGTAGAGCGCGTGCTTAGCATGCACGAGGCCCCGGGTTCAATCCCCGGCACCTCCACTTTTGAAAGTTCTTGTTTCTCTCCCCATTTTACTTTTTTTCCCTGCTCAAAAAGAAAGTAAACCGATTTCGCAACTATTTGCTATCAGTATTGGCGCTGCCCTGTTTCTACTTCTCGGGTTTGGCAACACCCAGGGTGGCTGTGAAAGGAGGAAAAGATGGAACGAGAAGACAAAGTCTGGGCCCATCCAGCAGCTCGAGATTCCGGAACAAAAAGCACGTCACAGTATTATTAAAAAGCAGGAAAGAAGAGATAAGGATGGGAAAATTTAACAAAGGAAACACATGGTCGCAAGACAATTTTTCTTAGTTTCTTTTGTTTTCTGAGCCGTTTTGGCCATGATCAGACTGAAGGTTGAGCAAGAAGGGAGCGTTCCAAAATGGGAAATCGAGAAATTTATTTTCATCAGTGGATGTGGAGAAGTCACACTTAGGCAGCAATAGCTCCATTGGGAATACATTGAGCAATACCTTGGGCTGAAGATTTCAAAAGTCACAGATTAATTTCCAGTTTTGTTCTGTCTTTACTCTTACCCGAGAATAGGATTTAACTAGATAATTTAGATGATATACAGAAGTAATTTTATCTGAGACTGTTGCACCCTCTATCGGAAAGGAATTTTCCAGACCCAGGGTCAGTGTGGTCCTTGGACCAAAGGAGTTGGTGGTACCTGAGAGCTTGTTAGAAATGCAGGATGTCAGTTCCACCCCAGACTTACTGGACTAGAATCAGCCTTGCGACAGGATCCCCAAGTGTGTCCTTTGCACGTGAAAGTTTGAGAATCACTGGTTTGAGTGCTATGATGTGGACTTAAAAGGTATATATTATAAATATATGGCTGTATTATAATTTTTTGCAACTTCCTACTCTAATGTAGAAAAAACAATTGCAAAAAATGTATTTCTATTGTTGAACAATTTTTGTATTCTAATAATTGACACTGTTTCCCCTCTCATGGTAATATGATATTTATTAATATTAATTTTTTGAATCAATATACATAATTGAATTAGAGGTGAAGTTTCTTTTTAATAAAAGTTTTGCAAGTTTTGCAATCAAGACAGTGCTAGCTTCCAGTATAAACTAGGAAGTTTGTATCTTTGTTTCTGCTTGGCAACATCTTAAATAGGAC
Organism: Delphinus delphis; assembly: GCF_949987515.2. Taxonomy (NCBI): domain Eukaryota; kingdom Metazoa; phylum Chordata; class Mammalia; order Artiodactyla; family Delphinidae; genus Delphinus; species Delphinus delphis. The sequence goes on along the minus strand of NC_082692.2, from coordinate 22,165,014 downwards.
AAGATCTTTCTCGAGTTAAAATGCCTTCACTTTGGAATTTACCTCTTCAAAGGAAGAATAAGAGCTAGCACTCAGGAGCCAGATTTTCTTTAATAGGAGTAATAGGTCATTTTCGGTTCTGTTGACATATTTTTCTCTCTTGTTTTCAAAGTACAATTTTACAATGTCATTTTGCCACTTGTATCTACTGTGTCAGGAGAAATGTATTCACATGCTCCAACCATAGAAATTCATCAAGTTGCAAAAGGCAAATAGACTAAACTTGAAAAAGAATATCATGAATTCTTACCATTGCTTTTACGTATTATATTAGGGCTCAGGTCCAAATGGAGATTTTTTTTCCCTTCCAACCATAGACTTCTCCAAGGAAGTTCACCTCTGAAATTTAAGGGAGAAGAGGATAGAGTGGAAAAGCCAAGAACTTAGTATGAGAAAACCATAGGAAATATAGAGTGGAAATTTCAAAAAAATTATATGCCAATAAAAGCAACATGTGACAAATGGAGGTACTTCTTTGAAGGCTAGCTGTGTCTAACTTTGGCCCAGGACAAAAAGGGCTCATTTTAAAGTACATTGTAGATGAATTCTGGAAATTCAACTATGTTTTATTTAGGGGCTCTATCCTTCAACAAGCTTTTGTTTAGCTTTCTTTGGGGAGGAATCAAAGATTAAGGACCTCTGAGAGGAAAGGGGAGGTGGCCATGTGTGTGACACCCTCTGTGAATGTGTGAGAGGTCACAGTTGGGCAGGACCATTGGCTGCATAGGAATATGGAAGCAGACAATATCCACTAGGCCATGCAGTCACTCTGACTCAAAAGGCAGTGATTTATTTTTTTCAAAGACATATTTAATAGGAGAATAAAGAATACTTAATCCTTTACTGCCTACTCTAGGAACAGTTTCTTCATATTCAATCAAGGTGGGGAACTTAGAGCAACATGACTAAACCTCTCTGTCCAGGTCAACAAATCGAGATGTTGTAAACACCAAGCATCATGAGTGTTAATTCAAATTCCAGAGCATTACATAAAACCTTTTTACATGAATACTTTATCCCTTTTGGTCTGTCAACTTTGTGTGTGTGTGTGTTAGCTAACACCTCTACTGTGTCACATAATTATTCTTCTAGTGGTGGGAACAATTAAGATCTAGTCTCTTAGCAAGTTAAATGTTTACAACACAGTTTTATGGTCTGTAGTCTCTGGACTGTGTATGAGATCTCCAGGACTTATTTGTCTACTAGTTGCAAGTATGTGCCCTTAAACAACATCTCTCCAATTCCCCACCCCTCAGGCTTTGGTAACCACCATTTTACTCTGTTTTTTTGTTGTTGTTGTTGTTTTTAAGATTCCACATATACGGGCTATCATATAGTATTTGCCTTTCTCTGTCTGACATCTCACTTAACACAATGTCTTCAAGACCCATCCATGTTTCTGATATATAACATCTTCTTTACCCTTTCATCCTTGTCTGTCATTAAAAAATGGCACCCAACCAGTTACAATTTTCTCCCTGGTTTTAGATGCATTAGAAAAGCACTTCATACATCTGCTAATTGCTGATTATTTTCACAGAAAATTGATAAACAATTTTGGTGTTCAGTGTATGTTGGAGTAAACAGAAGAAAACAAAATGAAGCCAAAACTCCTTGTGAGGAACTTCTGTTAATGTAACTGTAGTTAGGCTTCTCCAATTTCAGTGACTCTGGAAACTTTCATATTTGTGCTTTCACACTCAAACAGCCTAGTGTAATAATTTCCTACTCATCCTCCTGGACTCTCTCTCTCTCTCACACACACACACACACACACACACACACACACGCTCATATACTAGAGCTTGCAGAATTTTGTGGGTGCCTCTTCCCTAGCACTCAATTTCAGTGAAACCTGCCACTTCTGTCTCCTCCTATCTATTCTACCAGCCCCATGAGCCAACTGAGAGAGAAATTCTGCCAAACAAATAATGTCTTCTCAATTCCAAAAGATATTCAATGATATATTTACTAGTATAGGCAAAGACATAAGATGAATGAGGAGGATATAACACATACTAGGAGTCGTACCAGAAAACGAGTCTTTCTGGGCCTTCTATGGAAGTTTCAAGGCCATGATGCTAACCAGTGCTACTGCTAGGGTTCAAGATCAGACTAAGAAGCATTTTTGTTTGTTTGTTTGTTTGCTTTTGTTTTTGTTTTTTGGCTTTGCACAACTATCAGTAAAAGAGTTCCTGATCGCTAAATCTCAAAGGACGTTTTCAGTTCTCATTCTGCTCCCTCTCTGTGTGCTGTGCCTTCTGAGCACTGCCACTCCCGTGTATTCATATCAGAGCGCTGAGTTGAGTTCACTGCGCTACACTGACAGGCGGGAACCTATGGATGGATCTGTTAAATTCAGCACGTCCAAAACCATCTCCTCCGCATAATCTCTCTTCCATTCCGAGGAAGGAGGAGGAGGAGGAAGAGGAGGGGAGGAGGAGGGGGAGGAGAAGGGGGAGGAGGAGCTCCCCAGGGTAAAGGCCTGGTCCAGCGGTTAGGACTCCGAGCTTTTGCTGCCGAGGGCACAAAAGAACAATAGATCTCTTTTTTGCTTTTCTTCCTGTTTCTTGGATGACTGGATTCTCTCTTATGTGCCTCCCACTTTGTTTCTTGCTCTGTAAACCCAGTAGGTATCTCCAATCTGTGTCTAGATACCTATTAACTTGCTTTTTTTTTTTTTTTTTTTTTTTTAACTTGCTTTTAATCAACACTTCTTTCCATTCCTGAATCTGCTGTTTAGTGCGTGCCTTGAGCACTATTCTCCTAGACGATTCTATGAACCTTCTTAGTTGCCATCAGGATGTAATAAAGATGAATAGACTGTTGGGAATGAATCGCTGAACGAATTGCCGGTGGTTTTTATTTTCACCTGGGGTTTTCCCATTAAAATCTTGCCCTTAACATTCCTGTGGAGCAAACAGCAAATAGCAAGAAGTGTTTTATCCAAGGAAAAGTTCGTCAATTTTCTGACACACGTTTTCAATATTTTTCGTTCCACTTCAAGTTTTATTTGATAAAGAATCAGTATCACCCACAGCTCCCTGGCCTTCTGTATCTTAAAGCAGTCACAAATCCTGCTCCGACACACAGTACTGCTAAAACAACAAACACGGCAGCTGGGGAGACGGGCCCACAGAATACAGTGAGATATTTCTTGAAGGACCTCCACCAGCCTCCCAGGAAGGGGGTGTAGCTCAGTGGTAGAGCGTGTGCTTCGCATGTACGAGGCCCCGGGTTCAATCCCCGGCACCTCCAGCTGTGGGCTTTCAGGAAGCCATGAGATTCAACTGTTCATTTTCCTGATTCCTTTACCCATTGCCTGCTCACAAGAAAAGTAAACATATGATCTAAGACGTTCATTTTAATGCTGCACTATTTAGACTTCATGAGCCTCAAAACCACTCAAGTCAGCTGACAGAGTAGAAGTCTATTAGTTTCCCACGGAGGCTATAACAAATTACCACAAACTCGGTGGTTTAAAACAACAGAAATTTATTCTTTTACCCTTCTGGAAGCCAGAAGTCCAAAATTAATATCACTAGACCGACATCAGGGTGTTGACAGAGTGCTGCTACCTCCAGAGGCTCTAGGAGGAGAATCCGTTCTTGCCTCTTCCAGCTTCTGATGGCGGCTGGCATTCCTTGGCTTGTGGCAGCAATACCCCAATCTCTGTCTCCGTGGTCACACTGCCTTCTCCTCTGTGTGTGTGAAATCTCCCTCTGCCTCTCTCTTTTAAGGACACTTGTGATTACATCAGGCCTACCCGGATAATCCAAAGTAATCTCTCCATTTCAAGATCTTTAATGAAATTGCATCTGCAAAGACTTTTTCTATATAAGATAACATTCACAGGTTCTGGGGATTGGGACCTGCTATCTTTGGGAGCAATTATTCAGCCTACTATTCATAGGATCCCCTAAACCCAAAACAAGTGTGCCGTCGTAACTTTTCACCTTGGCTTCTATTTTCCACTATTACTGAGAGAAGAGAAAAAGGAGAAGAAAGTAAGAGGCTTGAGGAAAAATTGCTTTAGTTTCGTTTGTTTTATGTGAAGTTTTAGGATGAGAAACAAAGTATTTTCTGTTTAGTCTCTGATTAGTCTCTCTATGATTAGTCTCTCTATCACCAAAAGTTTAGTCCAAAACTAAACTGGAGAATACTAGTTGAACGAGTGGGTGTTGCTACCGGAAAGGACAGCTGTCAAGAAGCTAGAGTCCTGCCAAACATGAACAACAACAAAAAAGAATCAGCTTTACACGACTCAGCTTACACATGCCAAATTGCTATTTGGTACTATCCAATTTCCTTTTATTTTGTCACTCATCCATTGTTCCTTCTTTTCAAATCTCTAAATAAGATTATGCCTGGAAATGTCAGTTAACAACAAATATGCTACCATGAAGAAGTGGCAAGAAAAAAATTCTTTTGGTATGTATGTCAAAATGGAAATTATTCGCTGCCAAAACAAGAAGACATGTAGTTCACAAATGTCTAAGACATTTTCACTGTAGCGAAAAACCAGCCATTTCCTCTACTGTTTCCTGCCCATATAATCACTTCTGCTTTGCATTTTCCAGGCACTCCTCAAAATTTCTAGTCCATTGATGGCCCCGTTAAAGGGCCATTATGGTTACAAATCCATCACTATCTCTGCCCGTCTTCACCACTGAATATTAGAGAGGGAAGGGAATTCTGTCTCCCAGCTTTACTCTTTCTTTCCCTCCTCACCTCTCAGCTCTGAGAAAGAAATTCAATCTCTTTCAAATGTCCTTAGTTGATTAATTCACAAGCAAGGAGTGTGAAAGGAAAAGAGAGCAAAACACCGCTAAATTCTAATATAAATTGGGAAATTTGCATCTTTGTCTCTGCTTAGCAATGTTTTCAATATGATGGAAACCACTTGAGAAGCACCTACTGTCCAAATCTTGGGATCATTTCAGAACACGGGGTTGCCTCTCCCTCAATAACCAAAAACTGTGGAATATATAATTACTTGGACAAACAATATTTTTCTAAACTATTTGAGAACAATTTGCAGATATTATATCTTTTTCTCCACAAATCTTCTTATTATACACTTCCATCGTAATCTTTTTATTTTATACATTTAATATATATTTCTTAAGAGTAAGGGCATTTCCTTACCACAGCACAATGATCAAATTCAGGAAACTTAACACTGATAAGAAGTCTTTTCTAATATACAGTGCATATTTAACTAATTTTACCAATAAAATACTTTATAGAAATTTCTCTCCCAAACTAGGGTCCATTCCAGAGTCACATATGAATTTAGTTACTCCTTAGTCTCTAATCTGGAACGGTTTCTCAATCTTGCCTTTTGTGAGATTGATATGTTTTTGAAGAGCACATGCCAATGATTTTGCAGAATATTCTTCAATTTATGTTTTGATTAGACTAAGCTCAGGTTATGAACATTTGGGAGGAATATCACAGAAATTATGTTTCCCTCTATCACACCAAGGGGCATGTGATGTCAGTTTCTCCCATTGTTAGTGATGTCAGCTTTGATTACTTGGTTAAAGTTGTGTCTAATAGGTTTCTTTCCCCATAAACTCATTCCCTCATAATTAATAAGTAATCAGTAAGGGATACTCTGAGACTATATAGATATTCCGATCCTCATCAAAAGTTTACCTATGCTTTTAGCACTGATCTATGAATTTTGCCAGAGTCTCTTATTATTCTGATGGTAATTTGATAACTTTGTTACTACCTCTGCATTTATTAGCTGGCATACCACTGTAAGGAAAAATTTCTCTTCTTCCATATTTATTCATTTAAGTATCCAAGGATTGTAATCATTTATTGTCATTATTCATCTCAGACTGCCCCAGATTTGACCAGTGAGAGGCCCCTTAAGTTGGTTTCTGGATCCTTTTGAATTGTCCTCGTGATTTTTTTTGTTTTTGCGGTACGCGGGCCTCTCACTGGTGTGGCCTCTCGCGTTGCGGAGCACAGGCTCTGGACCTGCAGGCCCAGCGGCCATGGCTCACGGGCCTAGCCGCACCGCGGCATGTAGGATCTTCGCGGACAGGGGCACGAATCCGTGTCCCCTGCATCGGCAGGCAGACTCTCAACCACTGCACCACCAGGGAAGCCCTGTCCTCATGATTTTTGAGCAGTTATATTCTAGCACAGAAAGATAACTTAGGATCATCTTGTACTCTCCCTCATCCAGTCTTAGAGTCTGTGAATCCTACAAGTAGCTGTTTCCTTTTAGTGGGGATTGGTATTCAAAAATCAAGATATGGGACTAGCATTGCTTATTGCTACTGAGGTATTAGTTTTTCTAGGCCCTGTTAGCAGACAGATCTGGAAGGAAAATGACAGATACACAAACAGGCGTGCGCGCGCGCGCACACCCACACACACACACATATTTCATATCCAGAGCCAACAGGGCTATTCGTTACTTACCTCCTTCTCTTACAGTGAGAGCCCTGAATTCCAACAACAATATATGTGTTCATTTTCCCAACCACACAAAAGTAAATTCACACACACACACGCACTCATAAAAATAAATAAAATTCACACAAAATATCAGAATTGACATACCCTTAACACTACAAAAAATAACCCTGCTACATAGAGGTTATGATTTGTTTGCTTTTTTTTTTCTTGTTTTACAATTGGGATAAAGTACTGTGTAAAACATTTATTTGGATGTGTTCTTTCTTTTTCTCTTGAATGAGGTTATCCTTTTGAAATGCAGTTAGATTTTTTTTCTATTCATATTCAGTTTTGCACTAGTTTCACACACACTTGAGTCAGTTTTATTTTTTGACTATGTAAAACATTAATGCTTCCAAGAGTCAAAAGAATTCAGAGAGTAATATTCAGATAAATTGTGGGAGAATGTTGTGTCCCGTGACTCACCCAAGTGATGGAATGGAAGCACAATCCAAGCAATCTAATCTGATGGGGACCCAACTTTGTGATCAGATTCTGTGCCTTTCTTTCTACCATTAAGGTCCCTTTCTCCTGGAGTAGCCATGCCTGAGAGAGGATAAAGTGTAAGGAGTTTAGAAATAGCAGAATTGAACTTAAGGTGGCTTATTTTGATAACTTGGTCTTCAAAGACGCAATGCTGGTCACTAGAAGGTCACAGAGAGTCTTTTGAGAAGCTGATAAGAGTGAGGGGGTATAGCTCAGTGGTAGGGCGTGGGCTTACCATGTACAAGGTCCTCGGTTCAATCTGTAGGACCTCCACTTTTGTATTTTCTTCTTACCCACATACCCTAAGAACTCTTGCTTCCTGAAATATCTTTGTCAAACTCAGTCGTCTTGGCTATGGCAATTCTTTCTTAACCTTTTTGGGACACAGGGAGGAATTGTGCTCCTTCACTAAAGTTATCTGTTGTTTGCTCTATTATTGACTGCATCTCTCCAAGCACTCTCAGCAATCACTAGCACGTGGGCCACTGTCAATAGGTTATAAAAAGCAAGTAGCAGTTTTCCCAACCACCCAATTTCCAGTTGTATGGAATCTGAAAATCTTAGCAAACGCGGGTCTGTGTGGCCTAATGGACAAGCCATCTGATTCCTTGTCAGAAAGTTAATCACTTAAGTTCTTCTATGGTTCTTTTATTCTAGCTCCTTCCTAACCAGGATGCAGGAGGCTGAGAAGATTTCACTAAAATATTTAACTAGATTTCACTGCCAGTGGTTGATGACGGTGTGCTGGTGGGTACTTTTTGGCTCAGATCCCCTCAAACTCTGGAGCTTACATAAAAGTCATTTAACTACAAACAAATGACAAACAAGGAAAAGATAGCAGTCACCTCAGCAGAAATCTGTAAAGGGAAATAGTACTTCTCTGGGTGTTCGAAGAAAGTTTCCAGTCTGAAATGGCAAACATTCTGAACTCCGGGGTCCAAGATCAATCTAGGGGAAAGTTCATTTCTTTGTTTCCCACATATAGAGAAAGAGCTCTTATTCTCCCAATCCCAACAGATCATTTCCAACCTTACTCTACTTACTCTCCAGGGACACCCTCCTTCCAAACTACTGAACAACCTGTATCTCCAGATCAGAGCTCTTTGCACAGCTTCAGATTCTGGTATCACAATGCCTAAGCAGAAATCCACGGGATACACCGTCTTTTTTTTTTTTAACATCTTTATTGGAGTATAATTGCTTTACAATGGTGTGTTAGTTTCTGCTTTATAACAAAGTGAAGCAGCTATACATATACATATATCCCCATATCTCCTCCCTCTTGTGTCTCCCTCTCACCCTACCTATCCCACCCCTCTAGGTGGTCACAAAGCACCGAGATGATCTCCCTGTGCTATGTGGCTGCTTCCCATGAGCTATCTATTTTACACTTGGTAGTGTATATATATCCATGCCACTCTCTCACTTTGTCCCAGCTTACCCTTCCCACTCCCCATGTCTTCAGGTCCATACTCTACATCTTTATTCCTGTCCTGCCCCTAGGTTCGTCACAGCCATTTTTTTTTTTTTTTTTAGATTCCATATATATGTGTTAGCATACGGTATTTGTTTTTCTCCTTCTGGCTTACTTCACTCTGTATGACAGACTCTAGGTCCATTCACCTCACTACAAATAACTCAATTTCATTTCTTTTTATGGCTGAGTAATATTCCATTGTATATATGTGCCACATCTTCTTTGTCCATTCATCTGTCTATGGACAATTAGGTTGCTTCCATGTCCTGGCTATTGTAAATAGCGCTGCTATGAACATTTTGGTACATGACTCTTTTTGAATTATGGTTTTCTCAGGGTATATGCCCGGTAGTAGGATTGCTGGGTCGTATGATAGTTCTATTTTTAGTTTTTTAAGGAACCTCCATACTCTTCTCCATAGTGGCTGTATCAATTTATATTCCCACCAACAGTGCAAGAGGGTTCCCTTTTCTCCACACCCTCTCCAGCATTTATTGTTTGTAGATTTTTTGATGATGGCCATTCTGACCAGTGTGAGGTGATACCTCATTGTAGTTTTGATTTGCATTTCTCTAATGATTAGTGATGTTGAGCATCCTTCCATGTGTTTGTTGGCGATCTGTATATCTTCTTTGGAAAAATGTCTATTTAGGTCTTCTGCCCATTTTTGGATTGGGTTGTTTGTTTTTTTGATATTGAGCTGCATGAGCTGCTTGTAAATTTTGGAGATTAATCCTTTGTCAGTTGCTTCATTTGCAAATATTTTCTCCCATTCTGAGGGTTGTCTTTTGGTCTTGTTTATGGTTTCCTTCGCTGTGCAACAGCTTTTAAGTTTCATTAGGTCCCACTTGTTTATTTTTGTTTTTATTTCCATTTCTCTAGGAGGTGGGTCAAAAAGGATCTTTGCTGTGATTTATGTCATAGAGTGTTCTGCCTATGTTTTCCTCTAAGAGTTTTATAGTGTTTAAATGTTTACATTTAGGTCTTTAATCCATTTTGAGTTTATTTTTGTGTATGGTGTTCGGGAGTGTTCTAATTTCATTCTTTTACATGTAGCTGTCCAGTTTTCCCAGCACCACTTATTGAAGAGGCTGTCTTTTCTCCATTGTATATTCTTGCCTCCTTTATCAAAAATAAGGTGACCATATGTGCGTGGGTTTATCTCTGGGCTTTCTATCCTGTTCCATTGACCTGTATTTCTGTTTTTGTGCCAGTACCATACTGTCTTGATTACTGTAGGTTTGTAGTGTAGTCTGAAGTCCAGGAGCCTGATTCCTCCAATTCCGTTTTTCTTTCTCAAGATTGCTTTGGCTATTCGGGGTCTTTTGTGTTTCCATACAAATTGTGAAATTTTTTGTTCTAGTCCTCTGAAAAATGCCATTGGTAGTTTGATAGGGATTTTATTTTTAAATCTATTCTTGTTTTCAGCCACCAAAGGGAAAACCAAGCCAGCAAACTGCTAAACATTCAGAAAGCAGAAAAGCAGTCTCTTTCTCCATCTACAGAAGCCAAGAAACCTGGAGGTCTTCCATAATGCATCCTCCCCTTTTTTTATTCTCCAGAAGCTGTAACTGTCCATCAGGCAGTCACAAACCACCTGTACAGCCAATCTTGAGGTCATCCACTTGACTTGTGAGGGACTCATCTATATTGTTCTGTGCCTGTACTAGGAGTGAAGAGACCATGGCTTCATCTGTAGGTATCACCGACTGTTCAGTGACAGTGGCTTTCCACAACCAGAGTCTTCAGACCCTCCTTTTGAAGCAAGAGCATCGTGTGAGGAGTAAAGGAGCCTGTTGCAAATGCCAGGAAGAGTTTCTTCAGGAGAAAGTTGTGTTTCAGTAAGCTTCTAAGAGTTAGAAATATGTGCAGCAAGCAAACGGGAACTTTCTCAATTTTTTTGCTTTTCAAGCAAAACCTTAAAAAAAATAAGATGCTTCCACAGTCTCGGCTGTGTTCAACCTCAAAGCTGCCGCTTCTACTGTTGACTCTGCTCCCACTGCATCCACGCCCCCAAACCGAGGCATCCCTGCAGCTTCCAAACTACCAGTCCCAGAGGTTCCTGAATTTCAAACGAAATCTCACCCTCACGTTCGTCCCCCAAAGCGCTCAGCCTGTCTATCCAGCAATGGAGAGTTGCGAGGCACTCCCGAAGCCAGAACAGTCTTCGACATAAAGAGCCAAATCCTTTTCTGGGACAAGCCTACCTCCCTTGAGAGAAAAAGATCTCATCTTTTCCCTCATACCCGGACGAAGCCACGGAGAGATGTGGAGCTTAGACACCCCCCCCCACCTCACCCCATCAACTTCCCCTCACATCCTGTTCATTTTGAGGATGCTTTTCCTTTGCCCACTTCCTCTCTGTCCCTTTTCTCCTTTTCTTCCTCCACTTCACCCCACCCCGCCTCTTCCCTCTTTTGGCACTCGTCTCCTCCCTACTGTGTGCTCCGGAATGAAATTTGCACAGTAGCTTAGCGCACTACTAGTCGCATTTACACACATTTTAATCTCTGTATTGAGACACTCATGTGTAGCTGATATTTTAATTTCCACATTGCTTTCTAATTCCTTTCCTTATGTTCCCAGATCAGCCTTTCCCCAGCATAGGCTGATGCTTGGTCAGGTGGGGGGCTAGGTGCATGGCTGGGGCTAAAGCCCTGGGTAGACAGAGAAATGCTGGGGGGAGAAAGAATCAGTAAGAGAATCTAAAATATTTTTAGTGGAAGTCATCCAAAGACTTGCATCCGAATTTCCACTCACACCAAATTTTGGCTAAAGGCAAAAAGCTCGACCCTTTCAGAATTGGAGATTGAGATTTCAGAACCTGTCCAGATATACACAGGGGTTTATTAAAATTCACTGAGCAGGTGGTTCTTGGGTGCTGCCCTTTCCTCATTCCAGAGATTATTATTTCTGAAATCCTGAAAGCCCCTGAAATTGTTTCTATGTTGTTTAACAAAAGGAGTCCTATGTCCTGGCACTGTTCACTTCTTATAAAAAGTTCCTAATGCTCACAGATAGGTAAAATACAATTCTTAGCCAGGCACCAGTCTGCAGACCACAATCTGAAAAGCACTAATGAAGAGATAAGATGTACTGGAGGTGATGAGGTATCCAAGGAGATCCTTTTTCTTCTTTTCTTGTTATTTAAATTGAGGCTTAATTAATGTAAACAAAAATGCATGAAATTTAATGATTCAGCTTGATGGGTTATTACGTATGCATACACCCATGTAACCAACAGCTCTGGCAAAGATACATGATTTTTCAGCCCCCAGCTGCTTCCTTGTGCCTCATCCCAATCAATGCCACTCTCTGACCTCTATCACCATAGATTACTTTTTCTTGCATTTTGAAATAATATAAATAGAATCATACAGTATGTACTCATTTGAGTGTGGATTCTTTCACTCAATTTTTAAAAAGTTGGATATATCCATATTATTGCTAGTAGCAGCACTTCTTTTTCATTGCTTGGTAACATTCCATTGTATGAATACTGTGCATCACAACTTTTTAATTCATTTTACTGTCAATGTACATTTAGAGTGCTTCTAGTTTGGGGCTGAAATGTCTAATGTGGTCACTAGCATTCCTATATTTGTCTTTCAAGGGAAATACTCATGCATTTCTCTTGAGTATAAATGCAGCTGTGGAGTTTTGGGGGCATAGCTTACATGTATATTTAGATTTAGTCAGTATTTCCAAATGGTTTCCCAATGTGTGTGCACCAGTTTACGGTCTCATCAGCAGTTGTGTGAGTGAGTATTCCAGTTGCTCCACGTGCTCAGCAGCACTTGATATTGTCAGTTCTCTTAAGGTAATTGATTCTGGTGAAGAGAAGTATTATTTCATTTGGTTTTTAAATCTACATTTCCCTCATAGCAAATTATGTTGGGCACCTTTTAAATTGCTTATTGGCTATTTTGGGTATCCTCTTTTTGTGAAGTGCATGTTAATTTGCTCTTTCTTAATGAGATTTTAGTCTTTTTCTTAGTGTTTTGTAGAAGTTCTTCACAGATAATGGTCTTTCGTAAAACATGAGTGTTGAAATATCTTCTCTCAGACTGTAGTTCATCTCTTCTTAAGAAGGAGAGGACTTGAAAATTTTTCTAAGAATAGGAAAGAGAAAAAGAGAGAGAGGTTGAAGTCAGAAAAAAAAAAAAAGTTCCATCTGGAAATCTTTCCTGGTGGTTGCAGAAAAAACGCCTCCAGGCAGTTTGCTGGGGCGGGAACCTGGGAAAGAGCTGATAGGATTAAATGTGTTAAGAGCAGAAACGGTGCTATTTGGCTTGCGACCCTTACATTTCTCCTAGTGTAGCAGCTTAAGAGGATACAGTTTAGAGGTTTAAGAAATGAGTAGGATTTGAGGCAGTGGCTTTTCTATCTGGCTAACTACCGTATCTTTGAAGACCCCCCTCAGAAATATGGTTACTATTTCAAAGATGATCTTCACGACCTTTCTGTCGTGAGAGGTGTAGTTCAGTGGTGGTTTATCCTTTCCTTACGAGAGGGCTGGAAACCATACACGTGCATCTATTTTTCTCCCTTTACGCTTTGCTTGCTCACACGGAAATAGACACATTATCCGATGGATTGCCTTTAAATGCTTCCGGTTTCTACTCTCTGTGTCTCCGCGCTAACAACCACGTGTCAGCACAAGGAAGACAAGGGAAAGGAAGTGACTAGAAGAAAAGAATTGGTTCCTTCCGGATTTCCTCAAGCCGAAGCAAGAAGCCCGTCTCCATATTAACGTGCCCAACAATCCTTTTAGCCTTGTCATTGAAGAGCAAGACAGAAAAAGAACCGAAAGTCGAGGCTCGATAATTTCATTTTGAATTGCCTTAGTTTTCTGAGCTGTCTTTGAGTAGTGGAGTAGCCGAATCCATTTCTCCCCCTATACTTCCCTCCTCCTCTACCAACCCATCCAGTCTCCTAAAACTGGATCCTATTTTTAGACATGGATTTCAGGGGAGCCCATATACTTTGGGGCGAACGAATGGGTGATGTTGAACAAAATAAGAGTAGACTGGCCCGCACAGATGAAAACTTTAAATTTTGGGAGAACAGCTAAGCCGAGCGTTCCCAGGTGGCCGAAATAGCTCAGTTGGGAGAGCGTTAGACTGAAGATCTAAAGGTCCCTGGTTCGATCCCGGGTTTCGGCAGTAGTGTTTTACTGTGGTGTAATTTATTAACCCGTTACACGACAGTTATGCCCCAATCCCCAAAATCCATATATAACTACAATTTTTACGGCTTTTTGCAAGCGCGATCAAGGGGTGTGTGTGTGTGTGTGTGTGTGTGTGTGTGTGTGTGTGTGTGTGAAGTGTCTTCCACGAAGTGTTTCCTGACAGTGATATTTTATTTGAAGTTTCAAAACCTAGGAAATTATTTTCCTAGGAGCTAGGAAATTCCAATGTGCTACATGGCCTTGCACTTACAATTCATTTCTGCCTTTATGTTGTGTGTGTGCGTGTGATCTTTTTAATCACAAGAATTGGTGGTGGTGGTGGTGGTGGGGAAACCTGCAGAAAAAAGAACTACTACACTGTGTAAGTGTATATATGTGGGTGTGGTATATGCAAGGAAAAATTTCCGATCAGAAAATATGGGTTTGTATTTTGAGTCCACCCCGTTTTTAAACTGCTAGAATAAGGAGCTTTGTTGAACATCATTGAACTTTTAAACAATTACAAGAACATGCAGAGTTTTCTTTTTGACAAGACATTCATTCCTTCAGCCTTCCACCCCTGTCTAGAATTTGCACATCTTAAGTTATTTCTGTTTTGTTATCCAGGAAAGAATGAGAATAAGCACTTCTTTAAGAATTATTCTGTTGAATTTTCACAAGGGGACCTAGAATACTGAAAAATGAAAGCAAATGGACAGTAAAGTCGTCAAGACTCAGGTACCAATACCCCATTTTTTCCTTTTAATTTTGACTTTATTTCTTGAAACTCTTTGTTAGGGATAATAGGTCACTCTTGTGTCATTCTGAACTGTTTTCTTCTTTTCAAATTTCTGTGTCAGTTTCATAGTGTCTGTTTTCCACCGACAACTCTTGGACACTTTGAAAGAAGAAAATAAAACACTATTTCAACATCAGAACTGCATCAAGTTGCAAATGGAAAATTGGTACAAACTGAGAAGCAACGTCAAGGTAGGGACATTCGCTGTACAGGAACTTGGCATTAGAAACTTATCCATTAACAATCTATCCCTCCTCAATTCAGAAGCTTGCATTTTATTTCATTAAGAAGTATTTGATTGGACAAACAGCATCATTGAGTATTTTATTGCCTAACACAGTAATGATTCTGTTGAAGTGGGAGGTCTAGGGTAGTTCACAAAACATAATTAGCCTCACATTCAATATCTAAAAAATGAGGCTAATGATGTCTATGTAAAAAGGGATACTGTAAATACCAAAGGAGATCATGCAAGTGAATGCTTTGTGTCATGTCCACACATAGTAGGAAACTGGTAGACTGTGCTCTATATTCCTTGGTTCTGGTGTTCCCAGAACAGCATCTAAACATGTCATGTCTTCTGTAGCTAGGGATGTCAAATAGCAATATAATGAAGCCATAAATGAGTCACTTTTGTAACTTTACATTTTCTAGTAGTCACATAAAAGATAAAAATAAGTGGCCTTCATTGAAGAAGAATATTTAAATAACTTGGTGTATCAAAAACATCATTTAAATAGTCAATCAAAAAATTATTAGTGATATAGTTTACATTTTAAATATCATATTAAGTCTTTGAGGCCTGATATATATTTTCCACTTACAGCACATCTCCATTTTTAAGTGTTCAATACTCAAAGTGGCTAGTGGCTACCATTTTGGACAGTGCAGGGTTAAACATACACATCATAGATTTTCAGATTTTCTGAATTGAGTATATATGGCATGAGTGTGTTCTGTCACTCAATTTAGAAGTTTAATTCCTGATAAGAATTCTGTATTAAATGAATCCATAGTCTGAAGATGGCTGTAGACTTTTAAAAAATTGAAGTATAGTTGATTTACAATATCATATTAGTTTCAGGTGTACAACATAGTTACTCAGCAATTTTTATAACTCTAAATATTTAATTTTAAAATCCCCACTTTGTTCATGGGGCAAAAAGAAAAAAAAAAGGCATACCTTATTATTATGAATTCCTGAGACCCCAATAGACATGCAGTTTTCACCAGGTGTAACACAAAATTATGAGCAAGCAGTGTGTCTGAAAACCTTCCTAATATTGGAAAGCATCATAAACCTAATATTTTACAACATCAAACAGTCAAGATATCCTCCTAAGCACTTCATGGGCTAAAAATTTCATGAGCCAACTGAAAGAACAAATCTGTCAGACAAACCATATTCTTTCAGCTTCAAAAGGAACTCAATGTTATTTTATGAATATTGGCAAAAGTCCATAAATGAGCAAACCAGAAGGAGAAAGGGTTAGCCACTGGAAATCTGGTGC
Organism: Delphinus delphis; assembly: GCF_949987515.2. Lineage (NCBI taxonomy): Eukaryota > Metazoa > Chordata > Mammalia > Artiodactyla > Delphinidae > Delphinus > Delphinus delphis. Next base: position 22,149,052 of record NC_082692.2, on the reverse strand, counting down.
CAGGAAATGGGTTCTCTTGCAGTCTTTTTATATATTTCAAAGAACACAGCCTTAACCACAATAAATCCCAGGGTTCAAGAGATGTCCGGGAGCAAATTTATTTTCCTACGAATATCACTAATGAGAATACTTTTCTGTCTTTATCCATCCTCCACATAGTTGTATCTACTGATCACTCACAAATCCAAATCTGGAGGCAGGGGTAATTGTGTGATTTCACCATGTAACATTCTCACAAGTGTGCACCACATAGATCTTGAATTTAACATGAGCAAGGCTTGCCCATCTTCTCCGTCTTCCAAACTTCCTCCCATTTCCAAAAGAATTTTTAAAACCTACCCCTTTTCTGCACTTTCTTCTGTTTGGTAATGACATAGCTTTTTTCCCTCCCTAAATAAATGCATGAACAAACAAACAAACACATAAATAAATACCTTTTTTCCCCTTTATCCCTAATGTCTTGCGGCTATTTGTCTTTGGTCTCGCTCTCATAATTTAATATTCCTCTCCATCCCTGAAGCTGTTGTTTCATTCATGCCTTATGAATGCTTATGAAGAAGAGATTTTGGATTATTGGCGGGGCCTGCTAAATTAGCTGGGTGCCTAGATTAGAAAAGAAAAAGAGCCCCTTACATTGCAATGTTGAATGCATCGTTCTAGGGTTTTTTACTGCCTGTGGCTTTCCTCCATCAAATCTGGTCCTTAATATTCCAATGGAGCAAACAACCAAGATTATGAAGCATTTTAGGCCGGAAAGAAGCTGAATTTCAATGGCCTTGTGTCTCAGCTTAAGACATATCTGGAGGAAATCAAAAGGTCCAAAAACTGGGACTTGATTTGATCTCTTGCCAAGCATAATAGGAGACCCCAACTATGTTTTAAAGCTATGGTGTCAACTTCTTTTGGTTATCTGACACAGGTTTCCAATCTTTTGCCTTCCACTTCAAGTTCTATACTCCAAAGAATCAGTATCCTTCTTTGGTTCCTCTACCGCCTAGACACCCAAGGATCCAGAGCCTCAGGAAATAAAATTTATTCCCAAAGAAGTATTATCAGGAAACCTGTCGGGGAGGGGGTGTAGCTCAGTGGAAGAGCGCATGCTTTGCATGCATGAGGCCCCGGGTTCGATCCCCGGCATCTCCAGGCCTTGGTTTCACTTTTCCCTCAAACCTCAAGGAATACAGATTTAGTTCTCCTAACCCTTTTTTTCCCGTTATAGTCCTGTACACATACAAAGTAAAAACATAACCCAATGGATTCTGGTGAAGTCCCTCCTCTCTTGCTGTGAGCCTCGACCTCACCAAGACGACTTCAACAAGCAGAAGAAAGACAAAAAGGAAGTGGGAGAAAGAACGGGATGCCAACAGGAACAGTCTCGAAATCTTGGCCCTGAGATTAAAGTCATGACAACCTACACACCGAACTATCTAGAGTTCAGCCTCTGAAAACCATTTCAAATTAAAAATACTTGGTTACTACCTTACCCCTCTTATCTTCCATGTCTTGCATTCCAAGCTCAACACATTAAACAAACAACAACAACAAAAACACTCACTCCTACATATAGCTCAGATGGTGAAGTCTAAAGACAAAGGCGGTCCCTGTTTCTACCTTGCGCTCTTCTACCACTAGCACGTGGGGATCCGGACACTGTGGCCTCCCTGCCGCGCGGTCTGAAACCTCCAATACCACCGGGATACACTAAAATCAGAAACTCAACCGCAGGACTTCTCTCAAGTGCTCCAACCGCGGAAAGAGCAGCGAGGCTCTCTGAAAACCGCGACAGTCGGACAAAACGAAGGGGATCTTCCTTCGGGAAAGCGGTCTCAGCTCACTTCTTTCACCGGGAATGGACCTGCTTGTTCCCCACGTACCCAGAGGAAGCGCAGCAGAGACGCGTAACTAACCGCCTCTCCGCCCATCTGAAACTAACGCCAACCTAAGCATTCGTCCACTTTTTTCCTCCTCCACCTTCCTGTGGCCGCTGAAGCCGCGGACTCCACGCCTGCCTTTCGTTATCGTTACCTGTATTCTGCTCTCGCACTAATCTCCCTCCTGGTGTTAACTTTCCCAAAGATATCAGCCCACTCGTCTTGGAGTCTCTAAAGCCGAGAACTGCCAAACCTGGCTGACTTTCAGAATCATCGGGGGGAGCTTTTAAACAAGGTCGATTTCTGGCTTAGCCCATCAGAGATAATTCAGAATTTCCTCCAAACCTAGTACCTGAGTTGACTGTCGGAACAAATTTTGGCTGAAGGTGGGAAGCGTCTCCCCTTTCCACAGGGACAATGAGATCTCAAGAACTAATTTGGCAACCGGCGAGCTCATTTTGCACGTCGGGCCCAGCGGCTGAACCTCCCCCCTGGTGTTCTTTCATTCAAGAAAAGGATTCCGTATATACTAAGAGGGGCAAAAATCGATGCAGCATCCTGCTGTCTGTTCTTGTCCCCAACTTGGTCTCTGTGCGTCTCAGAACCAGAGCTGCAAAAGCCCGGGAGACAAACCGTTGCCGGATTTCCCAACCATGGTGCTGGCCCAGGCGTTGACAAGGGTATTGTTTTTATTAGTTTCTTCCTTTTGTTTGCCTTAGGTTTCTTCTGCTCTTTTTCCCCTTGGCTATCTCAGTGAAAACTTAGATGACTAACTTGTGATTTTTCTTTTCTTGAATGCACTGAGTGCTATAAATTTCCTTCTCAGTGCTGTTTTAATAAGTATCAGAAATTTTTAGTGCTGTCTTAGTGTATCAGAAATTTTGATACATTGTATTTTTATTTCATTCTATTTATTTTTAAATCTCCATTGAGATTCCTCTTTATTCTGTGGGTTATTTAGAGCTGTGCTGTTTAGTTTCCAAGTGTTTGAATATCTGCCTCTTATCTTTCTGTGACTAATGTGCACTGTGGTCAGAGAACACACTGTATCTTTCAATTCTATTAGATTTGTTGAGGGTTATTCTATGTCCCAGGATATGTTCTATCTTGGAATACGTTCTGATGGATTTGAAAAGAATCTATACTCTGCTTGTATTGGATGAACCATTCTATGTTGATTGGATTCCGGTGGCTGATGGCATTTTTCAAGTGGATTTGCATATTTTATCTTTCAGTTTTATCAGATTTTTTTTTCCTTCACATATTTTGCAGCTCTGTTGTTTGGTGCATACGTATTTTGGATTACTATGCCCTTCTTGGTAGATGGGCACTTGTATCATTATATGATGTCCTTCTCTGCCTCTGATAATTTTCTTTGTTATGAAACTGACTTTATTTGACATTAATAATAGCTACTCCTGCTGTCTTTTTATTGATGTTTGCATGACATGCCTTTTTTTTTTAATCTTCCTAACTTCAAACTGCCTATATATTTACAGGTTATATTTGAGGTGAATTTTTTTGTAGACAGACAGCATATAGTTTGGTCATGTTTTCTAATCTACCCTGTGGGTTTAATTAGTGCATTTAGACTATTTACATTTAATGTAATTATTGGTATGTAGGGCTTAAGTCCGGCATTTTATTTTTTTTGTTTTCTGTTTGTTCTCTGTTATTGTTCACTTCTCTCTTTTTTTGTTGCCTTTTTATGGACTACTTGTATATATTTTGGAATTCCATATTCATTTATCTATACCATTATTTATTGTATCCTTCTGTATAGATTTTTAAAAGTCATTACTGTAAGAATTCCATTCTAGATATTTAACTTAGACTGTACTGGTGTACCATTTTACCAGTTCATGTGAAATGTAGCAACCTTACCTCCCTTTCTGTCACTTTACTATTCCTCACTTGTAATATGACTGTCTTAACTATTTCTTTCACATACATTTAGAACCGCATCAGACAGTGTTATACTTTTGCTTCAACTTTCAAACATAATTTTAAAAGCTCAAGACAAGGAAAGTGTATTGTACTTACCATGTTTTTTTGCTTATCATGTTTTTTTCTTCCTTCCTGATATTCAATATTCCTTCTCTATCATTTCCTTTCTGTTTGGAGAACTTACTGTAGTCATTCTTTTAAGGTAGTTCTCTGGCAGCAAATTATCTTAGTTTTCCTTTATCTGAGAATATATTGATTTTCTTTTCATTCCCGAAAGATATTTTCTCCGGATATTGTATTCTGGATTGATAATTCTGTTCTTTTTTTTTTTTTTTTTTTTATAATTCTGTTCTTTAAGCACTTGGAAAATGTTGTACCACTCTTTCTGACCTCTATGTTTTCTGATGAGATAGATAGCCGCTGTCATTTGAATTGTTTCTCTATACGGGTAAAGTGCTATGTGTCTCTGGTTTCAAGTCCTTTTTCTCCCTTTGTTTTTAAGAGTTCAGAAGTCTTGGTTGATTTTTTCCCCAGTCAACTGATGAAAGAGACTCTCTTCTAAAAACCACATAAAATCCATATCTTCAGGTCAGCAATCCCTATTCCAAATGACTTCCCAAGACTGTCCCTTGGGGTTGGTAAATTTATCATGTAATCATTTCACACCTATAAAGCAACCACATAAAATCCATATCTTCAGGTCAGCAATCCCTATTCCAAATGACTTCCCAAGACTGTCCCTTGGGGTTGGTAAATTTATCATGTAATCATTTCACACCTATAAAGCAACCACATAAAATCCATATCTTCAGGTCAGCAATCCCTATTCCAAATGACTTCCCAAGACTGTCCCTTGGGGTTGGTAAATTTATCACATAATCATTTCACACCTATAAAGCAATGAGCAAAGTTTCAATCAGTGTAAAATCAGGATATCATTTCCCCCAACTCTTCCTGTATGAATAAAGATAAAACAGAGGCAGCACGCCTGAACAGGGACTTGAACCCTGGACCCTCAGATTAAAAGTCTGATGCTCTACCGACTGAGCTATCCAGGCCCACAATGTTAGTTTTTCCCATAGTATCTTATCTATCTTCACACATTTGGACAATTGGTTTTATCTTTCATGTATTAGTTCCCAAGTCAGATTTCTTGGATTTTCCTCATTGCTAAGAAGATTCTGTTTGAGAGAGATGTTATAATCGTTAGGAACATTTTCCTTCCTCTTCTCTTCTTTGTCTTCCTTCTCTAGGTTTTCAGAACCAGAGATGCTGCATCCCCTAGACAAAGCATTGCCAAGTTTCAGACTACATTGCTAGACAAAGAGGGTTTCATTTCTTGCCAAGTACCTCACCTAAATTTCTCCAGGCAACACTCACACTATTTCTGTTTCTCTCCCTCTGCATTGTCTTGTACATATTTCTTGCAGCCTTTGTAGACAGAGGGAAAGAGAGTTGAAGGAGGAGGAAATTGAAGATGCAAGAAAGTGTTCCATAATGGGTCCCTTTCTGTTGATGGATGAAATTGCCCCCAAACATTCCTTTGGCAAGGGAGTCTTGGAGCTGGCTGACGGGAGGGTGGGAACCAGGTGGAACAGCTCATGCTGGCCAGGTATTCTGCCCAACGTGGTGTGTGGATTTACATTCTTCAGCTTCTACTGGAGCCAGTAGCTCTCCAAACAGGAAAACAGCAAGGGACCATTATCCAATCTATGCTTCTCATTGAACCCATTTCAAGAAGGAAAGAGGTTTAACTAAAACAATTTCATAGGAAACAGCAGAAGGCACTTCCTTGGTCTAACCAGGCTCATTCAGTCCAGGCCGTAGCTCTTACCCCCCACTGCTCCTGTTTGAGCTTACAGACTTTTCTCCCTGGAGGATGCGCCATTGTATCTTTGAGATGGAACAGGTCAGAACGTACCAAACTCTGAAGCTCCCTCTCCTTACACTATCATCATCCCTTCATTGCAGACTTTACTTCTTGGCTCATATTTCTCCACTGAACTTGCATCATCATTAACTTGCATCAGACTTAGGTAAGAAAGCCTTCAAAGGCTGTGTCACTTCTGATCGCCTCACCATTTATTAATTTTAAGTAACTGTTGTCAGGAACTTGATGCAGTTTTATTCCCTTTGGGTCAGGAATGTTATTAATGAGATCTTCTTTCCAATGAAGTTAGAAATTTGAAAACAGAAACCTACCACGTTTCAGCTTTCAGGTTTGAATACAGACATTTACCAACTGGCTACGTGGCCTAATGGATAAGGCATCTGATTCCGGATCAGAAGATTGAGGGTTCGAGTCCCTTTGTGGTCGTTGCTTATTGCTAGGCAAGAAACGGAATCCTTTTCATTTGACTTTCTAAGGGCTGGCCTTGAGAAGAAAACCTGAAATGAGGCAAGAGTCTTAAAAAACCAAAATTAGTATGCCCACTAATTACCGATACCTTGCGTTTTGTCATTGGCATCTAATCACCAGATAATACCCAGTAGTGAAATACTAATGCATGTATAGTTATTGATACCATAATGACCCTGGATTTTCTGGCTCAGAATCCTTCTGTAGAACTGGTAGACAGTGGCCAAGAAAAGGATAGGAAGGGGAAGAAAAGTTGACTGCAAACATTTCTCTGGAGAAAGCTGGGTTTCAAAGAGTTTCTATCTAGGAGTTAAGAATATGTGCTTGGAGGGCTAGGGGAGATACTAAACCCTGAACATGCACTTGCAGTCTGGACCCTCATAGTGAGAGTCTGATGCTTGTCAACTGAACTATCCAGCTCAGGAATTCAACTTATCCTGAGAATTTATTCAAAGCTAATAAGTGGATTATTCTCTAACCTTTCTACTATTTGCCTTCGTTATAAATACAGGGCACCAATATTTGAGAAATTCACCTGGCAGAGGGATCCTCCTTCTACATTCAGCATAGCTTCCTACTTAGCAAATCTGAACAAACTTGTAACAGGTAGAGATTGAATCAGTAATCAAGAACCTTCCAACAAAGTAAAGTCCAGGAGCACAAGCACATTCAGCTAAACTGCAAGACATAAGATTAACACACAAAAGTAAGTTGTTTTTCCCTACACTAGCAATGAACAATCTGAAAAGGAAATTTAAAAAACAATTCCATTTACAATAGCATCTGAAAAAATAAAATACCTAGGAAAAATTTAACCAAAGAGGTGAAAGACTTGTACACTGAAAACAACAAAACATTGCTGAAAGTAATTGAGGAAGAGGGGTAGGGAATTTCAGTGGGAAGCATCTCTGTTCCTCCATCTACTGTCTATTTCATGACTCAAAAATTATGAGACTCAACAAAAATGTCTGTCAGGTTCTTTATTTTCCCTCTTCTTTCCATCTTTTTTCCCTGTACTGAAGGTGAACTTCCTCTTAATGTTGGGGTAGGCCTCTTTTTCTTAACTGGTTTTTTTTTTTTCCTTTTTTGGCTTCATAGTGTGGATTGCAGGGATTGACCCTGCATCCTCAGCAGTGAAAGTGCAGAGTCCTAACCACTGGACCGCCAGGGAATACCCTGGGCCTCTTTTTTTTTTTTTTTTTTGGTGGAGATTTAGGATGGACTCCCCCCCCCCCCCCCCCGCACTTTTCCTCTCCCATCCCATCTTCCTTTTACAAAAACAACCACCCTATGTGGAACCAAGGTCTATGGAATAGAACTGGAACAGCTGTAAAGGCAATGCACTGAATCATTGGTTTTCTTTTCGTATGAGCGGGGAAATCATGAGAAAATGAATGAAAAGGTGCAAGAAGGATTGGGTTACAGAGTAAAGAACACACATGGAATTACAGGGGTTTTACTCAAGACCTTGTATGTGGAAGGCACCTGCTTAACACGAAAAATCACCTTGCCCTAGAAATTCTTCATAACGTATCAGTGCCATTTTTGGATGGTTTTGAGAAACTGAAAGTTGGCAAGGGAAAGTCCACTGAGATAAATTTCACCAATGTAAAAATCATTAAACTAGATCCTCTCTTGCATCTCTGGTTCAATATTCTGGAACAGAAAAAGTATATTAGGCAAAACTAAGGAAATCTGAATAGATTGTAGATTCCATTTTTAAAAATGTATCAATTTGAGTTCATTAACTTGGCAAATGTATCATCCTACTGTAAGCTGTTAACGATATGGGAAACTGAATGCAGGGTATAGGGGAACTCTCTGTAATGTCCTCTCCATTTTTCTCTATATCTACAACTGTTCTAAAGTTAAACTCTTTTTATAAAATAAAATGATCTCTCTTTTAGATATACAAGAGAAGAGAACATTTAAAAGGATTTAGAGCAAAGGTTTTGCTGCAGAGAGTGAATGCATTTCTAACAGGGCTCTTGTACCGGTTAGCGCCCACATTCAACAGGAGGGTGACTTATAGGACCTATGCCACTGTCTGATTTCTATGATGATTTTAAATAACATTCAACAGAGGCTAAAACAAAAGAATAAGGCATGTGATTAGTAACGTGCTCCAAACGAAAGCTGGCTTCAGTAGACTTTTGTGTATGTATGTATACATGAAATTATGGGGAAAGTGAAAGAGTCTACACCAGAACCGGGTCGTGAATCCTGGGTCCTCAGACTAAGGGCCTGATACAGGTCCAATTGAGCTACCCAAGAGTACGAAGGTTTCAGTAAGAATCTATTCAAACCAAAAACGTTTAGTCACTGCTTAACCTTTTCCTTCCACTCTTTCCCTTGTATTTTAAAGCCAAACACGCTAAAAACTAGCTGATGGCAGTTGAAATGCCCAAACACAAAACTGCGTTTGGAATTTGTTTCTAAACTCAACGCTGCATCGGGTTACGTATAACGTCGACTTTCTAAAATCTCTAATACCGGAGTCTACTGCTCCAGAGATATGCAACCACAGGTGCGCCCTTGAAGATGCTCAGCCTGTGTTTGCTGTGACAGAAAGTGGAGCAAGGCACTCTCAGAGTCACAAAATCTTGGGCAAAACGGGACGTATCTTTTTGTGGGACACACGCTTTCAAATCACTTACCTTAGGAAGGAGCCTTCTTCTCTTCCCGAGGGCCTGCAGAAAGTGTAGCAGAAGTGCCAGGCTTGGTCACTTTCTACCTCCGAGCCTCTCCATTGAGACCCATCTCCAAACTCTTCTATCTTCTTCCTCTGCTGCCTCTTTTCTTCCCCTTCATTGGCTTCATCCTTTTCCCTTCCAAGAACCAGGCCACTCTCCCTTCTCCAACACCTCTTCTGCTTATTCCACTTCCTAGCCGCTCGTCTTTCTAGTATGGTGATAGTATAACCCATCCCAGTCGGTACCTGTCCTCTCCTCCCCATTCCCTCTCCTGACAGAAGATTTAGGATTTTATCCAAAAATCTTACCTAGCTTAACAGTCGCACCAATGTTTACCTAAAGGTGGGAGGTGTCGACGTTCTGCGCCCTGGGTACTGATGAAATTTTCAGACTTGTTCCAGGCATAGGGAAGGTTTACAGACAGCGAATTCGTTTCGCAGGTTGCGCGCAGCTTCCCTTGCGCTCTCCTCCTTGCGCAAATAATGTGATGCTGTAACAACAGGAGCGCCCACATTTCTACTCTTACCTCTGTCTGCCGCCACTCTTGTGTTGTCTGCAAAACCAGAACAATAGCGTCGCCGTAACAAAGCTGCTGTCACGTCCCGAGTGCAGATGCCGAATGCAGTGGTTTGCAAGAGCACGCAAGACTGCCTGAGACACATACTTGTCGCTCTTTGTTTCGGTCAAGTATTGTGAATTAATTCACCTCTTGTCTTAACTTCACACCTGGACCTACATTCCCTCGGCTGCACTCACGGAGCGCGCCTTTGTATCCCCAGCGCTACGTTTTGCATTTTTGGCAGCTTCGTGGGCAGAGGAGGACTTTCTAAAGAAGGGAGAATCTAAAGACATAACAGAAGATTCAGTTCTGGGACTCTCCCTCGTGGTGGACTAGAACTGACACAAGAGGCAGTTCGCTAAAAGTTCGTGATGGGGAGGAGGATTGTGGGAAGACCTAAGGGTTTTTCGGTCCAGAATGCATTTCTCTTTTTCCTGCCCTAGCTGTGAGACAGGAGTCAGTCCCGAGGTTTCAGAAACAGAGGAACTGAACATAATGGACTTTGGCTTGCCAACACCGTCATACAGTGATAAATAAATAACATGGGACAATAGGAAAATGAACTTACGGTGTGGGGGGGTGTAGCTCAGTGGTAGAGCGCGTGCTTAGCATGCACGAGGCCCTGGGTTCAATCCCCAGCACCTCCATTTGTCCTCAACTCCCTCACAGCTGAGGTCCTTCTCGGTTTTCTTTGTGTAGACCTTAACTTTTGTAGCCTTCGGTTAATCATGTGACTATGGGCCTTGACATTCCTTGGATCTCCCAACCTGACTACTTCAGTACAATAAAGCCAGGAACCAAGTTAAGTACAGAAACTGCTCGCTCAGAATCAGTCTCCTGAAGGCGGAGCACCGAGTATGCCACGTAGGGTCCATTCTCCTTTGCTGCATTTTTTTCATTATTATTAAGGAGCAGGGAAGAAAAAGACAGACTGAAAGAGAAAAGGGGGAAGGGGGCCTTTGGGAAAATTCTTTTAGATTACCCCTCCCACCTCCCATCCCGTCTTCCTCTCAGCTGGTTTGTGTCAATGGACAGGCTGCGGGCTCCAGAGGAAATTTTCCTTCTCCTTTTCCTTTCCCCACTCGCCCCTGCGCTTTCACCACACATCGAACCTTGGTTGGGCAGCAAAAGGTCGGTCCAATCACCAACGATGGAGCTCTGTGTTCCCAGGTTTTTCTCGGTGAAGGAGTGTTTAAGATACTGTCCATGGGAAAGACGCTTCTCACGAAACTCAGAGGCTTCCAAAATCCGTAGTTGAAGAAGTTATTTCCAGTGTTGGAAAGGGCAGCTAGTCTCTCTCAAAGCCAGACTCGGGCAAAAAGGGTTGCTCCTTCCTGTGGCACAAACGCTTTTAAGCCCGCTTCCCTTAGGAGGAAGATAACCTTCTGGTTTCCTGCATCCCTAGAGGGAGCAGAGGAGACAGAGGCAACGCGGGCGCAAATTACCTCCCGGGCCAACCAAATAGTGGGCATCGTAAAGACCTAGTCCCAAGCCTTCTTTCGCCCTTTCCTCTTTTAGTTCCCCCTCCCCAACCGCAGCCACCTGCCTCCTCCTACCCCACCCCACCCCCATCCACTTTCTTCATCACCTGCTGCTTCACCTTCTCCTTCACTTTCCCTTCCCGTCTCTCCTTTCATTCTGTTTCAACACTTCCTCCAGGCTAGTTGTTTCCAAGCAGCTCACTTCAGTTCCCGCAGCTCCACTTTCTTGATTAACAGTTCTCAAACCTGGATGATCAACAAAATCATCTGGGGAGGCATTTCCATCCTATAGATCTCCACCCCCCCCCATCCCGTGATTCTGGGTGCACTCAGGAGCTACAAGGTAGAAATGGGCATACGTATATTTACAAAGTTATCCGACGGTTTCCCAGGTTCGGGAACATTGCATTCTAGTCTAAAACCTTTTATCTCTGTGTTGGTGAGTCGCTTCAGGCTGCCTATATTATTCATCAAGTTACTTTTAAAAGTCGTTTCACCTCTAAGCTCCCACTTCAGCGACTTTCCAGAGCCAACTAAGCCTCATTCGGGCTTTTTTTTTTTTTTGAGGGGGAGGAGCAGAGGAGGAATGGAAGAGTTGATATATATGTAATTGATTCTGATATTCAGGAAAATACAGATTTCCCACTCGTGAGAAAAAGTAAAAGAGAAGACACAATGATTTAGGATTACTCCTAAAACTCACCTTTGGTCACCACAGATTTTGGCAACAGGAGGAAAGTGTCTATTCCTTGCATCTCTGTGATGGCTGAGGTTTGAGTATTTGTCCAAGAGCATCGGGTTGGAGCGGGAAGGTTCTTATAAAAGTTTAATTTGCTTCGCCGTTCTTGCTTAGCCTCCGAAGTGTCTCCCTTAAGCGTCATTGTGGATCTCAGAAACAGAACTGCACAGTCCCCAAGACAAAGCCACCGAGGTGCAGGGCTCCAGAGTTTGGAGTTTCGCTGGGCTCCAGAGTTTGCTAGAGTGACCTGTTTTCTCTTTCCAGCTGGATCTAAATTCCCCAGGAAACTTTTCAGGTTCTGCTCCTTTGCACCCTTGTTCTAGCATTTCCAGCTGGGGTTGACAGCCAGAAGCATTAGAGGTGCAGGGCCCCCCGATGTGATGACGTGGGATCTGCCTTCTGGTGGAGGCCACCGGGAGAAGGAATTCAGAGTTCCAGCCTGAAGCCACTTGAGTTAACATGGGCTATGCATGGCCATGGCTGAGGATTCACAGCCCTAGGGTTTAGATACTCCCTTCTCCTGGAAAAACGGATCCAAAATATATATTCCCTCATGGGTTACAGTGGCCAGAGTACTGTTCTTTATGGGGACTTCTTATGTCTCATGGCTTTTGACAGCTGCCTGAGAGATTCCCTAAGGCAGAAGGAGGGCTCCATGCTAAATACAGTGAGGCTTAAAGAGCAAAAGGAATAATGTCCTGAGAATCCGTGTTTGGCAAAATGGGAAAAGGTGGTCTAAGCTGTTTTTCACTGCTTTGTCTACTCTCCCATGTTAGAAGTCTAGAGAATGAGAGTGAAATAGAAGGAAAACTCATTCACTTAATCTTTGCCCTGAAATGGTTTAGACAGCAGCTTGACAACAACATACTTGGATGGAGGCAGCCCAGAGATAGCCCTGGTAGGAAGGGAGCTTAGTGGCTTGGCTGGTTTGAGCATCTGTCCAGGGTTTGAGTCCCAGAGGAAGCTGAGCTTGTGACTGATCCCTGCTTTCTCTTGATCTTGAAGGACCTAGGAGAAACATGATTTTAGTTTCTCCAAATGAGGGAAAATAGATGTCATTTAAAAAATTTTGACTTCACGTTTTAAAACATCCTTTTCAAATACAAAAGTTATCATGCAAAGGTTTTGGTAAAGAAAAATGGAACCGTTTTTGTGCATTCACCCAACACGCGACTTGCACAGAGAACAAAGTGCAGAGCAATGATATTCTGTAGTTTGTACTGATTCTTAAACGAGTTGTTTCTGTTTGTTGTTTCTGTTTGTTTGCTTGTTTTGTTAAATACAAGCAAATTATATATCTATTCTTACTTCCACCCAAACACCTTTGGCCACATCTTCCTCTGGGACATCAGTGTGGTGTTACATGAGGTGTTGTTAATTCATTTAATGATTTAAGAACAGAAAAGTGAAGTTCAGCGAGGAAATGTAGAAGGTAAGGAATCTAAATCCGCTGTTTGCAGGGTTTCTGAGATTTACTTCAGCTAGGTGTTTTGGTTGAGGGGATGGTGGGGAGTTAGTGGGTGTCTTCTAGTATATATTTTGTGTAAATTTCCTGTGGAAGTTGATTTAACATGGAATACAAATGACTGTGCTGCCCAAACCTAGGATCTAACCTTTAAAATCCGTTGGTCACTTGCTCATCTAAGCTATTCCAGCGAGCGTGAGCTAGTTCTTCAGTCTTCCAAATCATGTTTTAAACGTTCACGTGGCAAAGGCTTTGGTAAATGTCACCTTACCTTGGGCCAACGTCCACCCACTCACTCACCAAAAAATACTTGGGGTCTGTGCCCTGCACCTCCGTTGCTTATCTCGGATTCCCTGCTCCAGGGCCCGTGGAGTAGAAATGGTATAATATCGAAGGGAATCCATTGGACTACGTATTTTTTTAAATGGGAGCAGAGGAAACATGGCAAAATGTATGACAAAAATGGAAGGGGACGATGAGGAAAAAACCTAGATGGAGGAGCCGGGGGTTGAACCCGGGACTTCGTGCATGCGAAGCACGCGCTCTACCACTGAGCTACACCCCCTCCTGCAGGAGCTCCTTGGGGATCATTTATAAAATACTACTTTTATTTTGAGATTGCCTTTATTTTCTAATGGAGAAAATCCACTGGGTTAAATCCCACCATTTGTGAAATTACTAAACTGGATATTGTCTAGCGGCTTCACTCAGGTTACAGTCCGACTGACACAGTCTCTGATTCTAGGACTTTCCTACTTCTGTTAGCCTGCTGCAAGGTCCACTCAGAAGAAACTACGTGAAAATTACTTTCTTTCGCCTGGAAAAGTCACAGATTTCCAACACAAATCTCCAGCAGTACTGGCTCAGATGAAATGCTTTTCAGCTCAGAGGCAGCCGAATTGAATTCCACACCAGGTTGGGTCAGAAGACGGCCAACAAACATCCTTTATCTAGCTGACACTCATTGTTTGCTCACGCATCACCACATGTTCTGAGATTGTTTTCAGTTCTGGTTCCACATCTCCCCACCTCTTGAGGATTATGTCTACAAAGGATTTCAGGGGGAAAAAAAATCTTTAGTTCTATCAACTAAAAAAAATCTAAAGTTCTATCAACTTAAAAAAAAAAGCTGTCATGGGAATTCCCTTGGTGGTCCAGTGGTTAGGACTTCACGCTTTCGCTGCCGAGGGCGCAGTTTCAGTCCTTGGTGGGGGAGTTAGGATCCTGCAAGCCACGCAGCACAGTAAAAGAAAAAAAAAAAAAAAAGAAAAAAGAAAAGAAAAAAGTGACATTTTTCTAGACTGGGGGAATGAAAGGACAAACACAAGGCAGCGAAACAACATTGGGGAACCTAGCAACTGTCAAACTGCTTTCCCTGAAGGAACCCATTATCACAGTGGGAAAACCTGCAATTCTTCAGAACATGAAAATTTGAGGAGGTCCTGGGTAACTCAAAGCTGATAGTATTGGCCGCGTGGGAAAGAGCAGAGGTAATAGCTCTTTTCTCGCTGGGATGCTTTCAGCTTTGTATAAGGCCAATGACCTCCATGAGTCCAGAGCCCTAAACTATACTTCTTTATCATGATCTTCATATGATACTGATGGAAGTAATCCAGGAAGCTTTTCATTTAATGGCTTGAAAATACCGGACGCAAGTGTTTATTGGTGAAGGCAGGGACGACTGGAGGCACGCAATTCCAATTCTTGCCTTAGCCCTCTAAGCCCTTTTCTTGAGAAAGTGAATTCAGAAGCATTTGTATTAGGGTGACATGTTACAGGAAGGAGAATTTGTTTTGACACAAACTGTGGGCTTTTCAAATCATGGGGAGGGAATCCTGATTTTAGTTCAGCCTTTTAGAGCTCTTCCAACTAAGCTATGTTGACCAAATCTCTACTGTCATCAGCACTAATAATTTTCTCCACTTTCAAGTTTGGAAAGCACAGCAACCCTTGAGAGATGTTGTTCCCTTTTTCCCTCACTTTGAGAAAGTTGGTGTTTGATATCCTGCCACATGTGGTAATTAGTTTCAACTACTAGCAACAATGGGTGTGGGAGGGAGTGAGGAGAGAAAATCAGTGGGTAGGTTTTCTGTTCCTCAGTCTTCAGTCTTAATTGACATAGGCAGAGCCGAGAACACAAAGGAATCCATTAACAAAAATTGACTATGAGCCTCTTTTCCTTTCCTTTGTATCTTTTTCTTTCCTTTTCCTGGGTAAACTGTGATATGGAACAAAAGGGAGCATGGGCTCACTCTCTTATTTCTTCTTATCTTACTTGTGGTGATGCAGTTAGGTTGGTAGATGCCAGAGTCATAGAGTTGAAATAGATCAGCTTAAAAGCAATCTTTTGGGTAATGGATTTACTTTGGATGTGAGCAGGGGAAAAAAAATGACTAAAGAATTTTTTTTGATGGGGAAATTTGGATGTGTTCTTGAAATATAGTATTCGTGAGGAAAGGGAAAAGCAACAATGGAGTCCAAGATTACCTGGATTCTCCTGCATGCTTAGCTTATGCTCTACCAGTGAGCTACACAACCAGATAGACCCTATACTTCAGTAAATCTATAACTGATGATTGCCCTGCTTCTTATTGAGGAGTCATTTTTCCTTTTCCCCTACATTGTTTCCAACTTTTATTTGGAAGCCAGATGGAACTTGGCTTTCTTCTAGGAAGGTCTTTAGAGCATGTTAGGGTGTTCCTTCACTTCTCACATCCTGCCATTGGCTTCAACTAGCTTCTGAAAAGCAGGACCTTGAGGGGCAAATCCAGGGCAGCAATAGAATGAGAAAGTCATAAATGTATACAATCCAGTGGTGTTTTGCTCTGTCTTAATCTAGACTGAAAGACAACTTCGGAGGTGCTTTCAAGGGTCCGCCAGACAAATAAAACAGTGAATTGAATGACGAAAGGCAAGGGAGAAATTTGATGTAACATGGTAGAACAACACAGGATTTGGACTCTTACTGGAGTCCAATACTTAGTACTTAGGAAGACTTACAGGTAGATTGGATTATGCAGACAGTGATGCCTTTCACAAAGCTAATAAAAACAGGGGAAGTGGTGGGAATTCTGTTTGTTGTTGTTATTGGTTTGTTGATTTATTTTTGCGTCGGGAGCATAAGACGGGGTAATAAAGGGGTAACGTTGAGTTTGGGTTTTGGTATGACATATTTTAAATGCCTACAAGATGGCCTCTTGAGGATGTCTACCTACACACATTATAACCTGAATCTGGAATTCTGTGGACATCTCTGAACCTCAAGTTTGGACATGTGGCTAGGAGTAGAAAGACTCCAAAGAGTAGGTAGAGTGAGAACTTAAAGTTATGCATACAGACATGTAGGTAACGGGACTTCCCTGGAGGCCCAGTGGTTAAGACTCGGTGCTTCCGCTGCAGGAGTCACGGGTTCAGTCCCTCGTCGCGGGATTAAAATGCTGCGTGGCACGGCCAAAAAAAAATACGAATAGATAAGGAGGTTATTGTTAGGGCTTGTGAAAAACAAAGAAATGAGATTGCTCCTAGGCTGATCTCATTCTTCTTTGATTTATACTGGTTATTGTTATGGTCCTAAAGTTTCCTTAGAAGACCAATAAAAGTCCCATTTTCTGCCATCAGCTTCCACATAAAGTGATTATCTGTGCAGAAATTGCAGATCTCTTAAGCTGTCTGTAAAAGGAAACAGCATCAATTCCACCAGTCCCCAAAGGACAACCTTTGAGCAGAAATACTGTCCACGGGGTCTGGTTTATTGAAAAGGAACGTCTCCTGCCTCCACCGCACCCACTTGCTGCTGAGCATCTGCTTCTCAGCGTTTTGAGAATTCAGTGGAAAGGATGGGAAGGGAACAAAGAGATGGCTGACTTTTTAGAAACCAAGACCTCTCCATTACTTGAATTTATCTGAAAGTCAAGTGTTCTCTAGGGCAGGGGATGAACATCACTTTGTCTCCAAAATTAAAGCAGGTTGGTGGTGGGGCTTTCTTTATTTTGTCTTTTTCTGGGCTCTTACTGGAGAAACAGAAGTCCTTGTTCGAATTCATGTGTTCTATTCCAGGTATGTGATAAAAGTTCATGAATAGTCGTGTGTCTAAGGCATTTGGTTTGCAGTTCAAAGTGTTTTTCCAGGGACGGTTGGAATCCTGCTCACAGCACCCTAATTTTTCACGTGGCTACTGTCTTTAGGATTAGTTATTCTGGCCAAAGAAATTGCACACGGGTTTCTTTCTTTTTCTTTTTTCCCGTCTTACTTTGGATCTTCCTTCTCTTAAGTAGTATGGTAAAATGGTAGTTCAGGTGAAAAAGCTGGTTAAATTGGGGACATTCGCGGATGTGGAATAAGCCTGTTCTTTTTTTTTTTTTCCTTCTCTTGTTTATTCCTTCTGCTGTCCCAGCAATCATGTTTACTTTCCATGTGAGCAGGGGGAAAAAAGTGACGAAAGGTGGAAAAGTAGGAGAGCAGATTCCGCGGGACTGAAGGAATGTAAAAATATAAAATATATTGGGGAGCAGAAAACGAAGTGCTCGTGGAGGTGCCGGGGATTGAACCCGGGGCCTCATACATGCAAAGCATGCGCTCTACCACTGAGCTACACCCCCGAGTAGTAGTGGACTCTTTTTTTGATATATTAGGAAATATGCCCATTTTCCGTATTCTTTGGCAAAGCTATTTTCTTTTGTCAGAAAATTTATTCTGTTAACTCCACTATTTCTACAGTTTTTAAATTAGATTTTTTTGGTGGATGTCTATGCTCAAGAATAGTAAATTCTAAAAACAAAAAAAAAGAATAGTAAATTCTAAACCCAAATTTTTACCTTTCCTGCTCGTGGTTTCTTCTCAGCCGGGTCAGTCCTCTCCAAGACCTTCTCACCTGGGCCAAAAGACAGAGTAGATGGAAGAGCATAAAAGAAAGGAAATTATCACCTTTTATCATCACTCGAAATCATCACAGGAAACAAAAAACTGATCCCACGTTCACAAAAATTAATCTGTTTCTCAGCATCTTTGAAGATTATGCAAGAACGAACAAAAAGAAGAAAAAATAAGGGACTCTAAGAAATTAAATTTTTTTTTCTGTAATTTTCTGAGCTGTGTCGGAGTAGCAGAGAGGCTTTCTAGAGAATCCCTATTACTTCTCTTCTCTCTCCACCTACCATCCCACATTGCCAGGAATTGGATGCAAGCACCATACATGGAAGACATTCCAAACTTTTGGGGGTGGGTAAGTATATTGGACAATTAGACAGCAACACTTGCAGAGTCTGAAACATTCTAAAAACGGGTTGAAAACAATCTCAGTTTTGAAAAATGTGTCAGAGAAGTTTATATTTAAGGACCCGAAATAGCTCAGCTGAGAGAGCATTAGACTGAAGATCTAAAGGTCCCTGGTTCAATCCCTGGTTTCGGCAAGTCTGAGTGTTTCAGCCTACAGCCGGTAGGAGGGGCAATCTTAGCAACTCCCGCGACGTAGTACCTGAAACTCCAATCTTTAAATTGAGGTCTTGTAATTGATGTCACATGAGCAAAGGAAATGTCCGGCATTCCTTGCTTCTCCCGTATGCGTGCGACTGCAATGGCCTGTGAGTTTTGAATTTTGATTCATCTTTAATGAATAGTAAAATTCGTTCTTATAATTTACGATGCTATTTTCCCTTAATAATAATGACATCAAATGGCAAATTAAGAAATACCATAACACGTCGAGAGAGCGAGGAAGAAAAAAAGCTAAATTTATGTTTTATTATCTTTACCGGCATCTTTCCCTGTTTTTTGGGTAAGGGACCCTACATTTTCATTTTGCCCTGGTCCCGTACATTATGCAGCCGGCCCTGACCAACATTAAATCGACATTCTATGCTTTCACAAATTTCTTGGGCTAATTACATCTTACCTCCACACCCACTCTCAGTCTTCCCACACACCTATCATTGAATTATAATCTCGAGCACTGGCGAGTTTCGTATTAAAATCCACGCCCAGAGTCTACAGTGCCTCTCTGAATTTCAATTCGTTGTTCTTAATTCTTTACATGAAATTAGGATTGGGATACCTGAGATAACATTGCAAGGAAAATCCCAAGGGAAGATGTATTTCCAATAGGAAACATTAAGAAAATAGGCAGTACACTAAAATCAGTCCTGCTCTTTGCTTTCTTAATATAGTCCTGCGTTGTGCGGATGTAACAAACTCAGTTCCATTTTGTTTCCAAAGCCGTTGGAAACTACCTATTAATGGGTGGCTGGTAGGCTGCTGGTAGGAAAAACCCCGCCAAAGTCGAATTTTAAGAGAGCAAAAGATGCACTCGGAGAAACAGACAGGTCACACCTAGAGAGGCCCCGCTGGGATTCGAACCCAGGATCTCCTGTTTACTAGACAGGCGCTTTAACCAACTAAGCCACGGAGCCCACGCTGTGAGTTTGTTAGGGTTTTCTTCTGTCAGAGAATGCATTTGTATTGCTGTATTTCAGAATAGGACCTGAGACGGGAACTATATATTCATCTCTTTTTAATAATAAGACATCTTTTCGTGGACTTTCATACTCTTGGCTTTTGACTGGGGTCAGAGCCACCCAACCAATGAATAACAGCTTTGACCCAAGCGTTATTCATCTGTCTTTTTTCCTTTCGCTCTGCATGACCTCACTGTATTTGGCGTGGAGCCTCGATACTGCCTCAGGGAAACTCAGGCAGAAAAGTTCAAGCAAGATAGAAAGGCAGAGACTATGCGTAGATTTCCTCAGAAAGCACTGGGCCACTGACTTTGGTAAACTGCAAGGAAATCAATATTCCGAGTGAACCATTTTCTCCAGGAGACGAAACTAGCAAAACCATAAAGGCTCAAAATCTACCTCATCCACCTGTGGTCAGGGTTACTTCAACCTCTCCGTGCTGGCGTCTGAGAGTCCCCACGCTTCGCCGCGGGCATCTGGGTTGGTTTCTCCTTCTCTGGAAAAGGCCCTGCACTACCAGGCCTTTCCCACATCTTTACACCGGTATCCCTGCCCTCCACTGCTCCTGTCTGGCAGAACCGCGGCTGACAAAGCTGGGCAGAAACTTCGAAGAGGAAAATAAAGTTGCCTCAGGAAATAAAGGTCCAGTTGGAGAGAGGACACAAAACCACCAGGAGCTAAATGAAGACGAGACAAGGCAAGACAGTCCCTGCTCGCAAATCTCTTGGCCCAGCAGGTGATCGGGAACCCTGTGGTGGGATCCTAAAGACCTGGTTCTGAAAACCTCAGAATAGACCGTCCCATCAAATACTGCGACTGTGTTAAGCAGTCTTCTACCAAAAGAAGACAACAGCAGGGGGATGATACATGGCTTGGGGACATGACCTGAAAATGAAAAGCAAATTAACTTTTTGTCACACCCTTCATGCAACTGAACAATTCCCCAAACCTTAAAACCAATAAAGCTCAAAGTAGACGCTATTGCCTTTAGCCAAATTTTGACCTGTCAGTCAACCCAGATACGAATTTAAGATTCTTTTTTTTAATTTTAAGGTAACCCTAAATCATTTCATTTTCTGTCTTACTTTGAAGTTTCATTCCGACCTCTCTTACGGGTGTGAGGTCCTATCTTCCTGAGGACAGAAATAACATAACTAACTCTCCAGTTCCTCTGTACCACAGGTCAGTTCCCCTCTCTGCCCATTAACAAGACAGAAACTCAACTGGCTCTGGGGATGTCACTGGAAATATATATGAAAATATATCAATATTTCTTAATATACACTTAATATATTAAATAAAAATTTAAATATATTAACATTAATGTTATGATAAATAGCAAAGTCAACCACAAGCAACCTTCCAAGGTAGAGAGAAAAAGGTACATAAATGTTGTAAACGAATGTCAGTAGTACCCAGACCTGGGGAATGGCTTGAGAACTTGATGAAAGTATAGATTCCTGGGCCCACACACAACTCCTAAATGAATTAAAAATAAGGCAGGAATCTTTATAATTTAAAATCTTCTTCATATTTTACAGATGGCCAGCCAGGTTAGAGAACCACCATTGGTCTAGAAAGTTAAGTGAGTGGAAGTAAGACAATCTGGTGACAAACTTCATCCGGAAGTGGTGGTTAGGGAGGGAGAGGGATGGGCAGAATGATTCCTGGGTTCTTGAAGAAAGGTAGGCAACAGAGGTTGAGGGATTTACCATAGTAACTTTTTAAAATAATCAGGCTTGGCTTAGAAACAATAGTAATGAGACAGTTTTTAAAAAGAGAGAATTATAAAATTTTGGGCCGGGGGAGGGAAATGATGATTATTTGCACATGATAAAAAGAAAATGAAATAATGAGCTTTGATTCCAAAGGTTTAATGCTGACTTCCTTGGAAAGTAACCACCAGTCTTCAAAGCTTGTTAATGGTTCCATAAAACTCCTTTTATTTTGGGTCTGTTACCCAGATACCAGATTCTAATATTGTCAGTAGGGTGTTACAATTCATTCTGTTGGCATCTTCCTTATCTGGCCAAAGAATTATCAATGATTAAAAAAAGCTAGCTGATTTGTTGTCTTAAAATTTTGTAACAGAAAGGTTAGTTTTTAACAGTTTAATGCCACGACATGAATGCATGAACTCAACCCCATTGAGCAGCCTGGAATGGAACCCCACCTATGCTGAATCAGAAGTTCCAGCTGTCGCTCATGCACTATCACATTCTGAGATTGTTCTCAGTTCTTACTACACACTTCATCTTGTGAGTTTTGTTACAAATAGCATCAGAACAAAACTTCAGAAATGCACCTACTCTTCATTTTCGTTTGAAGGAGGGCAATTTTTAAGAACAGATACGGGGCAGCAGAGTAAGAGTAGTAGAGAGAACAAAGCCCTCACATTCCTTTCCCTCTGAGAATGCAATGACTGACAGGAAAGATTGGCACAGAAATTTGAAAGAATAAAATTAAATAGCTGAAACCTCTGAGATGGGATCACTTTTGTCTATGCAGCTGATGATGGCCATTTTTCCCCCAAAGCCTTTCAACTTTAGCTGCTGGCTTCTCCAGTATTTTCTGTGTGATTTTCTGACATGTACCTGGCAGGGTTTCCTTAATATATTTATATATGATGACAAAGCATGAAATTTCGATTCCACCCCCCATTTCAGCCCCCTAGACAATTCACTTCAAGGATGGAGGAGGGTGTCTGTGGTCAGGAAGCTTCTACATGCGAATTGGGAAAGAATTATTGACTAAACATGACCATCGCCACCATACTATGGGAACAGATACGAGTACTCTCGTGCTAAAGGATCTCTCAATCTAGCTATTTCAGTCACACTAGAAAACTCTACACTTACTGACTCAAACACTCATTTTAATGAATTGAGGTTTGGATAACAACAGCATTCTTATGAGAAGTGGATTTATTGTGCAACGTCTACCCATGCAAGGTAGAACTGAGATCTGTAGACTTCAATGTCTGGTGACTGCACTGAGTTGCCCTCAGTGGAGCCTGGAAGATAAGGAGGGAGTGGAAGAAAATTAGTGGGCAGGCTTTCTGCTCCTCAGAAACCTGTCTCTCAAGAAAGGCACAGCTGAGAAAACAGGGGTAGGAAGTTGTGCATGGTCCTCTTATTTTTTTCTCTTCCCATTCTTCCCCCCTCCCCCCTCCCATCCTCAATTATTTTTGCAAATGAATCATTTACTGGCTTGTGAATGTGCATTTGGTATGTTTACTGCCCTGGGTGAACAGTATCTTCCTTTGTTATCCCGCTCCACGCAGCCTTCCTTGTTCTGACACAATCAGGTTCGGTAATGGACTCCAAAGCCCTTGGGGTAGAAATGCTTGAGTGCTTAAAGCAACCAACTAAATTAGATAAGTAGTCTCCCTTGAATGTGAGCAGGAAAAGATGAGTAGAGAAATGCAAAAGCAAAAGTAAGAAAAAACCAAAAAAAAGAGAAAAAGAGAAGAGGTTCTGACATGGTCAGGAAAATGCAGCTGTGAAATGCGAGCATGGAGATAGGGAAGATTAAACCTAGGACTTCTTCCATGCTCCGTAATGTCGCCACAACTCAGCTACATCCACCCAGACATGTGGCTGCTGAGAAAAAGTTTTTGACTAATTACCTTCCTTTTCTGGATGTCTTCGAGGATCTAATAGTTGGCAGAAGAGTTTAGTCTGTTCAGTTCCTTTATTTTGTGAAGCTCCTACTCTGAATCTGGTCTTGTGGCTACATCAAGAGAAGGGGCACTGCAGCCCAGATGAAAAGACACTTGGTCTTCCCAAAGTTAGCTGGCTCTGAGGTCTGCTTGCCAAGGGACTGCCTGAGTAGCAGTTCCATCCACCCAAAGAGAGAAGCCCATTATGGAACCTACCCTTGTATCTTCAAATGCTCACTCCTTCAACTTTCTTCCCCTCTGCTTACACAGCGGGCAATAGAAATGAAAAACATAATGCAGAGGGATGTGAGGAAGAGTAGCGTGCTTCCTTGAGAATTTAACTGCATATGGGGAAATTAGAGACAAAGGATGAATTCACAATACTTGTGGCGAAATGAAACACTTCCGTTTCAGGCAGTGACATTTTCTAGTGGATGCTACAGCTCTGGTTCTTGAAGACAGAAAGAAAGGAGGAGGAAAACAAAGTATTCCTGAGAGCTAGCTATTATAGAGTTTTTTCAAATGGAGTTTTCTCTGCAATGAAGAGAATGCAGAGGAGATTTCCACTAGGACAAGATCTACCAAATGAATTAGTTGTTTATATGTGCAGTACCTAGATCTATAAGTTTGGGTAGTTCGCTAGTTAAGCTTTCAAATTTTTAGCTGGGGAAACAACGTTCGAATCCCTAGCAGTTTAGTATTGCAATGTTCGCACTTGTTCTGTAGTTATTGGGGAAGGCGGGGCGGCCGGGATATGACTCCAGTTATTTTTAACTGGCAGAAAGCAACTGAAATCTTGCCTGCTCTTAAAGTTCTGAGTATTTGCATGGGATCCTTTACCCTAGTGGCTGATAAACTATTGCCTGCGAGCTAAGAATGATTTTGGAACGTTTCACGAATTTGCGTGTCACCCTTGCGCAATGGGTCATGCTCACCTTCTCTGTATCTTTCCAATTTTAGTATATGTGCTGCCGAAGTATGTGAGCACCGTTTTTTATTTTAAAAGATTGAAAAATAAAACGAAGGATAGTATTTTGTGACACGTGAAGTTTATATGAAATTCAAATTTCGGTGTCCATATATAAAGTTTTATTCGAATACAGCAACCTCATTCATTTACACATCATCTATGTCTGCTGTCGGGCTACAACAGGAAGTACTTGTGACAGAGACGGTACGTGGTAGCTTTTTCCCTTCCCACTGCTGCTGTGCGCAGTACACATCACACTGACTCAGTGATCGTTCCTCGTTTTTCAGTGTCGCACACATAATATTTTATTATTTTTTTTAAAGTAGCAGTGCTTACACATCACTTAAAAACAATAAACGTGGGCCTCAACTGCGAGCTCCTGCATGGCTGAACTATGGCCACAGCATTGTGTTTATTGTGCAATTAGGCTTTAACATACTAAAGGAGTATGGTGTATCGTGAGCATCATTTCGTATTCACTAAAATGCTAAGCTTGCCGAAACCCGGAATTGAACCAGGGACCTTCAGATCTTCAGTCTAACGCTCTCCCAACTGAGCTACTTCGGCTAACCGAAAAAATGACTTCTTGACTTTTCTTTTTAATATTTAGATTATTTTCAACTTCGGTCTTTGGAAGGTTTCAGGTTTCTTAAGTATGGCTCTCTAGTTGGCCAATATATTTGCCCACCCAGGAAGACTTGGAATAAATTGTCTTCCATGTATGCCAGTTGGATCCAATTCCTGGCAGCGCAGGATGGACAGGTATAAAACAGATTTTAAAGAGAGGTGATAATGAGGGATTCAATGGAAAGTCTTTCTGCTCCCCTGCGTCCTGTCACTTGACCCAGGGCACTGTTCAGAAAGTAAGGGAACTTAAAGGAAATATTTTTTTGGATCCCTTATTTATCTCTTCTTTTTGATCCTTTCTCTCTCACAATCTCCAAAAATGCTGAGGTATGGAATCCAATAACGCTATAAATTTGCTTAAAGAATGCAATATACAGGTTCATTACCAGAATGCAATATACAGGTTCACTACCAGTGTATATACAGGTTCATAAACACTCGTCACAGTACTCCAACTGGCAGGACAGCAACTGTCACAAAAATTAGAAATTTTAAAATGGCATATCTCATTGCAATAGAATTTCTTCACACACACAAAAATGTTTTTAATGAAGATGAGGTTGCAACCAAGTCATTCTATAATTGGCTCCTCTGTAAGTCATGCAAGGAAACCATTTATCACGGAGAAGTAATTACAGAGTGTTTACTTGTAGTAGCCAAAGAAATACATCCAGGGAGTTCCCTCGTGGCCTAATGGTTAGGAATCCAGGTTTTCACTGTTGTAGTCTGGGGTTCAACACCTGGTCAGGGAACTGAGACCCTACAAGCCACAGGGTGTGGCCAAAAAATTTTTAAAAAGTCTAGAGAAAAGAAATCTAAGACCCCGCTGACTGAGCCTTGAGGACATCAGGAGCAACATCGAGTTGATTTTAAAAATAAGCAAATGATCTGGCATCATTTTCTTTGACTCTTGATGAGTCAGTCTAACAGATGTTACTGACATTATTCAGTAGTTTATTCAAGGAGTCAATGTCAGTTTGAAGTGACTGAAGAAATAACCTACATGAATAGTCTACATGGAAAAACTCCAGGTGAGACTATTTTGTGAGAAGTTGAACAAAGAGCAATTCATTACAACCTGCCACAATATGTTTCAACCGGTGGTGGTAAAATTATGAAGGGAACAGAAAAAGACTTAGTTGAACAAATTTTAAAACTTGTGAGAAAGGTAACCCTACAGGACCTCTTTGACTTTTGGAGGCAATATAGAGTCTTCCAGACCTAATAATGTAATGGTCTTAACAAGTAGCCTGGAAAGGTACCAGTTTTATTTAAAGCCCAGAACAAGAGAAAGTTCTGCAGTAGGTCCAGGCTGTACGAAAGCTACACTATCACTTTACCTGTATGACCCAGCAGAGTACTCAAATGTCTATGTAAGACAGAGATGGTATTTGGAGTTTTTGGCATTCTTCTATTAGTGAATCACAGGGCAAACCTTTGGGATTTGGTGCAAAACTATGACATCCTCCTCAAATTTTTATTCTCTTGTTAAAAAATCATTTTTGGTCTATGTTATGAGAGAGAATAAATGCTTGGGCATGAGTCACTATGAGACTTGAGCTTCCAGTCGTGACCTACTTGTTCTCTAATCCATCTAGCCATAAAGTTGTGCATGCACAGCATCATTTCATTATTAAGTATAAACAGAATATATGAGCAGGGCCGACACACATGAGTCATTTGCATAGAAAAGTGGCTTATATTCCCATGGCTCCTACACTTGGTACTTTATCTCTTCAACCCCCATTCATAGCCTCATAGTGAGTTCCCTGTAACTGAGGAAGAAAAAAAACAAAACAAAACAGGACTGGTTTATCAGTAATTCTGCACCCTATGCTGACACCACACATATGTAAGCAGCTACCATAGCACCTGAAGGCCAGTGGTGAAGGTAAATCCCCCCAGTGGGCATGACTTCTCGCAGGGCACGTGATTGTTCATTTTACTTGGAAGGACAGATAGAGCAGAGGGATCCACGCTAATTCATGACAAGTGACTAATAGTTTGGCTGGATGATTAGTACTTGGAGGGAAAATTGCTGAAAAGTCATGACAGAGAGGTCTGGGAAAGAAAGAGAGGGATAGATTTTACTAAATGGGCAGAAGGATAGATTACTAAATAATCTAAGGATTATTTTCAATGTAGATGCTCTCCAAAGAGCAACCTCCTAAGAGGGGGATCTTAATAGGCAGTTGGACAAGATGACCCGTTCTCTTGATGTTTGGAAGCTTCTCCTTAGCCGTCACTGTCCTGTCCAATGGGATTATGAAAATATTGGCCACGGTGACAAAAATGGAAGTCATATATAGCTCAGTAACATAGACTTCTGTACACTAAAATAGAGCAGATTGAAACCACTGCAAAATGACTAAACTACCAACATACTTAAAACATAAGTAACATTAACATCATAAAATGAAATAAATTCAAAATAAAAAGAGTTCTGTGAAAGGAAGATTGAACTAAAATGTCAATAGGAGTAGATGTTTAATATTTTTCATAATTTCATTAGTGATCCAAGGGATTTTTATAAAATGGCACTTGATTTAAAAAACTATGACTGCCAAGGCATTATGAAAGGTTGCATCAAAGATACTAGCTTGAACCTGTTGCATGAATATATGGCAAAATAAAATAAAAATAAAGTGATTCAGTATTGAGGTCAAGGAATATCAAGAAAGAAGTTTCGACATTAAGAAGAAATTGATTGTCATACCTGAATCTTTATGACCTTACTTTTCTTCTCCTTTCAGTTTTCAGTATTCTAATCTCAGTGGTGAACTAATCCTTCATTTAAGAATGCTTAATATTGTTCTTTCTGGAGCCCTTAACATATGGACATTCCAGACAAGGCAAAACTCTACCAGTGATGGTATGCCAGTTGCAAGGGTATTTTGTCAGTAAGGAAAATGAGAAGGCTTGGGTAGTTATTAAAATGTCCAGTGATGTTCAGGTATTTTCCTCATGTCACCAGGTTAATAGAGCAGTGAAATAAAGATCGCCTAATGTCAAATAGAGTCTCATACATATACACCATACATAGCACATTGACACACACACAGTAGAGAAGTTCTTCCTTTATGGGTCATTTCACAGTGTCTTGTGACTGACCGTAACAATATGCACCCCTCCCCCCAATGCACAGACACACAAAGAAAATCTCAAAGTAGGAATGAATGAAAAATGTGTTGCTGGGCTTCCCTGGTGGCGCAATGGTTGAGAGTCCGCCTGTCCATGCAGGGAGTACGGGTTCGTGCCCCCATCCGGGAAGATCCCACATGCCGCGGAGCAGCTAAAACGTGTTGCTAAGTAGTGTGTTGAAATTTCTTACCCTCCAACATTCCTAGATTTTTCCAAGTAAACTTTAGATTTTCATATTTAAATCTGTAAATTAAATCACAACCAGAATAGATCAGTTAACAAAGCAGAGTTGATTATGATAGTTCCATTTGGATTCCAAGGTTGGAAAAAACAAAACAAAAGCGAAATTTTCTTTATAAGAAAAGGGGATATATTTAAAATCTGGGAAACCAGCTTATTTTGCGGGCACCCTCATGATTATGTGTGTGTGTATTCAAAACAGAACAACAGCTAAAACGCTGAAATCATTGATGATACTGAGGGCAATTAAGGTTGAGAAGCCTGAGCCAGAGACTAAATTCTGCAGTGAAGGGGAAGGAAATGACGATGGGGAAGTGACAGGAACAGGGGAAAATAGAGCGCCAGAGGAAGGTATGTTAGGTATGTTAGGAAGGTATGCGTATCTGAGGACGCTCCAGGGAGGATCTGTAAGCTGCAACGGACTCCTCTACCGGCAGGAAAAATGTCTTTAATACAATTCAATTATACTGTAGATTTCAAGAACATGATCCTAGAACATGTTTGGCTGAATCACCAGATACAAGGGATGGGCAGACGTAGTGGGTCTCAAGTCTCTCTGACAGAGTGGAAGGAGTGTCTTCCGTGGAGACCTCGACTTCACAATGGCTTGAAGTAGCTTGGTGGGGCGCTTCTTTTACGAGACATTTACCTTGGGTGGAGTGCGCCCCCTAGAGTGCATGTAGGTTAATTTCAGAGAACTACTGGAGATTTTGCACGTCTAGTCAGCCAGATTTATCAGGTAAGAGAGATGCAATGTTCCCAAACTGCTGAAATGAAACTTTTACAATGGCCAATCACTTTATGTGACTTGGCTTCTTGAAAGTGGCCAATTGTTTGCAACAAACAGTAAACTAACATAAATCAAACCATTCACCTCTTCTGTGACCAAGAATAGCCTTTCTCTTTCCCTCAAACCTCTTGCTTTGCATTCAGGTCTCCCTCTACATTTTTCCCTGGTTTAGGTGAGACACAAAAACTTTTTTACTTCATAAACTGGATTGTATAATCAAATTCATGTTGATTCATCAAAATCATTGTTATTAATAGGATCACGAAGTTAAAACTACTTGTAGGAAAAGGTGGAATCATCCCACAAGTACCAAGCAACTATCCCAAATTTCTGGAGACCAGTATCCTAAATCTGTGTTCTCTGATGTTTCCAAAAGTGCTTAGGACTCCAGCTGTGTATCTCCTTTAGCAGCCTTTTCAAGAGGTGATGCTCTCCCAAGCATACCCAGAGTGAGAGTTCAGAACAAGTAGAAGGAGAAAAGAAGTTTTCCTATACTCTTTTTACTTCTTTCCTTTGGGATCCAAACAGGACAGGACAGGACAGCAAGTCTGTGTGGTGAATGAGTATCTCCTGCCTTCTCAGCTCAAACCTGGCACTGGTGAACATCCACTCTCAAGCTTTTAAGAGAGGGCAAGGACTCAAGAGAGTGGCTTGCTTCTTTGGCTGGAGCGTTCTCTCCTATAGCTGTCATCATGGCCAGCCTCATGTGTCTGTGACCAGTGCATTTCAGAGAGCCTTGTGGCCAGCAAATTATGCAGCCAGTCTGTCCTACGTCTCACTACCGGAGAATCCTGTGCTCTTCATGCCAGAGAAGGAACTTTGTTCCCCAAAGTACTAGAGCAGGTTGACTTCAGATTTTCTAGTCTCTTCATTTTAAACTTTCTCCAAATCCAGGAAAAACCCCGTTGAACTGATTCCTGATGCTAGTTTGATGAAAGGTGGGGTGGGACCATGGTCAAAGTGATTTTCCTGCTCTCAGAATTCTAATTTTCCCCAGTAGTTAATTTTTGTGTAGTAAAGACTGTAGCCAACATAGGAGTGACTGCTCAGTGACTAGAGTGGATGGCTTTTAAAGGTGGACAAATAAATTTGAGCAAATCAGCATGAATTATGAGTGACGAAGAAGTTTCAACATGTAAGAAAACCAGGGAATAAGAAGAAAGCCAAGGACCAAAGAAACGCTGAACGAGATGTAAGATATTCCAGCTGGAGGTGCCAGGGATCGAACCTGGGGCCTTGTGCATGCTAAGCACACACTCTACCACTGAGCTACACCCCCTTACACTTTTACAAACTTGGCTGAAGAAAATTTAATGGCAATATCTATCTGCATTGCTTTTTTTGCGAACTTGAAATTGTTATCACAAAAATCCTTTATGCACAACACCATTATTTCTGAAACTCCTTTCTTTCATTCTCTTTCGCGGTGACATGAGGAGAAAAGCAACTTCATGCTAGGCAAAAAGTCACCGTTCCTAGGACTGATTCACGCTTGCCAACCTACCCCCAAAGACCCGGCTACACAAAACTTGAATAGAGGAAGGCAAAGAAGAGCCCTTTCCTGACCCTGTCTCCCAGAAGAGCCTAGAATCAATGACACTCAAAGAACAATGAAAGGAGCTAGTCCCATATCTTAATTTCTTAATACAGATTTCCACTAGAAGGAACCAAAGCTCCTGGAAGAACTTGTTGTCACCAGAGGGCTGGGACAGAAAAAGTACAAGATGAGCCTAGAATATCTTTCTGAGCTAGTATGTAGGAACGTACTCAAAGATAATTGAGCACAGTATTTATGAGTCAAATCTTGGAAACACTGAGCATTAAGATGAGTAATAAACAAAAAGAATATAGTCTGGATGGATAAAATAAGAATACTTGAGTTCATACTGATAAGAAAGGGAAAGAGAAAGAAAGAAAAAAGGAAAGAGAGAGAAAGAAAGGAAGAAAGGAAGGAAAAGAAAGTTTACCCTACGTAGTATGCCAATTATTGTGTGGAAGAAATGACAGCACCATCATTTTCCACTGTCCTGTGATGATTGATTCAGGCAAAATTCATCAATCAGTGCCCAAGCTATGGGTGACAGTTTGATAAAGAAAGATGTATTTATCAAAGTGTATTTATCCTCACATATTTCTTATGAAAATGGTAACTTGACCATTAAAAAACTCAGCAGAGAAAACCTTACCCCAAATTATCAGATTACCTTCATCATAATGGGGACACTGACATCATGTACCTCTGATGAGATAAACTGAGAAGGACACAGCAACACTCCTATTGTATTCTGACCAAAATGCATCATCATCTGAATCTAATCAGGCAGTCAAACCGAAATTGAAACACATTATACAAACCAACCATAACATGCTCTTTAAAAATGTCAATGAATGAAAATATCATGAAAGACAAAGAAAAGTTGAGAAATGGTCCCAAATTAAAGGAGTCTAAAAATACATTAACATAAATGAAATGTGTCACCCTGGAGAGGTCCTGGATTTGGGGAAAAAAAATGGAGTAAAGGCAAATTAGCCTTTACTCCATTGTCCTCGGGACAATTAGCAAAATTTGTGTATGAGGGGTATAGTTTTGTATCAGTATTAAATTCTCTACATTTGACAATTTTACTATGCTTACATAAGGGAGTGCCCTGAAAGGATACAATGAAGTATGTTGGGGTAAAAGGATATGTTTGCCAACACTGTCAAATGGTTTAGGAAAAAATCTATGTGTGGAGAGAGAGAGCAAGAGAGAGAGCAAGAGAACCAATGAATGTGGCAAAATGTTACAATAGATGAATCTGGATATATAAGATAGATTTGCAACTGTATTTTATGTTTGAAATTATCTCCAAAGAAAGCTTTAAATATTCCTCTTTTTTACAACTTCCTTCCTCATTGTGCCAAAATGCTGCCAGAAAGACATAAAAGGTAACGCATAGTGATTTAAACCATAGTACTGTGTGTGCTACCTCTGGAAGTTTAGACCTTGATGGGGAGATGGGAATGAATTTACAATATCTGACCCAAATGTGGAGGAGGGAAGGTGAAGAACACTTCGTGTTGGCATAGGATTTTGGTGGGTGCATTCTCTTTGACTCTTCCTTTAGGTAAACAGGAAACAAGTTCCCTTTAACCTAAGTGAAGTAGCCTGAAAGTGTTTGTTCCACGTAATACTTGGCTTGTTTTTTCTAAGCATGTCAAGGTTTGCAGAACGTCTCACTGCTCTTTCTTTCAAAACAAGACAAACAGTACATAGGAGGGCATGCGTGCAGTTGAGTTTTTGGTTTTGGCAAATAGTCACTGGTATTTGTGACGCTAAAGAGAGCAGTAAGAAACCACATTTTCTCGACCCCATTGTAGCTGTGAGGAGACCCTTTTGTTTTAGAAATGGAATCTGCTGACACTTTTGAGCTTCTGTACCTAAGATTTGTCTGGAGTGACTATTTGTTAGCACATTGGGTTTATAAAGCAAAAGAAAGGATAAAAAATATAGGTTAGGCAGAAACCTAAATTCTTTGAATTGCAGAGGTTTTCATAACAAAATGTCTTTAATCCTGGATAATTTGATGGAAAATTAAATTTTCAATTTGATGGTTCAGGATTTAGGTCTTGTTTTAGAGCCTGGTAGTTTTTTGTTTATTTCTTTGTTTCCCTTACTTAGATATGAGCCAAGACTAGTACAACCCAGCTTTGTTCTGGAGAATCTTGTCCATGCATTTACCCTCCTGACATGGAGCTCTTGGCTCAACAGGAATACGAAGAGCTAGAAACCAGAGTAACATCTATTGACTTGCAGTGGTTTATTCTGTTCTACTGTAGGGATATTGTTGATTTAAGGAAGGTTCCTTACAACATTAAAAAAGAAACCTCAGTATTGCTTTTAAGGTTACAAATTTAGAGAAATGTAGAAAGTAACTAGGGAGGAAAAGATATGGCCTGTAAACTGGAAAGTGCCAGTAAGATTTTTATTTTACAAATCATTGATAATTCAGAAATTTGAACAACTTCTTCCTAGACAAGATATTGACTGGTTTACTGGGTGTGAGTGAGGAGGTGGCCAGCATCAAAGGATCCCCAACTTTTTCTCTGAGGATGGTAAGAATGGTTATGGTGTCTGTCAAAGAACTTGAGGACTTCCAGAACTTCAGTTTGAATTGAGAGGCCAGTGGTTCAAACAGATTACTCAGACACTTGTTGAATTAAAGTTCTAAAATCTCATGTATTTTGGCTAGAGTGAGACTCAATACATTCATTGTGAGCTCATTCATAGAATAATCTAGAGTCATTTTGTGATCATCAATGTTGCCTAAAAGACTGGCGAGCTAGAAGACACAAGAAACCACAAAATCTTGAAAATAGGGCAATTATCTCTTGATTTCTGTCATGGCTCCATTGTTTGAATAGGCAGGAAGCTCTGGGAGGAGGAACTTTTTTTTCCAGAGCACACCAGGAACTGATATCAGCTTCTCTGCCTTCTAGAATATGGTGGGAGAAAAGTTGAGAGAACAAAAATGTGGCCCATGTTTTTAGTAGGATGATGTTTCCTTTAGTTGAAATTACCTCAAAGTTCGATGTTCTTCGCTATAGAGAACATACATTGTTTTACCCCTCAAACTAGAGGAATTGGGATGGGTATTTCCACTTTTTTCTTGTTTAATGCCCTTTAATTTATTGGTTTCAAACTTTTCCCAAATCTAGGAACAAGTGCACTTGAACTGAATCAAGATGCCTTTTCCCACTGTGTGATAGATAATGAGCATCACTTACTGCCAGGTGTAGGAAAGTTTGAGTTTTGAGCATTGAAACTTGGTGGGTTTCCCAAGGGCAAGTTGAAATCCTGCTCACAGAACCCTAGGTTGAGTTCAGACTGTGGCCAATATGACACATTTATTTTTTCATACTTTCAAAATAAAAAAAAAAGGTGCTTGTTTAATGTAGCTAAGGGTAAGAAGCAGATAATAGTAATAACAATGGGTTACATTAAATGATTATATCACCTCCTTGATAAACAGACTCCCTAAGAGATGAAGTAATTACTTGGCCACCAGTTCACAGCCAACATGTAACAGGGCAAGTTTCAATGCCAGGCAGATTTGCTTTAGAACACCTACTCCAGGTCTTTTCTTTAGAGATGGAAATTCTGAAGTCAAAAGACCACTTGAGATTAGTGGCTTTTGGATTTATTCCTCTTTGAAAATGTCATTATCACTCAGGGAAAGAAGTGGTGCCACATAATCATATAATGTTGAGCAGTTTTCAATTCTTTGGGGAAATTGGGAAGAGAGAAACGAATGAACTCATAATACTCACCAGGAAATAAAATACCTTAAGTCCAGCAATATGGTCTGCAAACCCTGCTGTGACATTTTGTAGGGGACGCTACAGCTCTGGTTTTGGACACCTAAAGGAATGGAAGACAGAAAAGAAGGAGGAAAACAAAGTAATCCTGAGAGCTAGTGATTACAGTATCACTTTCAAGTGGAATTTTCTCTGCAATAAAGAGGATGCAAAGGAGATTTGCAACTAGGATAATATCTACCAAATGAATTAGCTGAATGTATATCCAGTAACTAGATTTATAGATTTGGGTAGCTCACTAGGTAAACTTTTGGAGCTTTTAAACCGGGGAAACAAAGTTTGAATCCCTAGGGGCTCAGGTCCTTCTGTTCGAATTTATTCTCCAGTTATTTCTAACTGGCAAAAGGCTACTGAAAGCTTGCCTGTTCTTAAAGTTTGAGTATTTACAAGTTCTGAGACCCTATACTTTGTGGTTGGTAAACTATTGCCTGCAAGCTAAGAATGGTTTGGGAACGTTAAAAGGTTGAAAAAATAAAACAAAAAAGAGTATTAGTTGACATGTGACTAATGACTCTGAAAGGTCAGCAAGGTTCGGTTGTTCCTAGACTAATGCTGAGAAAGAGAGAGTTGAAGGGGGACGGAGAAGAGAGGGGATGAAGAGCGGAGAGTATCCTGTGGGGAGGGGAAGACAGTTGAGTGGGAGAAGCAGCCAAGGAGGACAGGAGAACGAGACGCTAGAAGAAAGTTTGGGAATGAGAATTAAACACGAGTAATATTTGGATGAGGGAGTATGTGGATGTATCCAAGGTCTTTATCTCTTCTGCATTTCTACAGGTCCACCGCAAGAGAAGCTCCATTATTCTAAGCGAAGTAGGTGAAAACGTTATGTCCCACAAGAATCCAGTTTGTTTTGTTCCAGTTATCGTAGTCTGAGAGCTACTAGTTGCTCTTTTCCTCGCGGGTTAAACAAGTTGAGCACTTTGTAGGGCGCTCGTGTGGTTGAATTTTTGTTTGCGGTGCAGTACTGCTGGAATTGATAGCTTTATAAAGAGCAGCTGGAAAGCCACATCTGGATTCCCGTGTGACCGTAGTGGGAGCAATGTTGAGCGTAGAAGCAGGGTCTGCCGGTGTCTTTGGGCTTACGTATCTGAGGCAGCAACTGATTTTTAGCGCATTGGGCTTGGAATGCTAGGGACAAATGAGAAAGAAAGGTAAGCCGGACAACAAACAAATACTTTTGAATAGATGTCCAAGAATACAAGTGTCAGCACCTCGGATAGCGCATCAAACTTTCGACCTGAAAGTCGACCGTTTCAGTCTCTGAGAGCAGGTTCTTTAGTCCTTACATTCTTGTTTCTTACTCATACGCAGAAGTCAGTCCTCGCAAACCCAGTTTTCTTCTAGATATCTTTTAGGACATTTTCAGTGTTCTCCTTTACTGCTTGTATTCTACACTTCTCCCAGCGGGAGTCTGAAGAGCAATAGTTTGAACAGACTTCCTCTGTTCCTCTCCTGTGGATCTTTGCTTTAAGCCCAATGCTATTTCCACCAAAGACACATGAGGATCAGAAGTACCTGGCTTCACTTTGGCTACTTCAGAAGTCATCACACAATACCTAAGAATAGTAAGGGTAGGGGCAGGCATCCCTTATGCTGTGTGTATCCCACGGCATAGCTGTGATTGTTCAAAATGGCTAGAGAGCAAATGGCTAATAAAAACGTGAAAAAACGGTTTGAGTAACTCAGCACGAGCATCGTTGTATTCCACAGTGACAAAGAAGATTGTGGCACCAGGACAAGGCAGGAAACTTGGATATTCTCTCACTCAGAAAGCCTAAGCCACTCCTGGTTTGCTTGCCGCGGTTCCCAATAAAGAGAGATGCCCAAGTGGAGGTGCCGGGGATTGAACCCGGGGCCTCGTGCATGCTAAGCACGCGCTCTACCACTGAGCTACACCCCCGACAAGGCCGGGCCATTTCATTCATACTAGAAATTGTTCCATGAATTAACTTACATGCGCTCTAGGGAGCGCACTCCACCCAACGTAAATGTCTCTTGCAAGAAGCGCTCCGCCAAGCTGTTCCGTGCCACTGTGCTTGACATAGCATCAAAGTCACGGTCTCCCAAGAAGACGCTCCTTCCACTCAGATTTGAGACCCACTATGTCTACCCATCCTTAACATCTGGTGATTCAGCCAAACATATGTTGTAAGATCACCGTCTTGAAATCTACAGTGTAAGTGAATTGTATTAAAGACTTTTTTTTTCCTTCTGGTACAGATGCCAGTTGCTGCTTAGAGGTCCTTTCTGGAGGTTCTTTCCTCTGATAGGCAAACCTTCCTAATATACTATCTTCTGACGCTCTATTTTCCCCTAGTCCTGTCATCTCTCATCATCATTTCCTTCCCCTTCACTGCAGAATTTAGCCTCCGGCTCAGGCTTCTCCAGTCCAAATGCCATCATTGTTATCAATGATTAGGGGTTTTTGCTGTTATTCTGTTTTGAACACATGCACAGACAACACATATGTAATCATGGGAGTGACATCAAAACTAGCCAGTCTCCCAGGTTTCTTAATACATCTCATTTTCTTACAGGAATTTTATATCAAACCTTTGGAATCCAAATGGAACTATCATAATCCAACAACTGTGCTTTGTTAACTGACCTATTTTGGTTGTGATTTCATTTACAGTTTTAAAATAAAAATATAAAGTTTACTTGGAAAAATCTAGGAAAGTTGCAGGATAAGAAATTCCAATATACTTGCTACTCAGCATCACACTTTTAATTTCATTTTACTTTGAGGTTTTATGTGTGTGTGTGCATTGGGGAGTATTGTGAGGTTTAGTCACTGTGAAATGACACATAAAAGAATAATCTCTTTATTGTGTGTGTGTCAGTGCTATATGTATGATATATATGTGTGAGAATTTATGTGACATTTCGTATCTTGATTTCACTGCTTAATTAACCAGTGACATGAGGGAAAGAGATGAACATCCCTGGACATTTTAACAATTACTTGAGCCTTCTCATTTTCCTTACTGACAAAACATCCCTGTAGCTGACATGCCATCACTGGTAGAGTTTTGCCCTTTGTCTGGAATGTCCAAATTTGTCTGGAATGTCCAGGAGATAGTATTAAGCATTCTTAAATGAAGGATAAGTTCACCATTCAGATTAGAGTAGTGAAAACTGAAAGCAGATGAAAGAATAGGGTCATAAAGATTCAGGTTTAACAATCCAATTCTTCTCTAAATCAATAACTTCTTTCTTGATATTCCTTGATATGGATACTAAATCGCTTCATTTAACTTAATTTTGCCATATGTTCATCCAGCATTTCCAAGCCAGCATCTTTGATGCAACCTTTCATTTCTAGCACCTCCATTACTGTCCTATTTCACTCTCTTAAACCATGCTTGCACAGACTTTTCCCACTTTCCTCTCTATATTACCTTACCTTTTCCTGCTCAATAGCAAAGTTAAATTCATAACCCTTTACTCCACTCCAATGGCCTCATCACTGTTGAAGTCTGTCTTCCCAACGAACATTTGGCTGAAAGAAACAAAAAAGAAAAATCTGGCTCATGTAGGATCTCTTGAACCTGAGGCAACAAACACAACAGATTCACATCATCAGGTTTGAGGACTCAGTGCCACTGGCAGTAGCACTGAGGAGCATGAAAGAAAAAGAACAGAAAGAGGAAAAAAAGTAAGACATTCTCGGTCAATTATCTTTAAGAAGGCATTATTCTTTCAACTGTGCCTTGGTCAATGCAATAGCTGTGGGCTAAGGAGAAGCAAATCTGCCCAGTGATGATCCCTTCTCTGTGCTCGTCTACTCTTCTACCTCCAAGCATGATTATCTTCTATAGTCAGCAGAAGTAGGGAACAATGGATCATCAGTCTTTCTGAGCAAGTAATCTGGTGTTAAGACATTTACTTTGGGTGGAGTGCACCCGCTAGACCTTGTTAAGTTAATTCACAAAACAATTGGTGATTTTGCGAGACTCACCAAATCCTCACTAATTTCTAATATGAATGAAATAGGCCACCAGCATCGGGGGTGTAGCTCAGTGGTAGAGTGCGTGCTTAGCATGCACGAGGCCCCGGGTTCAATCCCCGGCACTTCCACTTTGGGGTCTCTTTGTTGGGAACCGCTAGAGAATAACATTGATTATTCTTTACAGTGGTTCAGCAGCTCCCAGGGTTGAGAAATGTGCAGAAAGGTTGCAGGTGGTTAAGTGAATCCACAAGTGTTCTGATTTAGCCAAAATAGTGTCACCCATCCTTATTGGGATTATGAAAAGAGGTCAGATTTTTGTCATGAGGAGTTACGTATCCTTATTGGGATTATGAAAGGAGGTCAGATTTTTGTCGTGAGGAATTATTCCCCTCTCAGTAATTTACACAAATTAGCTGACCACACATTCCTCCCTTCAGTTCCTAAAGTGAATTCATCAGAGTACTGATTTAGTGAAATTAGGGATTTTAGGCTGTCAAGCTTTCTTTGACATCACTCAATAAACCCCCTTTCCACACTGTTTTTATCTTTTTAAATAAAATAATGCCTTTTATTCATAAATTCCAATCACAAAGAGACACCAGAAAAATCACCTAAAGACTTTGGAGTCCAAATAAAAGTTATCAGTGGATTAGAGAGGAAGCAAAATGCCCCTGTGTCTGTTAGCCATAACAGTGAAAAGACCACTTCCTCTCTCTGATTCGTGCATCCATGAGTCCTGATGAGAGAGACACACATTCCCATTATTAGTCACTGATTAAGAATATTCACCATATCCTGGATATCATTACACAGCCCCTCCTCCCCGCTCCAAAGTATTGTCTCTCAGCTCATACAATAACCAAGTATTCAAAAGGTCATTCCACCATCCCATCAGGCCATCTGCTTCAGGGTTAGGGGCTTACGGTGAGGCCAGTGAATTCCAGAACATTAGCCCACTGCCAAATTTTATTTGCTATAAACTGGCTTCTTGTCTCAGAAACAATGCTGTGGATGCTGTTGAATATGACATTCAGTAAATCCATGGTTGGTGGTTTTGGCAGAAGCATTGTGGGAGGTGAAGGAAAATCCACATCCAGGTTAAGTATTTATTCCAGTGAGATATACACTGTCCCCTTAATACAGAATTGGTCAAATAGAATGAACCTGACACCAGGGGTTTAGCTGCTTCCCCCATGGAATGATAGCTTGTGAGGGCTCAAAGTTTGTCTGTGATATTGGTAGTTTAGTCACTTAGCAGTGGTTTGAACTACATCATTTCGGTGCATAGAGGTGCATGTTGCTGAACCTGTGTATGACCTCTGTTCCTGTCATCATGGCCAGTTTGTCCATGAGCTCACTGGGCAAGTAGAATGGTGGCTAAAGAGAAGCTTCCAGACATCAACAGAATGGGTCATCGTGTCCAACTGCCTATTAGATCGCCTCTGAGGAGGTTGTTCTCTGGAGGGCATTCACATGGAAACAAATATCCTTAGACTGCACATTTGGGCAATTCTAACTACCCGCCTCTTTCCCAGACCTCTCTGTCACCACTTTTTCAATAATTTTCCTTCCAAGCTCCTAATTACCAGCCAAACTATTAGCCACCTCTCATAAATTAGTGTAGATCCCTACTCTACAAGCAAAATGAACAGTCATGTGCCCTGCTTGAAGTAACGCCCACTGAGAGGGTTTACCTTCACCACCAACATTCAGGTACTATGGAAGCTGCTCACCTTTGTGAGTGGAGTGCACTTTGGGTGGAGTGCACCCGCTAGAGCTCGTTAAGTTAATTCACAGAACAATTGGTGGTTTTGCGAGACTCACCAAATCCTCACTGATTTCTAATATGAATGAAATAAGCCCCCAACATCGGGGGTGTAGCTCAGTGGTAGAGCACGTGCTTAGCATGCACGAGGCCCCGGGTTCAATCCCCGGCACCTCCACTTAGGAGTCTCTTTGCTGAGAACTGCTACAGAATAACATTAATTATTCTTTACAGTGGTTTAGCAGCTCCCAGAGTTGAGAAAAGTGCTCACCTCTGCTCACCAGTATATGAGCAGAACCACCTATAAACCAAGTCTGGTTCTTTTTTCTTCTTCTTCTTTAGTTGTAGGAACTCCCTATGAAGCTATAGAGGTAGATTGACGAATGGAGGATTGTATCAAGTGTAGGAGCCATGGGAACATAAGCTACTTTCTCATGCAAATTACTCATGTGTGTAGGCCCTGCTCATATATTCTATTTATACTTGAATATGAAATGGTGCTGTGCACTGTTTATTACATCACAATGCTAAATGATTTCCTTGCCTGGCTAACGAAGGAGCCAATCAAAATCTGATTTGGTTGTAGTTTCATTTTCATTTTTGAAGGAATTTTTGTGAAGAAATTCTGTTATGATGAGA
Organism: Delphinus delphis; assembly: GCF_949987515.2. Classification (NCBI taxonomy): domain Eukaryota; kingdom Metazoa; phylum Chordata; class Mammalia; order Artiodactyla; family Delphinidae; genus Delphinus; species Delphinus delphis. The sequence continues at coordinate 22,108,346 of NC_082692.2, read as the reverse complement.
TATGCCGTTTCAAATTTTCTAAATTTTGTGAAAGTTGCTTCCCTGTCAGTTGGGAATATCGTCTCAAGAGTTTAGTCTGGTAATATTTATGTATACGGTATTCTTTTAGCAAATTCACAGCATCATTGGACTCCATTTCTCAGCATTTTTGGAGATTGTGAGAGATGAAAGAATGAAAAGAAGAGAAAAATAAGGGACCCCCCCCCAATAATATTTTCTTTAGTTTCCTTTAGATTCTGAGCTGTATCTGGGTCAACTGACAGGATGTAGAGGAGCGGAAAGGCTTTCTATTGAATCCCTCATTATTACCTCTTTTCAAATTCTCCCACCTTTACGTGTTCATCCAATACTGCCAGGAATTGGATGCAACTGGCATACGTGGAAGGTATAGATTCCAGGTCTTTCCAGATAGGCAAGTATATTGGACAATTAGGCAGCCACGCTTAAGGAATCTGAAAACGTCTAAAACGGAAGTTGAAAACAATCTAAATATTAAAAAAGAAATGTCAGGAATAGGGGGTTTTCAGGTAGCCGAAATAGCTCAGTTGGGAGAGCGTTAGACTGAAGATCTAAAGGTCCTTGGTTCGATCCCGGGTTTCGGCACACTAAGAGTTTTAGTTGATCCCAGGGGTGAGTTTCCTTTCTGCGCATTAATAAGGAACGTCGTAATGCAGCAGCCCCCAACATTTTTGACACCAGGGACCGGTTTCGTGGAAGACAATTTTTCCACGGACAGGGGTGTGGATGGTTCAGGCGGTAATGCGAGCGATAGAGAGCAGTGGGGAGCGGTGGGGAGCGGTGGGGAGCGACGAGCAGCGGCAGATGAAGCTTCGCTCGCTCGTCCGCCGCTCACCTCCTGCTGTGCGGCCTGGTACCTAACAGGCCGTGGACCGGTACCTATTCACTCGGATGATGCCCACGAATGTTGAGTTCCTTTAGCATGCTAAAGCCTAATTGCACAATAAAAACAGTGTTGCGCCACAGTTCACACTTTTTGTTTTGTTTTCACATGATGTGCAAGCACTACTAATAAAAGTAATAACAATAAAATGTTATGGTTCAGAGATGCACAGGACACTGAAAAACTTGAGGAAAGATCACTGAGTCGCTGCAATGCGTAGTGCGCACAGCAGCAGTGGGAAGGGGAAGGGGTGCCACGTGCTGTCTCTGTTGCAATTACTCTCCGTGATAGCCCTAAAGTAGCCATAGACGACGTGTAAATGAAGTGGCTGTATTCGAATAAAACTTTATATATGGACACCGAAATTTAAATTTCATATAAACTTCACGTGTCACCCAATACTATTTTTTGTTTTATTTTTCACCTTTAAAAATAAAAAACGGTACTCCTTTCGGCAACACTTATACTAAAACTGGAAAGATACAGAGAAAATTCCCATGACCTCTGCGCAAGGATGACATGCACATCCATGAAACTTTCCAAAACCATTCTTAGCTCGAACGCAATAGTTTACCAGCCACTAGGGTAGAAGAGTCCATTGTAAATATTCAGAACATCAAGCAGGCAAGACTTCAGTAACCTTTTCCCGATTAGAAATAACTGGAGAATAAATGTAAACACATGGAACCTGAACCCCTAGGGATTCAAACTTTGTTTCCCCAGATTAAAAATTCTGAAATTTACCTAGTGAGCTACCCGAATCTACAGGTCTAGCTAGTGGACACGTATTCAACTGATTTATTTGGTAGATATTGTCCTAGTCGCAAACTCCTTGGCATTCTCTTTATTGCAGAGAAAATTCCATTTGAAAGAGATGCTATAATGCCTCACTCTCAGAAATACTTTGTTTTCCTCTCTCCTGTCTTTGTGTCCTCCGTTCCTTGAGGCGTCCAGAACCAGAGCTGTAGCGTCCCCTACAAAATGTCATAGTAGGGTTTGCAGGCCATATTGCTGCATTTAAGGTGTTTTATTTCGTGGTACATATTTATGAATTCATTCCCTTCTTTCTCATTTCCCCACAGCATTGAGAGCTGCTCAACATTAAGAAATTATGTAGGGCCATCCCTTTCCCTGTGAGTGATAATGACATTTTCAAACGGAAATGAATCCAAAAGTCATTCTATCTGTCTTTTGACTTCAGGATTCCTGACTGTAAAGAAGGATCTGGAGCAGGTGTTCTAGGAAATCTGCTTGGCTTTGAAACTTGCCCTGTTACATGTTGGCTGTGAACTAGTGGCCAACTAATTACTTCACCTCTTAGGGAGTCTGTTTATCAAGGAGGTGATATAATCATTTAATGTAACCCATTGTTATTACTATTATCCACTTGTTACCTCCAGCTACATTAAACAAGCACTGTTTTTTTATTTTGAAAGTTTGAAAAAATAAATGTGTCACATTGACCACAGTCAGAACTCAACCTAGAGTTCTGTGAGCAGGATTTCAAGTTTCCCTTGGGAAACCCAACAAGTTTCAATGCCTTCAAGCTCTCCACCACCTGGCAGTAAGTGATGATGCTCATCATCTATCACTCACTGGGAAGAGGCTTCTTCATTCAGTTCAAGTGCACTGGCTCTTAGATTTGGGAAAAGTTTGAAATCAATAAATTAAAGGGCATAAATAAGAAAAATAAAAAGTGGAAAGACCCATTCCCAATTCCTCAAGTTTGGTGAGGGTCGGGGAAGCAATGTACATTTTCTATAGTGAAGAACATGGGACTTACAGATAATTTCAGTTAAAGGAAACATCATCCTACTAAAAACATGAGTCACATTTTTGTTTCCTTAGCTTTTCCTCCACCGTATTCTAGAAGGTGATAAGCTAGCGATAAATGCCTGGTGTGTGCTGGGGAAAAAATGCTGCTCCCAGAGCTTCCTGCCTATTCAAGTAATGGAGCCACGACAAAAATCTAGAGAGAAAGCTATAATTGCCTTATTTCAAGGGTTTGGGGGTTTCTTATGTCTTCTAGCCCACTAATCCTTTAGGCATCACTGAAGGTCACAAAATGGCTCTAGATTTTTCTATGAATGAACCCTCAATGAACTTATGGAACCTTACTCTAGCCAAACTACATGTGATTTTAGAACTTTAATTCAACAAGTGTCTGAGTAATCTGTTTGAGCCACTGGCCTCTCAATTCAGACTGAACTTTTGAAGCCCCCATGTTGTGTAACAGACAACAGAGTCATTCTTACCATCCTCAGAGCAAAGTTGAGGATCCTTTGACGCTGGCTATCTCCTCACTCAGACCTAGTATTTCAGTCAACTCTCTGGTCTAGCAGTCTTATTTCATCCATTACTTTGTATTCCTTTATTGTTTCTTATTCATTTTAATGCTCAGTGTTTCCAAGATTGTCTCGAAGATACTGTAATCTGTTGAGCTTACTATCATCTTTAAGCACTTTCTTACATTCTGACACAGAATGATATTCTAGGTGACAGCAAATTCTTACAATGGGGATCTGTATGAAGAAATTAAGTTGTGGGGCTAGTTCTCCCAGTTGTTCCTTGAGTGTCACTGATTCTAGCTCTTCTTTTCCTTCTTCTATGCACCTTTTGTAGGTTGACAAGTGTGAATAGATCCTAGGAATGTACCTTTCTGCCTAGCATGAAGATGCCTTTCTCTTCATGTAGACTGGAAAGAGAATGCAATAAAGGAATTTCAGAAATAACGGAATCGTACATAAGGGATTTTTGTACTAACAATTTCAGGTTCTGGAAACACAAGGCAGTTAGATATTGCCATTAAATTTTATTCCACGAGCAAAAAGAGTAAGGGGGTGTAGCTCAGCGCGTGCTTGGCATGCTCGAGGCCCCGGGTTCAATCCGCGGCACCTCCAACCGCAGGAGAGTGTTTCTCATTCTGCGTGATGAGACCAGCTCCTTGTGAGTGTTCGTATTTCTGCCTAAAACTGGCCTTCGGTTTTTGGAATCACTTCTATCCTCTTCATATTGAGCTACCTCCTTATTTTGCGGGGGGGGGGGGTGGGAAAAAAGTGAAATATGGGAATTCCCTGGCGGTCCCGTGGTTAGGACTCCGCACTTTCACTGCTGAGGGCGTGGGTTAAATCCCTGGTTGGGGAATTAAGATCCTGCAAGCCGCGCGGCGCCGCCAAAAAATAAAATAAAATAAAGTGAAATACATCTAGTTTAGCATTCAGTAAATTAGTTTAAGTAGAAATAATGTAATTTTAAATGGCTTTTTAAACTAATGACATCAAACTGTAAATTTAAAAAGCAACTTAAAAGGATTTAAATATGATAAGATATAGAAAGACATACTCATAATTTCTCAGATCTTCATGGACTTTTGAGTTGAAGTGACAAATTAGCTCTAATATATCACACACTGTAACATGCTCCCTCTGCACATGACTATGTATGAAACCAGATTATGTCACGCAAAATATGCCTCTTTGACATGAAAATTATTTTGAGCTGAAGTTAATTAAGATGCAAAAAAAAAAAAACCCCAAAAAAACCACACACACACAGGAAAGCTCTCTCTACCCTCCCATATCCACCCAAAGGCAGGATATAAATTCTCCTTTTACTGGAGACAAACTCTTATCAGCCCAGAGACGCACCAGAGGAATCTGCAAACAAATCTTACTCCACTAGTTTCTTCCCATATATTTAATTTCCCACAGTTTTCTGCCCTTGGAAGATGAAAACTGCATTCCTCGATCCTGTCATTTGTCTACAAATTTACTGTTCTTTGTTGAATATACTTCATTAGCCGCGGTGCCAAGCCGCCACTTTGAGTTACTTTTTGTTTAGGTTTCTTCTGTGTGATGCCTGTTGCACACATTAACAAGCTCTGTTTTTCTCTTGTTAACCTACCTTTATGTGTAAGTGTGCCAGCTGAAAGCCTAAGTTGAATAAAGTGTTGTCTCTCCCGTTCTAGTATGCTGCCCTCTCCACATTCTATACACCAAGCAATTGGACAGCACCCCATTAGATCTACACACTATTAAAATGAGTCAAGTCCTCTGATCATGAACTTGGGAGTGAAAGCAATTTACAAGATCTTCTAAAATTTCTAAATCCTTGCTTTTCATTTCTAGACTTATTCTTGGAGAACCAGTAGCAAATAATGGAAATCAGTGGGGACAGGTATTTTTCCGAATTTCTCGGATTATGTGAGAGTAGAGTGCACAAAATGAAGTACTGGGTTTGGTTTCTAGCACCTTTGTTCCTGCCCTTTTCTTTTACTCTCTTAAACCATGTTGGCACAAACGTTTCCCACTTTCCTCTTTATATTCCCTAACTCACTTTTTCTTGCTCATAGCACAGTTAACTTCATACCCATTTGCTCCTGATCCCTTTCCACTCTAAGGGCCTCATCATCATTGGTGATGTCTGTCTTCCCAAGGAACATTTAATTGAAGGAAACAAAAAAGAAAGATCTGGCTCATTCAGGATTTCCTGAACCCAAAACGACAAACATGGCAGATTCCCAACATCAATCTTGAGCAATCAATTCCATTGGTAGTATTATTGAGGAGCATGAAGGAAAAAGAACAGAAAGAGAGAAAAAGAAAAAAGTAAGACATTCTCAGTCAATTATCTCTTAGAAGGCATTATTCTTTCAACTGTTCCTGGGTTAATTAAATAACTGCAGGCCAGGGAGAAGCCACTAGACTGTATCCAGTTTAGTAATTTCAGAAATAGTGTAATTTAACCTGATAGACTTTCTCCAGAGAACTCTTAGCTTACAAGAAAAAAAAAAAAAAGACGGAGAAATAATATTTTATGAAATAGCTAGAAAAAGGTAGAGGTATGGGGGTGTAGCTCAGTGGTAGAGCGCGTGCTTTGCATGTACGAGGTCCCTGGTTCAATCCCTGGCACCTCCACTTAAGTTTTGTCAACCCCTTTTCTCATATCCTCTGCGAAAAGAAGGGCAGTGGATTGCTTTTATAGTTTTCCCATTTTTGCTGCCTCTGGCTTATCACCTCCCAGGGCGGGGCAACAGCAAAATAAAGACAAGAATTAGGAGAGAGAAAGAGAGGAAAAGAGGAAGGAAGGAAGGAAGGAAGGAAGGGAGGGAGGGAAGGAGGGAAGAAGGGAAGAAAGGAAAAGAAAGACATTCCCATCAGACATTTCACTTCCAAAGCAAGAAGCCTCCCACCACAACTGGCATACGCAAATAAAGACAGAATAGAAAAAGGACAGAATAAAGGGGAAGAGAAACGGCCCTATTCTTTTAGTTCTTTTCGTTGTATGAGCAGTCAGATCTGCATCATCTAACAGACAAGAGAAAAGCTTTCACCTGCCTCCCCTGCCTCCCCCTTCTCATCCCCACCTCCATTCCCTCCACCCCTCCATCCATTACTGGACGCAAGCAGTTGAGGTGGGGGAAGTGGGTCCCAAATCTTTCCGAGTGAGTGACTGAGAGAACATTGAACAACCCAAACAGCAGTGCTAAGGAATGATGAGACTGTCAACGTGAACATTGGGAACATAATTGGAAGTTTCAGGGTTGGAAGCTATTAGCTGGCAGGAATAGTTTGATTTGGGTGGAAATTAGGCTTAAGGCATTAAAAATTTTTGTTAGAAGCTGGATTTTGGCAGATGATAAATTGGGTCTCATTGGAGATTTTCACAGACCAGGTAGTAGAAAACACCCAACCCCATACACACACTCCTGGCTGAAATAAAGCTGCAAGGATATTGGCGAGTAATGAATTAAAATGTCTTCCCTTCTACATTTCCTACATTTGCCCACGGAATTCCAGTTTCTTGTTTTTAGAATTTTAAATAAAGTCATAAAGTGGAATACATGATTTAACATCACACCAAAGATTTCTGAGATGCAACCAAAGGGGTAGTGTGTGCAGGGTTGGGGAGATGAAGAGGGAGGGATAAAAACAGACGGATGCATAAATTTCTTGTGTTTCCTAAAATAAACACTATTGGTATAAACAAAGAGCTAATTAAAATTATACAACAACTTTGTTGCTATACATAATTGTGCATTAGGTGAATATATCAAAATCAGTTCCATTTTCAGTTTTTTTTTTTTTTTGGTTGCTAGTTTGTATATCAAAAGAGTAGAATAATGCAAAAGCTGAATTTTGCAGAGGGAGGGAAGCTGGTTCATGTGTACAAACAAAAAAGATTTCCATTTAGCCTCTCAAAGGCTAGGAGGGCTGAGAGGGTAGGATTAGCAACTCACAGTGGAAGATGAGAAGACAGGACTCCACAGACACTGGACCTGAGGATGCCCAGTTTACCCAGCAGCTGCTGTAAACCCCTAAAGCACAGACATCCAAGGGCATCGTTTTTGGACCCTCCCAGTTGAGAAATGCTTTTACAAGGCAGTGTCTATTTTAGGGCGGATGCCAAGTAGAGACTGCTTTTAAATTCCTTTTTGAGTGAGCTATCTGTTGTCCTCTTTATTTTCCTTCCAGTGGCTCCTAGCAGCTCCTGGCAGAGAACAAAAGCTTGCCCTTGGTGTTTTCCATGCCAGGAACCCTGATGCATCTTCTCTCTCTTCCTCTTCATACTCACTGGATTAGACATGGAGCCTCCATACAGTCTCAGATAAATGAAGGCAGTGGGCAGAATCATGAAAGACAGAAAGTCTCTGAAGAGCACTGGGACTGTAGACACTGTAGCCCCCAAGGGAATCCATATTCTGGGCACTTTTCCCAGGGAAAGAAAATAACTAATACCTAGGACCTCTAAGGTTCACCTTTGGCTCCCTGATGGTCAGTGTGCCTCAAGTGGCTTCAGCTTGGACCTTGGGATTTGTCACTCCTTCTCTGGTCATCTCCATGGTACCACCGGTTTCCCACATCATCACAGCAGGGGACTGTACCTCCGCTGCTCCTGACTGCCAGAGACCCAGCAAAAAATTCAGGGGAGTGAGTACAAAGAAGGGAACTCAGAAAGTTACCTCTGGAAATTTAGGTCCGGATGGAAAGAGAAGACAGAAAACCTTCAGCTACTAAAGGAAAAGGGGTAAGTGTCTGCCACAGACAATCACTGGTTCTGGCACTGTTTGAACATGAGATGAATTTGAAATGTGTAGGAAGCAACTTCATGATGATGAAGATGTCTGGTAAGCAAGGTCATACCTGAGTCTATAATTCAGCAGATAGCTTGCATCTAGAGACCTGGATTTTCACATGGCTATGGAAGAGAAGGCGCCTGAGATGAGAGTAGCACACGGACTGAAAAAGACCCATTGGAATTGGAGAATTAGGAGTCATTGGTATGCATTGCAGGAAAACAAAAGAATGCCTGGCTTTAGATTGATTTCGGACCTTGCGGCTCTTTGTTTCTGCTTCGGGTATCTTCCCTACTTCTCTCAGCTTGCTTCAAAGTCTGCTCCACAGCTAGCTCTCAGGAAGGCATTTCCATTCCATCACCAAGGAAAGTCCCAGGAATGGGGCATTTTTCTTGTCTTCAAATTCTTCCTTTCCCCCAACTTCATCCTCCTCTGCCTCCAAAGCTGCCTAAAAGACCACAGAGGTAATGCAGAAGAAAACAAAGAAGAAAAGTTAAGTATTTTATAGAAAAGTCAAGTATTTCTGGCTCCAGTATTTGTAGCACGTGGGCTCCATAGTTGTGGCTCGCGGGCTTTAGAGCACAGGCTAATTGTGGCACTCGAGTTTAGTTGTTCCGCGGCATCGGGGATCTTCCTGGGCCAGGGCTCAAACCCTTAGTCACTAGCTTTAGGTAGGTGAATTCTTAACCACTGCGCCACCAGGGAAATCCTCAGCGTTAAGTATTGGGGAAGGGTGGTAGGGACGGGGCGGACAGAGGGGGATTTAGGTCCTTCCGGAAGGAAAGAGATGACAGAGCGGAAAGAATTTACAAAACCTACCAAGAAATGCAGAGCGACAGAGAGTGTCTAGCAAACCTAGGGCAGCAACTCGGTCGGGACCCGGCAACTGCTTTCCTTACTGAGGTTCTGTTTTGAAAGACAGAAGGAGGAAAGAGGGAGGAGGAAACAATACACAACCTCTTTCGGACGGAATTCTCTCCGGAATGTGAGAGAGCGGGGAAACGTGTGGGCTGGGAAAGGAACTAGCACCTTGTATGCCTAGAGAGCGTCTCACACCTCAGGCAGTCAGGCGCAAAACCACTTTCCGCCTATTTTGTCCGACAGGTAATCCAGATATGAATTTTGGATGAAGTCCGAAAGCATATTTAGAAGAGGCCGGACAGTAATTTATACTATTAGAAAGCTCCGCAGACTCAAAATCTGGCAGGTTTGGGAAACCCTGACTGGAGTGTCAACAACCCGGAACCTGGATGGAGTGGACTGAGTTATTGGGAAGATCTCACGCAGGAGCTGGCAGAGTGGACCAGAGCGGAAAGGCGAAGCAGTGCGTGAATGGGAAGAGGGAGGAGGCGAGGTTGGAGTTAGCGAAGTAGGGCGAAGAGGGCTTGAATATGAATCTCTAAACATGAATAGGATTTGGGTAGATGGGTAGGAAGGACGTGTCCAAGCTCCACCTCTCTTCTTTGCATCCTATAGGTACAAGAAAATGTTGGCTTTCCGTGATTTTAGGGAAGTGAGCAGCAAACTTTTGTCCCACAAGAAGATCCTCCTCATTTTTACCCAAACTGTTGGCTTTTGAGAGCATCGTGGGGCTCTTTCAATAGCTGAGGTAGCTCCTCAGAGCGCTGGATTTTTGAGGGAAGTCAAATTGTTTCAAACGTGTTGCCTGTTGTGGTGGCAGCTAGTTAGTGTAGAAGTGAGATCCGCCGGCTGCTTTTGTCTTGAGTATGTGAGGTACTTGTGCCGGCGACTTATTTTTTAACGCTTTGAGAACTCAAAATTGAAACCAACCTAACGAACTTACCTTTTCTAGGCTGTAAGAGAAGCGGCTGTCTGTGGGCCCGGGTAGCTCAGTCGGTAGAGCATCAGACTTTTAATCTGAGGGTCCAGGGTTCAAGTCCCTGTTCGGGCGGAAAATGAGCTTTTCTTTCCTAACATTAAAAAAAAAAAAAAAAGTCCCTGTTCTGGGCTATGAACTGCCAGAGGCAAGCAGATTAATCCTAAATGTTTCATACCTTCGCCCAAGTAGACAGGAGAAGGGGGTTGGGGTGGGGCTTTCGATTGTGGAATGTGTGCGGAGAAGAATGAATCCCCTTATACCTCTTGGCAGTCTGTTGTGTTTTTGCTTTGTGGGCGTTAGGTCGAGCTTGGAACGAGTAGTAGCTTGGGTTTGAACATGATTAAGATGCCTGTTTAAGAAAATTTAAGCTGGAGTCTTGTGGAGATATTTGGCAACCACAGTGATCCCTAAGATGGCAACTCTGCAGCAATCTGTGATTGGGAGGGGTTTTATTATTATGGAAAAGAGAGACAGTATGTAGAGTGAGAATGTAAAAGGGCTTATTGTGATTTGAAGATTGGGAACTCATTAACGGTATTCCCAGAAAAAAAGGTGTATTAAGCTAGACTAATCTTGGACTCTAGTATAATGTTCCTTGAACTTCCTTAGAAATCCCGGGAAATGCTTAGAAATCTAGGTGAGGTGATTGGTATCTCATCTCCTTTTTGCCCGCTTCTGACCATAGGAGAGTTTTGTTCATGTTCACAGAAATCCCATGAAGTAGATTTTGAACTTGGAAGGACCCCATTTGTCGGGAAGAACTTGTCTTTCAGTTTGTCCAATAGATTCATCTGACTGCCAGAATAAGGAATAGGAAACAGAAAAGTGACAGGCCTCAATGAGGGAGAGAAATGTGTGGGGTGGGGAAATTGGGCTGACTTTAATTTGCCTCTGCGTCTTGGTGTAAAGCATAACTAGGATCATGTCCATTGTCCCTGGTAAATCATTACATTGTGACGGAAGCAAACTGGATTCCAAGTGGGGTCTTGTACATTCCTGATATAAGCAAAAGCACGGTAAATTGGGAAGCACTGCCCAATATAATATGAGGCACAAATGCCAACCACATATATAATTTTAAATTTTCTAGTAGTCACATTGAAAAAAGTAAAAAGAAACAAGTGAAGTTAATAACATTTTATTTAATTCAGTATATCTAAAATATTATCATCTCAATAAATAATCCATATAAAGGCATATTACCTAGATCATTTACATTCTTTTTTTTTTCTTACTAAGTCTTTGAAATCTGCTGTGTACTTTACAGTTACAGTACATCTCAAGTTGGACTGGTCATATTTCAATTACTCAAGAATCACATGTACTAGTGGCTACCATATTGGACAGCAGAGTTCTAAGGATTAATGCATTTGAATAAACAGAAGAAAATATATAGATGTGCAAATTAGAGCAGTTTTGTAACTCAACTCAAAATCTATATGCAAAATTTCACTCATATTTGTGAGGCGTGCCAACTAAAAATTGGCACTTGCCATCTGTCTCTACAAGGACTAAATCACTAGCCACTGCAGCCACTGACCTTCAACACACCCTGAAAGGAGTTTGCAGTGGAGATCAGAAATGAGGCACTCTGTGCTCTGGGAAAAACTGGCACAACAGGCCTTCAAATAGTTAGATATTTTCAGGAGATTTTATGAGCCCAAATTCTTACATCTTGTCATATCTAGAAAAGCACTAAAATCATTAACGGTGACATCAGCAAGCCTCTGCCAAAATGTGTGCTTAACTGCACGTACCCCCTGCACCAGAATCTTATATAATACTGACCTTCCCCCCTACGTCTTCGGAGCCGTTCCTCAGAGCTATCTGAGACACTGTCTCCTGGGCTATAGTCCTCACTTTGCCCCAAATAAAACTTAACTCACAACTCTCACATTGTGTTTTTTTTTTTTTCCAGTCAACATGGTTCAACTGAAATAAAAATGCACAATGCGGGAGCTATGAGTTTCAGTTTTATTTGGGAACTTATTGAGAACTACAGTCCAGGAGCGGCTATGTGCAAATACTGGTAAGTTGCCACTATGTAAGGTTACCTGAATTCTTTCTGATAAAGTGCTAATATTTAATATCCTTTTACCATCCTTTATCTTTCCTATACCTAAAGACTAATATATGTTTTCCTGTGAGTGACAGAGATTGTCTTCTACCCAAATCATTCGCTCATAAAAATGCATGTGTTAAGACTTGAGAGGAAACATGCCATTGGATATTTCTGCCAGTGGATATTCCCCCCATTACTTCCTGTATACAGAAAGCCATATTTAAAATTTCTAAGTCAGTGGTCACATTTCCACAAGACTCTGAATCCCTCAGTTTTCAAGAAATTACTTTGAGAGCCACTGGGGAGAGAGATCCTTCTGTTCACAAGAAAGTCAACTTCAAAAGGTTGATATATATTTTTAAAAAGCTATTCAAGTACGTATATGCTTTGAAAACAGTGTGTCACAGTAAAACGATAAAATATATATTTGAAAAGAGATTCAGATGTACATATTTTCAACAAAGAACTTTATCATAAACAAGATAAAATTGTCATCTGAAAGGAAATTCAGATACACATTTGAAAAGAAAGAGAGTTACAATATCTTTCAGGGAAAAAAAAGAAGGGAGGAGAGTAAAACAAAGGATATTAGTTGGGCTTTAGAGTCTTCTAATTGGTATAATGCTATTTTCATTATGAGGGAACTCTGTTCTCATCAGGAGTTCTATGTGTGTCTGTTAGATAAATTGCACAATTCAAATACTATGTATCCATACTTTATTTCTGACGGTAATTACTGAGCACAATGGGTTATAATCCCCCATTATGGATAAAAATGGACTATTTAATAATTGGTGTGGCAAAAGCTGGGTAGTTACCTGGAAAAAAAGTTTTGACTCCATATCCCACAACTCACAGCAGGATGAATTCTAAATGGTGTTTGAGATTTATGAAAACAAAACTTACTAGTACTTCAAAAACACATGTGAAATTTTTAATAACTTTGGAGTGGGGAAGGCTATTGAATCAATTGTGATTCAAAAATCCAAAATTAGGGCTTACCTGGTGGCGCAGTGGTTGAACGTCCGCCTGCCGATGTAGGGCACACGGGTTCGTGCCCCGGTCCGCGAAGATCCCACATGCCGCGGAGTGGCTGGGCCCGTGAGCCATGGCCGCTGAGCCTGCGCGTCCAGAGCATGTGCTCCGCAACGAGAGAGGCCACAACAGTGACAGGCCCGCGTACCGCTAAAAAAAAAAAAAAAAAAAAAAATTTCCAAAATTATTTAAAGGAAAATTTTAACAAATTTGATTTTTCAAGAGAGCTTCTGAAAGAGTGGTAAGAGTATAGGTAGAGTTTGTTTAGTAGTTTTATCCTTTTCTTACTTTCCAAATTTTCTGCAATAAATATGTTTATTTGAACAATAATAGAGTAAAACAGAACAAAACAAAGCCTCCTGTAAAAATACACAAGCAAATTCAATGAAAAATTCAGACTGGGAAAATAAAATTGCTATTCATATAACAAAAGGCATAATTTCCCCGTGTCACTCAGCATAGGCTTGATCATGATGTAAAAGAAAACATCCACAAAATCTCAGTGGCTTAAACAATAAAGGCACATTGTATATTTTCCCTCATTGGTTGGCTGTTGGCTCTTCAATATTCTCAATCTGGGATTTAGGATGATAAAGTAGTGTAGAAGAGGGGAAAAAACATCTTTTCCTCTACCCGTCTTAACTTCGTTGATTGGAACTGTGCAAATTAAAGCGACAAAAAACAGATTAACAACAGAGAAACAAAAGTTTATTAATGCATGCATCATGCATACACATGGGAGGATTCAATGATAAATGACTCAAAGGGGTAGTTAGCCCTGAGCTTATATAGTGTCTTAGGAAAGAAAAATAAATTTGTAGAGAAGTGATGAGATAAAGGAAAAGGGTTTTAAAGGCTTTTGAGGGCAGAAAACTGTGGGTAGGTAGATATCTGAGGGAAACTAATGGAGTAGGGTTCGTACAACTCCCTAGCATTTGGTATTGTCAGTGTTCTGAATTTTGGCTATTCCAATAGGTGTGTAGTAGTATCTCATTGTTGCTTTAATTTACAATTCCCTGATGATGTACGATGTAGAGCATCATTTTATATGGTTATCTGTCATCTATGTTTCTTCTTTGATGAGGTATCTGTTCCGATACGTTGCCTGATTTATAATCGGCTTTTCATTTTCTTGTTGAGTTTTAAGAGTTCTTTGTATATTTTAGATACCATCCCTTTATCAGATTCGTGTTTTGCAAATATTTTCTCCCAGCCCATGGCTTAACAGTGTCTTTCTCAGAGCAGCAGTAATTTTTAATTTTAATGAAGTCCAATTTATCATCATGAATCGTGCCTTTGGTGTTGCCATTTTCACTTTTGAAGAGTTTCTGTTCTCTGCTGTATGACTTCTGAAGTGAGAGACAAAAATCACTGCATCTGGGTCTGGGGTCAGAAAAGCCTTTTCAGTAGATTGTAGTAGTGCAGCGGGGCTGCGGGTGCAGAAGCGCTCCGGACCCGGATGCTGGTTTAGGAGGTCTTGTCCACGTTCATTCTTCCACGGGGTAAAGTAGCCTGCGGAACGAGAAGCTGGCCCCTGGATAAAGGAAAGGGGGAAACAAAGGAATGCGGGCTTCTTTAAATCTAAGATTCTTTATGAACCCAAAGTTCACAGATAACCACTCCGGTTATCTGTGGTCAGGAGGACTCGAAGGTCTCTGTGGGACAAGCCGTTGCCTCTGGGGACAAATATGAGGGCAGGATTTTCACATTTCATCTATCTGGACAATTTTCTTTTTTTTTTTTCCTCCAAGCGGGATCAAGTTGGAAGACGCAGCTCCAAAGATTCATTTGACCATTCAACTTACTCTGCAAAAAAATTGGGTCTCATTTTCCATGAGCCTTTGTTTTGGCTCGTAGACCATTTTTCAAAGGGTCCTGAAAAATCCCTCAGTTCTTTCCACCGGGGGTTCGATTTGACTAACGGGAGAAAAAACAATTGTGCTGAAACTACTAAAATAAGAATAATTGTGCTGAAGCTGCTAAAATTGGGCTCTGTTCTCAGTAACAATACGAGTTGGATGTTGTCGGCGGGTCTCGGAAGGGGGCTACTTGGATATAATCCGAAAGAGGCTTTAGATGTAATTCGTCTTCAATGACGGCTACTCTCTAGTTGGAAACAAAAAAACCCAAAATTGTGCACAACGCTTTGAGATTTTAAAGGGACAGGAATGCTGCCCGGCGACTGACCTCCAGGAGGGGATGTAGCTCAGTGGTAGAGCGCATGCTTCGCATGTATGAGGCCCCGGGTTCGATCCCCGGCATCTCCAGTAGGTCCTCTCGTTTTCGTTGCTGTCAAATTCAGCCTTTGGCCTTACATTATTAAATAAAATAGTCTAGCTCTTTCTCATTTTTCTCCCATTATCATTCCCTTTAAATCGAGCTATTTTCCATCTATGTGCTTATTTCTCTTCCGTTTTGTTAAATAACCACCGCCATTTCCCCTGCTTCCTGGAAACTTCCTTGGGGTGTCTTATTACGCAGTGAGTAGTACAAAGCCAAAGGGACAATTCACAAGTAAATTCATCCTACGAATGCACCCAGGAAAAGGGAATACAGCTGCATATCAAAGATTTATTTAGCTCAATTAAAGGAGGTCCTATCCATTCCCACTATCCACTGGAAAATAATCAGTAAAAATAAAATATCTCAGTAATTTTTTTTTAAGGGGAGGAGAAGGTAGCATGTTTTTAGTATTGATGTGGTAGTTGCACATCAGTATTCAAGGGTACACCCTATGACCATAGAGGAATTTCTTTATGCATAGTTACTAACCTAGTTACCATTTTATTTCTCACTGCATCTTTGGCATTACTCAACGTTTCTGTGCAGAAAAACTGGTCACAGTCCAGTACAGGAGGTCTGGAAATATAGTAAAGGTTAGGAATAGCCTGTGGAAATGGAAGGCACCCTTAATAGCATGACTGTTCTCCTAGCAACCAGCCCCTAACTCTAGAAGCAGGCCAAAGCTCACCTCATTAACATAACAAAAACACCTTTGTCTCTCTCTTCACTTAGGAAATTCTAAGGATTTTAGGAGCTCTGTGCCAGCAGCAGGGCTGAAGGCCAAATATACATTTCTTATTATAAATCACAATATTAATAATGTATACCCAGATGTGAAATTGCTGCATCATATGGTAGTTCTATTTTTAATTTTTTGAGGAACCACAAAAACCTTTTTTTCTCCTTTCTTAGCTTATCAGTTATAATTCTTTAACTTCTTTTAGTGGTCCCTCTAGAGTTTGTGGTATACATTTACAATTAATCCAAGTTCACCTTCCAATAACCCTATACTTCTTCACAGGTAGTGTAAATACCCTTGTAATAAAAAAAATCCTACTTTTCCTCCCTCCTAGCTATTGTATCATTGCTATCATTTATTTCAGTTATATATAAGCATACATAAGTATATATACAATATTTGTATAACCATATAACCAAATACATTGTTGCTATTATAATTTTGAACAAACCGTTATCTGTGAGATCAACTAAGGAAAATAAAAGTTTTTATTTACCTTCCCATATCCTTCTTTGATATTCTTCCTTTCCTTATGAAGATTTGACTTTCTGACCTATATTATTCTCCTTGTCTCTAAAAAACTTCATTTAACATGTCTTGCAAGACTGGTCTACAGGGAACACATTCCCTCCATTTTTGTTTGAGAAATTTTTTATTTCTCCCTCACTTTTGAAATTTTGCAGGGTACAGAATTCTAGGCTGTGGTTTTTTCTCTCAACACTTGAAATATTTCACTCTAATCTATTCTTGTTTTCATGGTTTCTTAGTAGAAGTGAAATGTAATTCTTACCTTGGTTCCTCTATAGGCTAGATGTTTTGTTTTGTTTTTCCTCTGACTTCTTTCAGGAGTAATTTCTTTCTATTTGATCTTCTGTAGTTTGAAAATGATATGCTTATATATAGTTTTCTGTTTGTTTCTTTTTTCATTTATCCTTCTTGGCACTCTCTGAACTTCCTAGATCTGTGGTTTGCTGTCTGACATTAGTTTGGGGAAATTCTCAGTCATTATTGTTTCAAATATTCTGCTCCTTTCCCTCTTTCTTTTCCTTCTGGTATTCCCATTACACATATGTTATATTTTTTGTGCTTGTCCTAGAGTCCTTGGGTATTCTGTTCTTTTTTTTTTTCCCTAGCCTTTGTTTTCTTTGTTTTTCAGTTTTGGAGGTTTCTATTGATATAGCCTCAAGTTCAGAGTCTTTCCTTACTTATGTCCACTCTACTAATAAACCTAACAAAGGCATTCTTCCTTCTATTACTGTGTTTTTAATCTTTCGCATTTCTTTTTCCATTGTTTATTTTAGGATTTTCATCTTTCTCCTTACATTGCCTATCTGTTCTTGCATACTATCTACTTTATTCATTAGATCCTTTAGCATATTAGTCATAGTTGTTTTAAATTTCTGGTCTAATAATTCCAACATCCCTGCAATGTCTGGTTCTCTTCTGGTTCTGCCTTTTCAAATTGTTTTTTGCCTTTTGATATGTTGTGTAATTTTTTCTGTATAGCCTGACCTGGTTTACTTGATAAAAGGATATATAGAACTTTAGTAATGTAGTGGTGAGATGTTGGGGAAGGAGAAGCTTTCTCTAGTCCAATGATTAAGTCTCAGTCTTTTAATGATCTTTTACCTCTGGGTCGTGAACTTCACAACTGTTTCTCAGTCGTACCCCCCGCCCCCGCAAATGCCCCGACTTAGGTGGGACAACATAGCTAGAGTATACTGGAGTTGGGTTTTTCCCTCTCTCATGTGAAAGTCTAGAGCCAGCTGGAACTGAGTATTTCCCTTCCTTCAGGACAATTAGGCTCTGACAAAACCCCAGCAAGTTAGGGTCTGGTTAAATAGATTCTTTAGTAGGCAGGCCTTGTTAAGAACAGAGTGCTCTGGCATATTTCAACAGGGTTCCTCTTCTCCCCACTCTGCTGGAAGCATGAAGGAATTTCCCCCCAATATTTGCATATTTAATATGAGAATCTGGTCAAACTCCTAGGGGTAAAACTCGCAGAACTGTGGGGATGCCACCTCCACCCTGCCCTGGCCATGACTCAGGGTCCCTGGAGTTTTTAACTATCAGACTTGCTTACATGGATCCTTAAGCAATTTATCAATTACAGTTCAGGTTTTGGTTCTTCCTGTGGTTTCCACTTGTGAGTCACTGCTCAGGTAAGTCATCACTCCCTTTATTCACCTGTCTATCTCTCCATTCTTGGGGGCAGCCGTTTGCCCTGTGTCCACACCTCTCTTATAGATTCAAGAAGAGGTGCTGATTTTTCAGTCTGCTCAGCTTTTTCCTTCTTGATAGAATGGAGTGGTGACTTCCCAGCCTCTTATATATGGAACCAGAAACTGGAAGTCTGTTTGCTAGTTTTTTATACGTTTTTGTCTCTGTACTTATAGTGAAATGGTCCTATAATTTTTCCTTCTTGTATTTTCTCCACTGGGTTTTGGTATCAGTATTATACTAATCTCCTAAAATAATTTATAGTTTTTCAGAATATTTTGTACAACACAGAGGTTAATGCTTCCTTTACGATTTCATAGAACATGCCAGTAAATTGATCTCAGACTGGAAATCAAATTTTATGGAAATTTTGCTTCAATTCCCAATTCAGTTTTTTAAATGGCAATATATTAAATCAGATTTTCTATAACTTTTTATGTTAGCTTTGATAAGTTATACATTTTTATACATTTTCCATTTCTTTGAATGGAATTGAGAGGATTGAAGCCAAATTTCATGATTTCTCACTTTTAAAATTTCCTAAGTAGCCACTGAAAATATTCTCCTGTTTATTCATTTATGCAAACATCCATCTCTCTATCCATCCATTCATTTACATTTTAAAAATGATTCAAATATTTACTTACACTGGGTATTGTAATAAGTACTGATATACAATTAAGGATTACACAGTGTCTTAGCTAACCTTCAAGAAGACCCCCTATGATCCTTACCTCCTGGTAATCACACCCTTGTGCAGTCTTCTCCCACTTGAGTCAGTCACCAAGACATGAGGGGGAACTGAGGCTTCCTACCCACATGTGAATGAGCCATCTTGGAAGCAGATCCTCCAGACGCAGTCCAACCTTCAGAGCACTGCATGCACAGTAGACACCCTGAGTTCAACTTCAAGAGACACCTGGTGCCAGAATTACCCAGCCAAGCCACACTGGAGTTCCTGACCCACAGAATCTGAGATAATAAATATTATTTTTTTTAACCCTGTACATTTTGGAGTATTATTCACCAATAGATAACTAATATTCACAGCAAGCCTTTTTAACATTTCTCTTAAAGGAATAATCATTATTTACAAAAAATATACAATTTTTATGTTTCTCTCAAGCTTGCAGACTACTATTTGAAAATCAAATAGCAATGCTAAATTAAGATGTGTGGCTCTCCTCACATGTTTCTCTTTTTATCCTGAAAAAAATCCGAAGATTTTAGGCTGATTGCCTAGTGTAACTTATCCATCAGAGGGTCATGAATCTACCATTAAAACAATCCCTGGCAAAAAGAAATGGAAAAACCATAATTACTTTAGATGACTCATGTTTTATGTAAACTGTCTGGGACCACCATCTCTACTACATGAATAAAATTTAGGTTCTCTTAGCAAGGTGAAAAGATGAGAAATGCAGGTGTCATCTTGGTCAAGCTGATTTCTCTGCCTTCATCTCCACCTTGCACCTCCCAACTCAAACCGTTCTGAACTACATACAGTTCCACTCCTGTATGCCTGTTGTATCCTCAGTTTTCGTTTCCTTTCTATTTGACATTCTTATTCATTCTTCCAGGTTTGCTCACAGGTTACTATATCTGGGGACTTCCCAGAACTAGGCAGGGATAAAACCTTCTTGATTTGTTGAGACCCTTGTTGAGAGTGATCTGAATTCCAAAGGATCACTCCCTCTCCAGAAAAAATAAAGCAACCCGGAAGCAGAGGTTTTGCCTCAATCTTAAAAGTAACACGTTTCTTACTTCCTGGCTTTTCTTTCCAAAGAATCAGAACAAGATCCGAGGATTCGTATTCCTTGGATTTGATTTGTATTCTTTGGATAAAATGAGGATCAGAGGCCTTAGGAAGCAATCCAACATCTTTACCCTTTAGCCCTCCCAGTTCCTAAGAGTGGAAGGAATTTATTTTTCTATCAGAAATACCTTCATTGGCTCCTTGTTTTCTAATAGTTACATAGCGGTTTCTGGAGTCCGGGACTAGGGTGCAGAATTGGGGAGGGGAATTGGGGATAGATTGGTAGGTTTCATAATCAAAGACAGTCATTGGCAAAGTATTTTTCTTATCCTTCCTGTAAGGAATTTTCCTTTGTTCCACATATCTTTTGGCAAACGAGACAAGCACTCAGAAAAGGAGAGTCTGTGAGACTGTTTCCTACTCAGATTTCCGAGATCAGTGTATTCTCATCAGTCACTGAATGTCTGCAAGATACAGGTTAATAGGAATTCCTTGGTAACAGAGTTCTATAAAATAGCGGGTGAGAATTGTATCGTTTAGAAAAGAACAAAATAATTTTGTTTTAAAAATGTAAATTTGTTTTATTTCATGAAGGTAGTTTAGAAAACAGCTTTCAAGCGCGATGGGGATGTAGCTCAGTGGTAGAGCGCATGCTTAGCATGCATGAGGTCCCGGGTTCGATCCCCAGCATCTCCAACCTTTTGTTTCCTAGCTCCGGAAACAATTCTCTTCTGCCTTACGATCACAGCCCATTCCTGTAGAATCTGAAGATTAACCATCTTGCCTCCAGGTACTTAACAGTTTGCTTGGGTTATGATAGTAACCTTTCCGTTTAAAAATTTTATTCCTTTCCATCCTCAGCAGGGATTAGAGATGGTCTTCCACAAAGTGAAATCAAGAGTGACTTTAGTCCCTGTTCCATGAAAAAACAAAATGACAGTTATTCATGTAAACTCTAAATGGAAGATTTGCGAACGGATTAGTATTTTCACTTAATTTTGCTGCGGGGTTTCGAACGGGAGATGGGACGGTAGGCTGAGCTTCTGTCTCTGGTTTCATACTCTGAGGCTCAATAAGAAAGATGGATTTCACGGGAAGCTCCCCTAGAAAGAAAATACGCTTTTCCCAGGCCAGAGGCTGTGAAAGTATTGGGTAAATTTCGCTTCTTAAAACGTGACAGTTCTCTCAGAAATCGAACACAAAGGAGTGAAGTAGAAACATTTCGACGCAGACATGTTTCCCCCTCAGTGCGTTTTGCCAGAGCTCGCAGCGTTCACATCGCTGTGGATTTCATTCCTTCTATACTGATCTCTTTTGTAACCTCTGAATTTGCCTCACTGATTCTAAAGTTACTGACTTTAATTCTCTCCAAAAATCCACTTCTCTTTCTAAACCTAGCCCTTTTACACCATTCATGTGGGTAAGGACTTTCTTTGGCTAGCTCCTTTGTGTGTTTTGTTGAAGTGCTATTCCCCTTTGGAATGCAGCATCTCCTGTATCTTGGTGCTTTTGTCTCAACTTCCAATTTGTGACACCTTGTCACATTAGCAAGGGAAGGAAATTTAGAAAACAGTTTTTTGTTGTTTCGTTTATTTCTCAGCAAGGCCTCCAGCAGCTCCAGGCGTCCCTTGCCTGGCTGTAGTTAAGGGCTCCTGAACCTTAGGGGATGGAATGTACCAAATTCTTAGAGGTACAAGAGCCCAGTGTTAAAAAATAATAATGGCTGCGATCCTTTATGTTGGACTCTTTAATGATTTGGTCTGTCATTCATGGGTGGATCTAGTGCTTGTGCCTCTTGACTATTTAAGAAAAACCACAAAATTAAAGTATGGGTCTTAAAATGGGCCTTTGAAAGTGTGGTGCGCTGAAGCTTGCATTCTATTAGCTAAATCATCCTGTGCTGTCATGTATTGAACAATTGGTCTTGCCAATATTTATTACAGATCTACAATAGTTTAACTCTGGTATAGCTCTAAAGATATTAGAACACTTTGAACAAACTTAAAATACTAGCCATAGCATCTACCAGCTGAGCGGTTAATAAGGAAATAGTTCACAGACTTTATCCTTTCTTGTTCCTCCCATTTTCAATATGCCATATTACCCACACTCAAGTCTAGTAGTGGTGAGATACCAACAGTTCTACCTAGGAACCAGTTTCGAGTTGTAATTATGACTTACCACCTGATTTTTTTGTCACTTCATGTCACCAGACTATGATCAACTTCATCAAAGATTGTTTTTAAGATTTCTCTATTCCAAACCACATGAAAAGACTCACCTTAATTTAACCAATAAAAAAGTTTTAGGTGCAATCCAAGAACAGTGTCCTAACTAAATTATTTTATCTGGTAGGTAAAGTGTGTACTGGGTGATGGGAGGGAAAGATGAAATCAATACAGTTTCCCTGAGCCCACAAATTTCTTTAAAAGTGAAGCGGTGGTTCTACAACTTGGCTGCACATTGGAGTCACCTGGAGAGCTCTAAAATTTTCTGATGCCTGGATCCCGCTCTGAGAGATTCTAGTTTAACTTGTCTGGAGTGTGGAATGGACACTAGCGTTTTAAAAATCCCCCTAGGTGATTTGAATATGCAGCTAAGGTTGAGAACCACTGGTCTAGAAATTCTCTATTTAAATTATCTCAAAATATCCACAAAGGTAGGAGGAGGCATAAGAGAGGTATACCTGCAGGCTTATCCCTTTCTCAGTTAGTCTAAGCTTATCTAGAAACACCACTGGTGACTGAGGTAGTCACAGATACAGGAGCAGCCCCCAGACTGGCCAAGTCAAGGGCAGACAGGGGTGATCCATGGGATATAACTTAATTTCACATTACCATTCTGCTAAGTAAAGAGAAACACCTCTCTCTCTCTTTTATCTTACCACAGTTGTTCAAGGACTGTGAAATGAAAACTGTTACTTCCTGAGATCCCTGTGTTTGCAGAGCTGGTCACTGGGAAGAGTGTAGATCACTTAATAATTCAGTGCCTTCCAGGACAGAACAAATATACTCTAAGCTTCCCCCCACCCCAAAATTTAAATTCAGGGATATCTATCAGTAGTTTGAGATGGCTCTGACCTAGACTTGAAGCAGGAAAGACACTACATTTTCTGAAATAAAATTTCCTCATGAAAAAGGGGAGTTGATACTGATAACTTGGGGCTAAGACTTTATAATGGAAGGCTTTTTTTTTTTAACATCTTTATTGGAGTATAATTGCATTACATTGTTGTGTTAGTTTCTGCTGTATAACAAAGTGAATCAGCTATACGTATACATATATCCCCATATCCCTTCCCTCTCACCATCCCTATCCCACCCCTCTAGGTGGTCACAAAGCACCGAGTGCATTCTAGACAACAGGACCTCAGGAAAATGTTGTAAATCTGGGAGATTTTAAACATTCAGGGAAGGCAATCTGATGATCATTTTTTGAATTCATAGAGTGTGAGGTGATCAAAGGAGAGGAGGGTTGGATAAGGGGGTTGGAATAGCTATTTCACAGTTGCTACCAAATGGCAAAAAAAGGATTAACTTTCTAGTAATGAACAAAGTAACAAATGTGCTAGGTGCATAAAAAATGCAATATTCATATCTTTTGGTATTCTAAATAAGCTATTCACCAATAAAAGTTAAAAATGAAAATAAACTGAAGAGACAGAAAAAAGTTATATAGGGGAGAGCTAATTTGCTCACATAGAACTTCCTGTGCTTAATCCTTAAGGGGTCCTACTACTTTTTTCCCCCGAACTTTTCTTTTAGGGTAAATTCTAAGTTATTTTGAATGGTTGTTTCACAAAGTGAGGAAACTTTAGATTGCTATTCCAAGTCATTGCCTTTATTTTTTCCCCTTGTATTAGTTTTCTGGTATGTTTGACATAAAATGTTGGAAGGCTTGCCTTTACTTATGTCACTATGCTTCAGGGAAAACCCATTTCCATGTGGCCTAGGTAAAGCTACAGTATCATTACCCATAGATACATTTTGTTTTGTCAACTAACATTTTAGCTACTTAATGGCAAAGATTATGTCTCTGCTCTGTTATTTTCTAGAAACTATAGAAATTCTGGCAATATCTGTTAAGGGAAGAGGCTCTACTACATGTAAAGCAAATATGTGAATACTTGGGGCTTTGCAAGTGCACTAATCTTTACTTTTACTTTTGTTATTTTTCTAATACGATAATGTGAAAGTTTATGCAAATATATTTTATTTTATTCAACTTAAAATTAATTATGAAATAGTAAAGCATAAATACAGAGAATATTATGATAGATGTCATGTACCCTTTACCCAGATCTTCTTTTTTCCCTAAGGAAATAATTTAGAAGTATGGTTGAAGCCTCACCCCTCACTTCCCA
Organism: Delphinus delphis; assembly: GCF_949987515.2. NCBI lineage: Eukaryota > Metazoa > Chordata > Mammalia > Artiodactyla > Delphinidae > Delphinus > Delphinus delphis. The sequence continues at coordinate 22,084,072 of NC_082692.2, read as the reverse complement.
TTCCCCTTCCTCTCTCCATAAAAGTAACCACCATCCTGAAGTCCATTAGTATCTTTCCAATCTGCATTTTAATCTTTTACTACATGTATGTATATCTATAAAAAATTTATAGTAATTTTTGTTCAGCTTTTTAGTTAGTGTACTTGAGCCCTTCTCACACTTACCTCCCATCACCCCTTATTCATTGGTTCTCTTTTTATTTTAATTTTTATTGAAATACAGTTGATTTACAATGTTTTGTTAATTACTGCTGTACAGCAAAGTGATTCAGATATCTATATAGAAATATATATATATTACATAAGAATGTATATATATACATATTGTTTTATATATATTGTTTTCCATTATGGTTTATCATAGAAAATTGAATATAGTTCTCAACTCTTTTTAAAATAAATTGTCTTCAGTTAAGTTCGGGGCAAAATTTAGGAAAAAACTTAGCTCATACTCAGAGGATGATGCCTAGTGCTACTGTAACAAAATAACACAAACTACATGGTTTAAACCATAGAAGTTTATCATCTCATGATTCTGGAGGCTAGAAATCCAAAATCAAGGTGTTGGCAGGGTAGTTCCTTCTGAGGATTATGAGGGAGAATCTTCTTATGCCTCTCCTGTAGCTTCTGATGGTTTGCTGACCATCTTTGGTATTCCTTGGTTTATGGGTGCATCCCCCTCCCCAATCTCCACTTTCATGTTCACATGTGTGTATGTCTGTTTCCAAATTTCCCCCATTTACAAGAACCGCTGTCATATTGTAACAGAGAGGCCTGCCCTACTCCAGGATGACTTTGTCTTAACTAATTACATTAGTAATGACCCTTTTTCTCGACTACTTCTACAGTCACATTCTGAAGTAGTGGGGATTAGGACTTCAACATATGAATTTTTAGTGGGACAAAATTCAACTGATAACATCTACTAGCTAGTATTATGTTGAATCACCCTATTCTCAACAGAGGAAGCATTCATTAGGGTAATGAGAAATCATTGCAGTTACGAAAAATCCCCTGTTCCACTATCCATATTCATATCCCTCATTTAGTTATTTTGGGTCTAACATTAATCAAGCACTTGTGCATCAAATTGTCCTGGGGTCTCATATGTTATTTGCTCTTTCAGTTCTCATACGTATTGTTTACCTGAGTGCAAGGCTATTTCCGGAAGGACCTCATTGGAATAGGTTCCATGGATTCTGACTCTTTCTACTCTCATGATAATTTTATTTCATGCGCCTTGCAGACCTTCCTACTGTTGGGCCTTGGTCAGATTTATTTCATTCCACCTTGGCAGAGATTCCTATTTTGGTTAAATACCTGGGATTAACATGAAAGTTTTAAAGATGTTTCCAAGTACTACTTGTACAGTTATACATTATATATATATGTAAAATATACTTTTTCTACAAAAAATCAAATACATTAAAGAGAAATCATCAAAAAATGTATTGAACTGGGCAGTGTTCATAGTACAGAGTATTACAAGCCCTTGTTAGGTGCTCATCTATCATCTTGTGCTTCTTTTATTATCATATTAAATTTTTATTAAAGTTTCTTGTTCTATTTTCTATCATCTTTGGCCATCTGGTACCTAGTTGTATCCATAGAACTAATTTCAGCCCCTGATACATAGTAGGTACTCAGTAATATCACTCTTGTTGGACAATACTTGAACAATACTTAGCCAAAAATGCTGTCATCCCAATCGTGCTTTTGTAACTGAAATTTATACAGTCCTGATCATAAACAATTGAGCCAATTAGAATTCAGAAGCACCATGATTCCTTGTCCATTATTATTTTGAAGGTGCTGTTTTCCAAACTGTATATTTTCCAAATATACAGTAACTGTAAATGGAGTAGTAGCGTGAGCCGTATCATAGAAATTTGTTAGCATATATTAAATTAAAAAGTGACTATCCTGGTTAGCAAGAAAATAAGTTTATATTCACTATAAAAACATTCTGAATGGGATAGAAAATGTCAGTGCCAGACCATTTGACCCAAGAAAGGAATTAAAAAAGACTTTGGGATTCAAAGGTATTATCAGGCCCAGAGCTCCTTTCAGCCTTTACTTGGTTAAATAAAGAATTTTGGAGTCCTCGCATTTTGTATTTTAACCAGGCAGCAGAAGCTGGGTGGATATGCCGTGGCATCTGCTAATTTGATGAACTCACTCCCTTTTCAGCGCCAGCCTTATTCCAATTACAGGCAGAAAACCAGGAGGCAAGTGTTAACAGTTTAAGAATGGATTCTTAATTTCGTAATTGTACAATCAGTAAATGTTTGTTTAGCTTCTACAAGTTGAGGGTCCATGAGGAAAATACTAAAGAACATCCTTTTGAAGAACCAATAAGAAGAAGGTAGTATAGAAAAGGAGGAATTTCCTGATCTGCGACGCCTCCCAGAGCCTAGGGAGCTGTGGTTTACATCTGTGCACCTTCCTAAGAGCTGCAGGAACAGAGGTCATTTCCCAGCCTCGGGCAGGCAAAGGCTCCTGGGATTTGAATCATAAAACCTTTAAGTGAATTCTGACCGAGCTGCCTCCTGAATGACCATCTCCTACTTCCCCAAGCAGAGCACAAGCGGACAGCTGTTAGCAGAGTCTGAATGTGTTTGGAATTTTGGGTTGTTTGTCTCCGTTTTGTTTGTTTTTCAGTGCACAAGTGTGCCCTCTTCTAACAACCAGGAATGCCATTAATTTGATTGAAGTTCTAACTGACCTATTCTGCTATTAAAGCTTTTCACTCTACTTTTAGAATATCCACTTACTTGAGGATTCTAAATTACTACAATCGGATGGAATATAAGAACTTCTTTGGCCTCATTCAGAAAAGTCCACTCCTCCACAACGAACACTTAGCTCGTATCTACTCTTTCCCATTCCATGGTTGTTCTAAGTACCTTTTCTCTGTTACGGTGTGAGTGTGCGTATGCGTTTTGCTAGGCTTGATGGGAGTCTTAAGTTCCAGGAGTCTCCATCGTGGGTCTGTCTGCTCTGCAAGGTCGATTTATTCGAGAAGAAAGTGAGCAGTGACTCTAATTAACTCAAGTTTTCACCTAATTGAGTACGATTTGAACAGAAAGGAGGCCTTAACTTTCAAACCACAGGCTCTGTGGCTAAGTTGGCTAAAGAGCCTCTCACGTAAATAGGATAATCCTGGGTTTGAATCCCAGCAGGGCCTAATGAGGTGTCTGTTTTCCCTCCTAAAAGCCGTTTGTCTGATATTTTCTTTAATTGCAGTGGTTGGAGGTTTTTTTTAACCTCTTCTAATTATACCTGCATTCTCGTACACCTGCATTCTCAATCACCCTCAGGCTCTCTACTGATGGTCTATCATATGGTTATACTGTACTGGAATTTAACTACTTAGGTGTTCAATATCAATTATGAATAGAGATTTCCAGAGTAAAATTGGAAAACTTTTTATTCAAATCATTTAAAAATATATTCTGCTGGTTTCTCAAACACCAAGCAATCTTACTTAAGTTATACATAGATGAAAAATGGCTGCAATTTATCGAACACTTACTATGTTGCATTTTTGTGTTTCCTCACATACCTTTAAATCCCTAAAAACACTCACAAAAGTAAGCATTATTATGCATATTTTAGAGATGAGAAAACTGAGAATTGGAGAGAAATGAAGTAGCTTGCCCAAATCACAGCTAGGAAATAAATGACCAAATTAGGGTCTAAACCTAATATTTTCCAGTTCAAAATCATGGTTTAAAATGTCAAATAATCTTATTTATAAAATCAAACAGTATCCAGTATGGTTTAAAATAATAGTTCTTAAAATTGTATGGCACATAAACTCATTAGATTATCTGATGAAAACTTGCCAATGACCACCACGAAAAAATGCTCCAACAGACATATGGATAAATTTTTTATATTCTTTGAAGGTGTTCACTGATCCCCTTAAGATCTTAGGTGTCCATGAACCACTGAAAAAAAAAAAAATCCTTGACTTTCGTAAACCAATAAAGTAAATCACAAATTGGTATTAAGGAAACATAGCGGTTATAGGGGCGTATTTTACTTCTTGATGTTGATTTTTATGGGACTATTATTCCCTCTCCTAGGCTGACTAAAATTGGACCATTAGAGGCAAACATCTGGTCATCAGTGTCATGACTCTGGGCCAGCATATCAGGTTCAAGAAGTTATATTTCTGGATGTGAGATCACTGAAATGAGTTCTGAAAGAAGATCTGTGCAGACAAACAACTCTTACAGCTGGCCCCAAGCAGCAGAAAATCTACCTTTATCTATTTTAGCTGATAGCTATGAAACTTTCATTCATCGCCTCATTCCAAAAATTATGTATTGTATGCCTACTCATGCAGCATGTGGAAAGGTGAGCTGAACAGGTCTGGTCTCCACCTCCAAGGAGTTAAGAGCTTAGTGGGAAGGAAGGAGGAGATAGAAATCAATTACATGATCACAGACAGAAATATAATATCATGACTATGATAAATGCTACAAAAAAGAATGACTGAGATTTAGGAGAACATATATGAGAAATTTTGTTTAATCTGGGAAGTCACAGAGGGGGACACTTGAGTTGCAAAAAAGGGGAAGAATTATGTAGGAAAGAGAGGCAGAGCATATTGTTTTCTTTTTGGAAGATAGATTTTAAATGAAAAAGAGTAGATTTTAAGCAACTTAACCAGAGGTGCAGAAAACATAAATGTAAAAAATAATAAAAGGGAACTGGCATCAAGGTTTAGGGAGAAAATCCCCCCAAATGAGAAAGAACCTATTTCTACAACTCCAGGGGAAGCATTGCTGACAGTGACTTTTTTTCCAAGACAGTTTTAGAGTAAAACTTTGACAGAAATAAAGTAAATGCATCCATTCCTTTTCCTTAATTTTAGATCAATAATTCATAATCCTATCCTTTCTCTCTCTATCTAATGATGATGAATTCACCAATGTTTTAGTGAGAAGGTATTTGTGCTAACAGGGAGTTCTCTTTGGAAATTTTAACTCTCCATTCTGTTTCTTATTGGAAGTTCTTAACTACCAAAATAAGAGAAATTCGAGGTCAGCTCTTCTAAGGTTATTTGAACCCCAAGTGCAGTTTTGTAACGAGGTTTAATGGAGCTTTGTAGTCTCCTCATACTCAGCAAAGAACTCAGTTGGTCTCCTTACAGTGCAAACTCAACAGAAAACTCCTAAGATTCTGCACTAGGGCATAGATTAAAAAGTGAAGTGGCTTTCAATTCAATTCAGAGATGTTTTCTTCCCTCTAAAGAAAGCACTATTCATTCAATGGACCAAACTGTTATTGTAAAATAACAAAATCTGTCTATATATGAATGCAGAGAAAAGGCTGGCAATAAAGTGACCGACCATGCACAGAAGAGAAAGGAGCATCGAGTTTTAGGTGATAAAGTATCTATCCATTTCCTGGATCTGCCATTCACCAAATGTGGGCTTTTGTTAAGGGATTTGATTATCTGAACTTATATTTTATTCTTACCTTTTCTTTTAACTATTACTTTTAAAGTAATTTTATCTTTACAGAAAAGTTGCAAGAACAGGACAAAGAATTCCTATTTATCATCATTCAAATTTCCCAGATCTGAATATTTACTCTCATTTAATTTATTATATATATATATATATATATAAATCATTGAGAGTTGCAGACATGATGATCTTTTATCTCTACCTACTTCAGTGTATGTTTCCTATAATAGTATTCTCTAATATAACCACAGTACCAAAATCAGAAATTAACATTGATATCGTACTGTTATCTAATATACAGGCCTTATTCAGACTTTGCTAATTGTCCCTGTAATGTCCTTTAAATTTTTAAAAATTTTGTTTTGGCAAAAACACAACATGAAATTCCTTCTTCCCTTCCTTCCTTCCTTCCATCCTTCCATTCTTTCTTTCTAACTTGAAGTATAAAGCTATAAATGGTACTATAATTTATCAGATTGACTTCAAAATAAGTGCCTATTAGCTAACGGGAGAGTTTTGGGACAAGATATTAAATTCTCTTGTCCAAAGTATTTTAAGTCAAAATAAATGGCACTTGCAGTTCATTTTAGATTGAAACACAGACACCACACACACCCAATTACATATTTCACTGCACGTTAATATATTCAACAATCAAGGTTGCCTTACATAAGTTCCACCTTCATCCAAATTGTTGATTAGATAAGAAAAAATAAACTATTTTATTTATTTTTAATTGGTTTCCTTTGGAAATTGATTTGTAGAAGCTTCTCATTTATTTTTAATAAGAATTTTCATCATATGTAGCTTATATAAATATAAATGGTCTATCCTGGTTTATCAGTTTGTCAAAAGGTCATATTAAATTTGACCAAGGCAAGTGAACCAATATTTTTATTTATGTAGTGGTTTCTTTGTGTGTCTTAAGTAGGCCTTCCCTATGCTAAGTTCAATAACTTTAACTGTAATTTTATTTTATTGAAAGACCAGCTTCTGTTTCCTAACCTCGTAACCCCACAATACCTATTTTTAGCTTCTATATTCAAAATGTTAAATAAATCACGATTGTTCAGTCTTAACATGTAAAAGGCTAATTTAATCCTTGCTCAAGAAAGGGAGGATTGCGAGATTGGAACCAAGATGGCAGAGTAGAAGGACGTGCTCTCACTCCCTCTTGCAAGAACACCAGAATCACAACTAACTACTGGAAAATCATCAACAGGAAGACACTGGAACTCATCAAATAAGATACCCCACATTCAAAGACAAAGGAGAAACCACAATGAGACGGTACGAGGGGTGCAATCACAGTAAAATCAAATCCTGTAACTGCTGGGTGGGTGACTCACAGACTGGAAAACACTTATACCACAGAAGTCCACCCACTGGAGTGAATGATCTGAGCCCCACATCAGGCTTCCCAACCTGGGGCTCTGGCAACAGGAGGAGGAATTCCTAGAGAATCAGACTTTGAAGGCTACTGGGATTTGATTGCAGGACTTCGACATAACTGGGGGAAAAAGAGACTCCACTCTTGGAGGGCACACACAAAGTAGTGTGCACATCGGAACCCAGGGGAAGGAGCAGTGACCACAGGGGAGACTGAACCAGACCTGCCTGCTAGTGTTGGGGGTTCTCCTGAAGAGGCGGGGGGGTGGCTGTGGCTCACCGTGGGGACAAGGACACTGGCAGCAGAAGTTCTGGGAAGGACTCCCTGGCCTGAGCCCTCTCAGAGTCTGCCATTAGCCCTACCAAAGAGCCCAGGTAGTCTCCATTGTTGGGTTGCCTCAGGCCAAACAACCAACAGGGAGGGAACCCAGCCCCACCCAACAGCAGTCAAGCGGATTAAAGTTTTATTGAGCTCTGCCCACCAGAGCAACAGTCAGCTCTACCCACCACCAGTCCCTCCCATCAGGAAACTTGCATAAGCCTCTTAGATAGCCTCATCCACCAGAGGGCAGACAGCAGAAACAAGAAGAACTACAATCCTGCAGCCTGTGGAACAAAAACCACATTCACAGACAGAGAGACAGGATGAAAAGGCAGAGGGCTATGTACCAGATGAAGGAACAAGATAAAAGCCCAGAAAAACAACTAAATGAAGTGGAGATAGGCAACCTTCCAGAAAAAGAATTCAGAATAATGATAGTGAAGATGATCCAGGACCTCGGAAAAAGAATGGAGGCAAAGATCCAGAAGATGCAAGAAATGTTTAACAAAGACCTAGAAGAATTAAAGAACTAACAAACAGAGATGAACAATACAATAACTGAAATGAAAACTACACTAGAAGGAATCAATAGCAGAATAACTGAGGCAGAAAAATCGGTAAGTAACCTGGAAGACAGAATGGTGGAATTCACTGCTGTGGAACAGAATAAAGAAAAAAGAATGAAAAGAAATGAAGACAGCCTACAAGACCTCTGGGACAATATTAAACGCAACAACATTCGCATTATAGGGGTCCCAGAAGGAGAAGACAGAGAGAGAAAGGACCCAAGAAAATATTTGATGAGATTATAGTTGAAAAGTTCCCTAACATGGGAAATAGCCACCCAAGTCCAGGAAGCACAGAATCCCATACAGGATAAACCCAAGGAAAAACATGCCGAGACACATAGTAATCAAATTGGCAAAAATTAAAGACAAAGAAAAAGTATTGAAAGCAGCAAGGGAAAAATAACAAATAACATACAAGGGAACTCCCATAAGGTTAACAGCTGATTTCTCAGCAGAAACTCTACAAGCCAGAAGGGAGTGGCATGATATACTTAAAGGGATGAAAGGGAAGAACCTACAACCAAGATTACTCTACCCAGGAAGATCTCATTCAGATTCCATGGAGAAATCAACAGCTTTACAGACAAGCAAAAGCTAAGAGAATTCAGCACCACAAAACCAGCTCTACAACAAATGCTAAAGGAACTTCTCTAAGTGGGAAACACAAGAGAAGAAAAGGACCTACAAAAACAAACCCAAAACAATTAAGAAAATGGTCATAGGAATATACATATAGATAATTGCCTTAAACGTGAATGGATTAAATGCTCCAACCAAAAGACACAGGCTTGCTGAATGGATACAAAAACAAGACCCATATATATGCTGTCTACAAGAGACCCACTTCAGACCTAGGGACACATTCAGACTGAAAGTGAGGGGATGGAAAAAGATATTCCATGCAAATGGAAATCAAAAGAAAGCTGGAGTAACAATACTCATATCAGATAAAATAGACTTTAAGAATGTTACAAGAGACAAGGAAGGACACTACATAATGATCAAGGGATCAATCCAAGAAGAAGATATAACAATTATAAATATATATGCACCCAACATAGGAGCACCTCAATACATAAGGCAAATGCTAACAGCTAAGAAAGAGGAAATCGACAGTAACACAATAATAGTGGGGGACTTTAACACCTCATTTACACCAATGGACAGATCATCCAAAATGAAAATAAATAAGGAAACAGAAGCTTTAAATGACACAGTAGACCAGATAGATTTAATTGATATTTATGGGACACTCCATCCAAAAACAGCAGATTACACTTTCTTCTAAATTGCCCATGGAACATTCTCCAGGATAGATAACATCTTGGGTCACAAATCAAGCCTCAGTAAATTTAAGAAAACTGAAATTATATCAAGCATCTTTTCTGACCACAATGCTATGAGATTAGAAATGAATTACAGGGAAAAAACCATAAAAAACACAAACACATGGAGGCTAAACAATACGTTACTAAATAACCAAGAGATCACTAAAGAAATCAAAGAGGAAATCAAAAAATACCTAGAGACAAATGACAATGAAAACACAATGATCCAAAAATCTATGGGATGTAGTAAAAGCTGTTCTAAGAGGGAAGTTTATAGCAATACAATCTTACCTCAAGAAACAAGAAAAATCTCAAATGAACAATCTAACCTTACACCTAAAGGAACTAGAGAAAGAAGAAAAAACAAAAAAGAAATAGAAGCCATTCTTTGATGAAAATAAAAATTTAAATATATTTAATATACAATATAAAGCATATTATATATATAAAGTATTAAATTTTTAGCTTTTTGTTTTGGACATTTTAAAACAAAGTAGAAATCATACTATAATGAATACCCATGTACTTACCACCCAACTTCAGCATTTATCATAGTTTTGTTGTTATTCTTTGTCTCTTTTTGTGCTTTTTATTCCCCTCCTGGAAAAAAAATCAAGTTCCAGATATTAATCTCAACTATAAATATTTTCCCATGTACAACTAATAGTTATAAACTTTCTTTTTTAACACTGCCACAATAACATCACAACCAGCAAAAATAATAAAACTTCTTAATACAATCAGATCCTCAGTATGTGTTTGATTGTTTCTTTTTCCAATTACTTTGTTTGAATCAGGATCCAGATATGTTGCATTTGTCTATTATTCTCCTTACATGTCATTTAATCTGTATCAGTTCCACCTCCCTTTATCCCCCATGCCATTTCTTTCTTGAGGGTCAGTTTGTCCAGAATGTCCCACATTCTGGATTTGACTGATTGCATTTTTGTGATGTTATTAAATATATTCCTATATTCCCAATATTTACTGTAAACAGATGGTTCCATCTATTAGACTAGACAAAGCACTAATTTTTTAATAAAAGTATTTCATTGGTGGTCCTGGGCATGTTCTATTTCACTGTGTCAAGAGGCACATGTTGTGTAGCAGTCTCACTTTTAGAGAGGAATTGATCGGGTATGTCAGCCCGCTCCATCTGTTCTAGAGCTCCCCCATCCAATTTCACCTCATGGTTGTAGCAACCACTGATGATTGTGACCAGGATGCATTTTAGCAATATCAGTTGCAAAATGTTGACTCTATTTTATTGTTCCTCCTGCATGTATTAGCTGTCATTCTTCTAAAGAAAGAAAATTTTCCTCATCAACTGTATGTTTATCCTGACATACATTCCGTATGAGAGGTAGTATAAGTACTTGATTCTTTTCCTTCATTTGTCAGCTTTCAAAATAATGAATCAATAACCAAAACCCTCCAAAGTCTGGATGTAGGAACACTTGTGTGTGTGTGTGTGTGTGTATGTGTGTGTGTGTGTATTAATTTTACAACCAGGTTCTTTACTAAATTGTCCATTTGTAGTAGCTTTTCCGTTCTGAGGAGTAGCTTCTAGATATATAACCCTACCAAGATATATAGAGAGAGCTTTATCCCTTTCTATCCACTACCTACTCCTCTAATTACTTTTTCATGCTAAATTCCTTGATTAGTACCTCCATTATAGCATTAAAATAGTAACGATAGTGGATATCCTTATCTTATCATGAAGAAATTAAATCTCTGTGACCACAGATATACTTAAGGTGACTTAAATAGGTGGTACAGATGATAAAAACTTACTAAAAATATATATTGTACAGAATTATTTTCCAGAATAAAAACTAATTCCTAGAAATCAATATATTTAAAAGGGACAACTTATTTTTTTTCCCTCTTATGTTATGAAACCAATGTTTCAGACTAGGTGGGCCTAAGCAAATCAGCTTTGATTTTTAGATTGGTTAAGACATATTGTTATTGTGGGATACTTGTTTGTGTTGGCAAAGTATAAGTGGTCGTTCACTCAGATTTATTTCTGAAATGAGCCTATGTCATTTATTTTGATTGAAATTTTCTTGAACAGGAGATATTTAGATGCTTGATCTCTCACACTCCCAATAAGTTATCTCAGCAAAGCGGCAATGGTCTGGATTCACTGAAGCAGCCAGTCTTCATTCACTCTGTATCATTCAGTTTAGACTTGGAAGGCGTCACGTACAATGACAGACAGTGCTTTATTGTTTCTCTGTGCATAGAACCTTGTGGTTATGACTGGAGCCCACTGCTTCCATATCTAGTGATTTAAGAAAACTAAGTATGGGGTGGTTGGACACTCATAAGGAAGAAATCATAAGATATTTTTCTGCTATTCCACCTCCAGTTTGGTTTTTGCTCTAAGAACTCTTCAGAATTCAGAAGAAAGTGAATGAAATCGAGAGTCTGTTGTTTTCTGTTTTCTTCTTTTCTGTTTTTAACTTGGCTTCCAAGGAAATCAGGCCAATTATCTTTCAAAAACGCTTGTCACGTAGGATTTAGGACATTTCTGGTGGTGGCAACGCTCTCGGGGCGAAACCGGGTACTACAAAGGCAGTACAGGTAGACAGAAAATTGAATGAAAGAAGACACCAGGTTTAAAGGGAGAGATGAAAGGAAAAGTGGTTTGATCACAAATGCATCCTCTCAAAACTGGTGGAGGTGCCGGGGATTGAACCCGGGACCTCGTACATGCTAAGCACGCGCTCTACCACTGAGCTACACCCCCAACTGCAACTCGTTTTCTTCGGATTCCTTTCGTGATTTATAATCATTATTTCTTTCCTTCTCAAAGATTTAGTAAATTGCAGAGGAAACGTGAATGTAAAATTCTCCATTTGCGTAAAATTCTCCATTTGCGAAACAGACTGAGCAGCGGCCTCCTAAGAAAGCAACAGAATGAGACTCCAAAGGAAGGAGGCTGAAAAGAGGCAATCTGTTGTCTCGACAATCTGTTGTCTCTCACTCTCTCCAGCCTCCCTCCATTCCTGCCCTCTCCACATGTAAGGCTTCAGGTAGCTGGGCAGCCGGGGTACCCACTGAGGAGGTGGCGTTGGGAAGGGAGCAGAGGTGGAGTCAAAGCGGGTCCGCGCCTGCAGAGCTCCAGTTCCCGCGTCCAGCACCAACTCCCTTGGAACAAAGACCCTCAAATCATCTCCATTTCCGGAAGCCAGAAAAATCCACTGAGTGTTTCGTGGTGATGGCAGGGAACATCCCAGCGAGCTCACGATGTCCTGGACTGTAGGCGCCCAGATCGTCCAATTTAGCAACACTTACCTCCGGCAAAACCCTGGAGTCCCCTTGCCTTGCGGAGCTAGTCGAGGGTGGGCTGGGCTGGGCTGGGATGTTATTTAGATAAAAGGTGAGCAGGCAAGGCAGGACTGGCTTCTGTTTCTCCGCGACCAATCCCTTGGGAACCAGGGAGCTATGAAGAATTATTAGTACCTCGGAAGGTTTGGGAAGGGGGGAAGCTTCCTATACTTTAAAGAGTTGGCCCGGGCCCAATTCACATGCATTGGTTTCTCCGGCACGTCCAGCGCAGTCTCTCTTTTTCTCCCTCTGAATTTCAAACTTATTAAAATTTTGAAAAAAATAAAAATATTACCCCAAATAACCATATACCTTTTACCCAGACTTAGCTGTTGTTAATATTTTACCCCATGTCCTCCCTCTCTCTCCCATGTGAGAGTAAGCTGCAGTATATCATGTTCACTTACCCTTAAATACTTTACTATATAACCACTGTACGATCATGAACTTCAGTGAATTTAACATTAAATAAATAGCTGTATTTAATCTACAGTCTGCATTCCAATTTGACCAATTACCCCCTAGAGTACAAGATCTAGTCTAGTGTCAGGTATTGTATTTAGATGACATGCCTTTAGTTTTCTTTAATCTGGGACATTTCCTCAGCCTTTCTTTTTTTTTCATGACATTAATGTGCCATTTCAATAATAGTGTATTTTTTCTTTTATTTTTAAAAATAGAATGTCTTTCACTTTGGTTTTTGACTGATGTTTTCTCCTGATTAGATTCAGACTATGCATTCCCAAGTGGATTACTACGTAGATAATGCTGTGTGCTTCTCAAAGTACCATACCTGGAGACAGGTAAGGACTATCTGTCACTCACTGGTGAGGTTAATTTTGATCCCTGCTTTGTAGGACAGTGATTTCAGACTGCAAATATCCTGTTCCTCATCAAAATCTCCCCCAAGATTTAACATGCACAGTCTGAGCAAATCTTTATTATGATTGTTACAGAATAATGATTTTCCAACTCCAGTCCTTCCACCATATTTACAGTCAGTGCTTGGCATGTTACTAAACAATCATTTGTATGGATTTCTAGTTTTTTGATGCTTTATAATTGATTATGATACTTAACTACTTTGGTGCACAAATAGTCCCAGATTTGGCCACTGGGAGTCCCTTCAAACTGGCTTCCTTTGTCTGTTTGAAATGTCTCCATCATTTTTTTGAGTCCTTTTTACTTTCTAAGCCACTGTCTTGTTCACACTCTCCTAGACTGAGTCTGTCCTCATGTCCAGTAAATAAACACCCAACACTGGGATTCTGCTCAACAAAAGTGGATGAGGGAGCTGATGATCAGGATGAGAATTTGGGCTGGGGAATTTGTTTTTGTTTTTTTAACTGAGTCCTACCTCCTCTGATATACCCAAAGCAAATAGGGGTAAAGGGGTGGAAATCACAAACATAAACTTGTTGCGTGAAAGAAACTAACAGAGTGTATGATTCCTTTTGTATGAAATTTTAAAACTGCCCAAACTAATGTATGGTATAAGAAATTAAGTCAGTTCCTGTCTTGTGGGTAGTGGCTAGAAGAGGACAGGAGAAGAGCTTCTGGGATACTGGGAATGTTCTCTTTCTTCATCTGGGTGTTGGTTACACAAATGGGTTCACTGTATGAAAAGTTGCCAAGTATAATTTGTGTACTTTTTCTGTATGTTTGTTATACTTCAATATGAAGTTTTCAAACACAAGAACAGTGTTCAGAGATATGTTATTTCAGTCGCTGGGGGATTCCTCTTCCTGTTTCTGCCTGGGGTTTATCTCCACAAGAGATTTCCCTTCCACGGTAAAGTGTTTACCAAGGATATCATGATTAACCTTGAAGTAAAAGAAAAGAGCAATTCGTTATTGTTTCCTAAGACATGATGTATAGTGGCTAACACAGAGCATCAAGATGCACTATCAAAGTTCAACAAGAATCTTTTTATGTGGGAAAAGGAAAATTAAATGAACTAGTTTTTGGTAAGCTTTTATCTTCAGAGTACTAGAGAATTGTATGTGACCTGAATCCCCTGATTTAGTGTTTCTACACTTAAGTGCGAGTTCTCTTTTTTCTCTTTCTGTTTTGTTTTTGTTTTTTGTTTGTTGTTGTTGTTTTTGTTTTTCCATTTTGTTCTTAGGCAGACAAGGCAATGAGAAGTGATATCTGGATCATTTTATTGGCATTTCCCCTCCTAAAATACTCTCAAATCCAATGGTGGAGTCTTGCCTCTGTCCCTCCAACTTGCAGCTCCCTCTGGAGATGCCCAAACATCCTCAAGATCAGTACTGACAGGGCCAGATTTCAGGTCCATACTCTCCACAGGGCAATGCTCTATAGCATATATTTCCTCTTCTTCAATTTATACTCATTTTAACATCTCCTCAGAAAGTTTTTAAAAGGTTTTAAGAAACCACAAAAGAGGACTAAGGAGCAAATTAGCAAGATCCCTTTACCCTCCCCAGAGGTCATGCTGGGCAATTCTGCTTTCTGAATGAGAAAGTCCAGTGAAACCTAATGTGAGACAGACATTTTTTCAGGAGCAAACACCACTTGGATTTTGCAATAGAGAACACTGGCCTAGGGAGAAAAGGGAAACAGTATTATCTATTTGTTTACAGAGCCTTGCAACCTGCCAGATTTGGGGGTTGAAATGGCCTTGGAGATGTCTCAGGTGCCTGGGTTGGATATGTTATTTAATCTCTCTAAATCTCAGTTTCTTCACATGTAAACTGAAAATGATAATACCTATATTTCATGACTGTTGTGAGGTTTAAAGAAGAAATGTACAAAACTTTTATTCACTGGGACCTAGAACAGAGTGTGCTTTTACTATTTGGTGGCTATTCTTATTGTTGTTGGTATTAAACTGGAACTTCTCAGCCTGGAGTAATCTAGTTGTATCCCTTTGATAACCGCCATCTTCCCCAGCTCAGGAATTCCCCATGTCTTTGGGACTGTATATTATTTACTGGTCATAAGGATCTCTGAAGATACAAAGGGGAACCACAGGGAAAAATATGACCCCTCTGTGAAATCAATCATATTACAGAAAAATGTTCTTTAAATACTTTTTCTCAGAAAACATGGTCTGGATAACAGGCTCACTGCTGTTAGAGAAAATAAGGATCCAGGTAATTTTTCGATGGGAAAAAAGGTTTTTTGTTACCTATGGAAGTAGAAATTTCCAAAACCTACTTTAGGTTAAATTGTTCTTTATGGATTTTTGGCAGGAGAAGGTAAAGAAGAAAAAGCTATGAGAGTGGAAAAATAGTGTTCAAGAAGGATTGAAAATAAAAACTAGGGATCACACCAAGCCCAAATACTCTGGCTTTTCTGTGGGAGAACTCACACATTAATAATATTTAGAATGAGAAGAGTAGAGAAGAGAGAAGAGGAGGACTAATGACTAGATCGAAGACAAAATTAGATGCTGTGCCTGTTTACAGTCAGCATCATTGTAAAGTTTTCCCTAAATATCTCGGAGATATGCCCAGGAGTTATATCACTGGGTTCAAAAATATATGTACTGTGTAAGCCAAATTACAGCCGTCAAAGATATCTAGGTCCTAAACCCTGGAACCTGTAAATGTTACCTTATTTGGTAAAGGAGAGTGAAGATATGAATAAATCAAGGGTCTTGGTATGGGAAAATTATCCTGGATTATCTGGATGGGCCCTAAATATAATCACAACTGTCTTTATAAGAGGGAAGCAAAGAAGAAGGCAATGTGTGGGCTGAAGCTAGATGCTACACTGAAGGCTTTGAAGAGGGAGGAAGCAGCCACAAGTCAAATAATGCAAAGAATGCAGCTCTAAAAACTGGAAAATTAAAGGAAATGTTCACCAATTATGACTGACTAAAAGCTCTGATGGACCTCCTACTTCCCAACAATTAGCCCCTAGATAGTGCACTCTTTGTGACATTTCTGGTCTCACAAAGAGTTGGAGAATTCTCTAGGGAGGTCACTCAAAACAAACAAATATGATATTATATGGGGCCTAAAGTCATTCAGGAGCACGTGGAGCACAGGTCAGGGTGACTAGTGATAAAGCTCTAGATGTGGGAGCCCTGCCTAGGGTGCCTGGGAATCAGAGCAGTTGGGAACAAGAACTGCAGGAAGCCGACCTGGATCAGCAGAGGAGCAGGTTATCTTGAAGCCAAACGGCAATAGAAATACAACTGTGGGGATGAATATTTAACATCAGAAGAGCAGAGAGGTGGAGGAACTGAGCCTGGACTTCTCCTTATGGGCCAAAACCTGTAGTGGGAAAGAAGTGGTTCAGGGTATGTTGTATGTTGAAGGTGAGTTTATGAAATTCAGTAAAAGAACATGAGAGGGAAAGAAGAGGGTCACTCTTGCCAAAGTTGAGAACCGAAGTAGAGATTTCATAGGAAGGAAGGAGCTACAGCATTTGGGCATGTGAGAGTCTTTTCAAATTTCTCTCCAAAAGTCTGCACTAAATGTAGAAAAGCAGTTGAACCCTAGCGAGTGACAGGGGTTTATTGATGCTGAGTTTATTTGAAGTTGTCAAGTTCATCTTCCTCCTGGGGGTGGGGAGGGTGGGGAAGAATGGTGGTGGTGGTGGAATTGTGGAGGCGAGAGGGAAGGAGTGGATATGGAACTGGTGAAGTGGCCTGCCCGAGGTCACACGGTGAGTGGGACAGAACCACAACAGGACCCAGGCGTCCTGGCTTCTGCACTAGTGAAGATTTCCCCACCTGGCCCTTCTCGGTGGGGAAGGGCCACCAATCTGCTCTAAGACGCCAATCTGCTCTAGAAACAAAACGGCCCGGTCAGGACAGTTGCGGGTTTTCTGCTGATACTTTTTTTCAACCACGTTTTCATCCGTTGCTGTGTGTCTCAGACTGATGAATCCCAAGCCCCAGAGAAGGTAACAAGACCGAAATGAAGGAGTCTTTCAGCAGTCCAGCATATTTCAGAAGCAAATATAAGAACTACAGAGCCAGGTTTTGATGTTTCCTGGTCTCTCCCAGAAAACAGGAATCCCGGGACGTGTTCTAATCAGGACGTAGGGAATTCGGCCCCTCGAATGCAGAGTGCAGCGGCAGAGGCACCCTACTCTCTGGGAGAACACAGGGCAGCTGACTGGAGCCGCGTCAGCAAATCAGGGTTGAAATCCTGGCTATGTTCATTCATTCATGTGTTCAACAAGGACCTATGTATTTAAATACCGACGTGTACTGGTTTTACCCGTTCATTTTGTATGTGCCAAGTAATCGAACCACTCTAAGTGTCATTTTCAGTTTTATGGTTGCTGTGAAATGTATATAAAAAAATATCTGATTGTGAGGATTGAGTCAGGATTAAACCAGAAAAGAAAGGCAATTAGATATAGTACGACAGAACGGAACTGCAGTAATGAAGGACATGATTTTGCCCCAACATCATCAGACGAGGTGGCCGAGTGGTTAAGGCGATGGACTGCTAATCCATTGTGCTCTGCACGCGTGGGTTCGAATCCCACCCTCGTCGTGAGGTTCTCTGGACCTTGGCGCCTTCAGGGCGGCCACTGTGTGAGCAGGGTGTTCTTCACTGACTCACTTCCTACTTGTCATGTGGATAGTGCCTATGAACATCTATAGCAACTTGCCTCAGAGCGGGAGGTGTACTTATATTCACACGGACTTTTTCGAGGAAGAGCGATATAATAAAACATTGCCTAGATATACACAACAAATTATTATATGTTGTGTTACACTTGCAGGGTATTTTCAGCCTATTTTTAACTGTACTGCAATTTTCACCAAGTTTGTTAAAGAGACAAAACTGAAAATATATCCCACATGACATTTCCTATTAGATCCAAGGATTCCTCCTTTAGCAGAACAGAAGAATATCAGTATTGTGTAGTTTCTGCTGTGATCTCCAACTTGTCAGAACTTTGGGGCAAAATATTTTTATATGTATATAAAATATTTTATAAAATAAATTTATTTAAGTATTTTATACATAAAATATAGTTTAATTTAAAATTATTTAAATATTTATTAAAATATCATATATATAAAGCTATACAGAAAACTCTTGCATCCTTTCTTATTTTCCAACCACCTAATTACATTCGCCACAGATAGCCATTGTTATTAATTCCTTCCAGAATCATATTAAGCATATATGAATATGTACCACGTGCAATAAATATATCTTTTTATCTCAAAAAGGGGTAACACAAATGATAACATACTATGCATATTGGTCTGTACCTTACCCTTTTCCCCTAAGCAATATATCTTTCCATATCATAAAAAAAAGTGACAGTTTATGCTTTTCCAAGGACACATAGTATTCCAACATATGGGTTACTGCATATTATTTAACCAGCCCTCTATTGGACATTTAGGTTTTTCCCCCATCTTTTGCTTTTACAAACTATGCTGCAATGAATAACTTTATACATTTATATATAATATTATACAGAGAGATATTATACAGAGAGAGATTATACAGAGAGAATATTATACATAAATAACATTTATGTATAAAGTTATTCATATATATGTATATGTAATTTTGAATATGTGCATTTGTAATACTGCAAGATAAATTTCTAGAAAGGAGTTTGCTGAGTCCTAAGATATGTGCATTTGAAATATTCACACCTACTGCCAAACTGCCCTCCAAAGGAATTTTATTAATCTATACTCCCAGCCAGTGATGACTGAGGTTCTTTCTCCCTTCACCCTCTCCAATATGCTATGTTGTCAACTTTGGCTTCTCTGTTATTTTAGTACGTGATAGTGATACTGCAGTGCAATTTAATTTTCATTTCTTTTACTACAACAAAATATTTGTTACATTTATAAAGATAGAATTTTTTTGCTTTATTTTATTTTATTTTTTTAAGGTGAGAGCAGTATTTGAAGTATGATCTCTAGGCTGCTTCAAGTGCTTGTTGTGAATGAAGAATTCTGGGCCTCACTCTTGATCTATTAAATTATGATCTCAGGGAGTGTGCTCTGGAATCTGTAATTTAATAAAGCATCCAGATGCTTCTCATGTTGATCTTAAAGCTTTGTGTCTGGCTGAGGTATCTATGTATTACATCCAATCACCCAGAATGCTCTTTATTTCTGTAAATGTTCAGCCCAGGAAATCTGCTCCTGCCTTCAATTTTACCAGCCACATCCTCATATCTTGGACAAATTTTGAAATCTGTTTTTATATCCTCAGGAAATTGGCTACCATTAATTAATTCAGTCATCTACATTGGACACACATTCTCTACATTTATTGCACCCTCAAATCCTGAGTTAGCTCTCTTTTCTGAAAAAGCAGTTTTCCCAGGATGTGTCTATCAGTTCTTTGAGGAAACTGTGAAAGAAAAATTGCACCAGATGGAGTCAAACAGACAAGGAAGACTTTAAGACTATTGCAATCAGGAAGATTAAACTCCATTCGGAATGCAACAGAGGCAGCTGAGGATTTTTAACCAAAGGGGCAGAGTAAGGAGTCATTGGGTGGAAAATTACTGAAAGAAACTTGATTAAATATCAAGAGTGAAGGAAGGGGAACTTGACTGGACATCAAGGGTGTTGGGGGGATTCTAGATAAACTGGCTTAGCGGGATTCTTGCCCAGACTGGAATCAACAGGATTCTTTACTAAAACTGGGCTGGGCAGGCCAAAGATGGTTTGTAAGAGGGCTCAGAGGAGCTTGACACAAGTTTGGTCAAGGAGGGAGTCCTTGTTAATATCCACAGGGATTCCTTCAGCTTCCTTAAAGAATGGGAGATCCACAGACCAGATAAGGTCCCTACAGAAGTGTCCACATGCTCTCCCAGCCTCTCATGCGTCTGTTACTGGTTCTGCCTCCCTAGATCAGCTGTTCCTTGGCCTTCTCTCCAGCCCTGGGTCACTTGAGTGCAGGTACCTCCTCCAGCCAGGTATGTTTCATTACTGTAATTTAGAGGCTTGGAATAATGTCTGATTTACTGAATTTGAGCTAGGACAAATGGGTCCTTGATGCCAAATATGACCATAATGATTATGTCATTAATTTTCCTTCAGTATTTGAGATGAAGTGGTTCTCCCTTTTGTTACGTCATTTCCTAAAGTTCCAGGAGGGTGGTTGGAACTCTGGAGTCTATTTGAGGTTTTGGCTTTGGGTTAGGATGTTAGTGCTGCAGATGTCTGAGAACCACAGGCTGGAGGTGGCATTGGTTGGAGAGAATGCAGTTAGAAACTCCCCACCCCAGGAAGGCTATCAGGTCAGTTCAGAAAAGAGAGGATACTTTGGAGGATACTTTTGATCATACTAGCATCAACAAGGTTGAAAGAAGACAGGACCACACCTGCTAAGGCAACACTCCAAGCAGAAAATGTTATTTCCCCTGGCAATTAGCATCATCACAGACCATCTACGTAGAGATACAATCAAGTGCTCATAGTGGGAAACAAAAGAATCTGTTTTCATAAACTTAGTAACCTTACTTTGTTACAAAGTCTCTGTGTAACCAATGGTAAATCATAATATGAGTCAATGAAATATTTATAGTTTAGTGAGTTACTGGAATTGGTGAGAGTAGGACTTGATTTACTTTTTGGTTACATATGAGAACATTAAAATGTTGAAGCAAGAAGGAACCTGAAAATAGATCACTGGATTTAAGGGTTGCCTATTATGACATAGAAGAGATTAATCTGTACAGAACATAGATACCTGTCTCCTCCTAATTTAGTTCCTGTCCAGCTGAAGGAAATCTTTCCTCCCACTCGCCTACGTTTCTCATTCTAATGGCAAATGAGTGGCTATCTAGAACTAACTGGACTTTCTACGTTTGATCAGCTTTGTCTCCAACGTGATCTCTGTCTACACACAGAGTACTTTTTCAGGGGGACATTTCTTGACCCTGAGCCTCAGCTCCATAGAACCGTTTCCCGGGTGCTTCGGGTGCAGGTGTTTGGCACTTTCTGAGGAGGTCGCGTTCAGAGGTTCGCTCCATTTCCCGCGGGCCCGACCGCGGGAAAGGGGAGACGCGGGGAGAGACGTGAGTTTTTCTGCTTGGACGGCAGGAACTGCGCGCTCCGCGGCTGCAGGCTTTCGAGGAGTTTCCAAGCCGGCTTCGCATTTGGGGTGGGTGATGAGAACGAGAAGAAGGAATGAGAGAAGGCAGAGGAGAGTGAACTGTCTCGGTGAAATGGGAATGGGAAGAGGAGGTGAGAAGTGACCCCGGACGGAGAAAGCGCGCTCCCGGCCGAGGCTCGGCGACTCGGCACGTGGGGTTTTAGGCTTAGGAGCGGGTGCGGCGAGGAGGCCTTGGTACCTTGGAGGTTTTGAGATGCGGTCTCCATCAAGGAATTGCGCTGCTGGAGCTGTTCTGCCCGAGCCCTGAAAAGTTCATGAGGTTGCTGGGAGGCTGACCATTTCTAGTCAGCCTCCTTGCTATTGAACTTTGTGTGATTGGAAAGCTTAATTTTAAAGAATTCGTTAGTTCCCAGGAGAAGTATTCTGTCCTTTTGTTTGAACAGAGTCGTAGAATCCAATACGATTGCACACGACCACAAATGTGTAAAGCAGAGGAACGCTTTCTTTCCGGTTCAGATATGATCCCAAGAACTATAAAATGTTCCCCCAAGAGAGGTCCCACCGAGATTCGAACTCGGATTGCTGGATTCAAAGTCCAGAGTGCTGACCATTACACCATGGGACCAACCGAAAAGGTAAACCTCCGTCTGTAATCATAGTTAAATATTTCCTTCATAAGTTTTCAATAGCTCTAACCCAGAAGAGTTAGGTCAAGCTTCAGTGAGACCACGCTGATAATGAAATCTGACGCTTTACTGTCGCTGGGGAAGAGGCATTGGGCAAAATATCATTCAGGGCAATCCGGGCACTCTCTCTTCTGCTTCTGTTGGGAGCATAAATTAATTTTCGGAAGACCAGCAGAGGCGGATCCAGACTTTGTGAAGTCTGAAACTTACACAAGTTTCTTAAAAAGGACACAAGGGGGTCCTTTTTAAGAAAAAGAATAGACATTCTCAACAGATACAGCTACTCTAAAGCATATATAACGTATCTGAGGAAAAATTGGAATAAAAAGAGGTCGCAGTCTTAACTAATTTCCATTATAATATACTTTTGCAAATTTTACAAAAACATATGTTCATACAGGGCGACCCCTTCCAGGGCCTTGGAGAGCAGTCTTGACACACTTAGTGAAACTCATGATAAATACCCCTCCAAAGAGCAGTTTGGCAATATCTATCAAACTCATCTCTACTCAGCAATTTTTCTTTAAAAAAGCCATCCTACAGAAATACAAACAATTAAAAAATTAAAATATATGTCTAAGGTTGTTCACTGTAATATTTTGCAATATCAGAAACTTGAAAATATGCCCATCCATTCAACGGAAATAATATACTAAAAAGAATGGGATAGATGTAGGTACCCACATGTTGGTTTGGCAGTTTCTGGAGAGGATTTAATCTAAGTTTAAAACAAATAAACACAACCTAGAAATTTGCTGAATTGTAATATATAGCATGAACTAATTTTTGTGAGTCATAGTTTGTGAGTTTATATATACATTTTTAAATAGCTTAAGAAGCGGAATTGGGAATCAAGGAGCTTCTCACTTTTTGTCTGTTCACTTTTGTGAGATATAGTCACTTTAGTAATTAAAAGTGAAAAATCTACAAAAAAAATTAATGCCCTTCAGTAGAGGACTTAGAAGTCATGTTTACTCCATGCTGACTGCCTCCTGTGCTCAGTATGGCGGTGATCACAGAATGCAGAAAATGAAAAAATGTAGAAGATAGAATCCCTGACTGCAAAGGTTAAGAGTTGGTTAGGGGGAAACCACAAAAGATAAGTGCAACATGTCAATAGTGGCTAGGAAAATGAATGGGGAGCTCCATCTCAGTCCTTTTGATGATCTGATGACTCGCGCACATAGACAAAAATTGTATATACAATTTCACTGGGTTTAGCGACTCACTCAAGACCATTTACAGACCTCAAAGGTAAAATTTTTTGATTTAGAGATCTCTAAAAAAGACCTTCTGATCCTTCAAAGTCTCTTGAATCAGAAATGCCAAAATGTGAGTAATAACAGGGAACAAAGTAGAAGCACAGAGAGAATGGGGAAAAGGAGCCATTCAGCAATTCAACAAATATTCCTCAGACATCTATTATTTATTGAGCGCTCTTAACAAGGCCGTGGGGGCAAGCTGGGTGGGGAGGAGGAAGAGGAATTAAGGCTGACACTTGCAATGATTCCTAGGCTTCTAGACCTCCAGCAGAATCCACCCATGCCACAGCCTTTTCCTCTTGAAACAGCGTTTTCTCTTTGCTTACCTGCATCCACTCTAGCACTGCCTGCTCCGTGCATCTTCGAATACCTTGCCTGGCAGAGCACACTGCCTTGAAGGAGCATGAGCCAGGCGGGAATTTCCTGGTTGCCCACTTGTAATGACTTGTTAGACTCTGAAAACACGTCCAGATTTTCCTTGTTAGGTTTCTGGGGCCAGTTTCACAGGACTGTTTACAGCATGGCTCACAGGAATAGCTACTCCTGTCGTTAGGGGGGAAGCTCACTATATGGATCTTGATTTTTCCCATCTATAAAATGGAAAGAAGGAACTAGATCTTACATTTCTTTTTTCGAGTCTGATTTACGGTGAATGGGAAAGGAGACAGTGGCCCAAATCTAACGAGAAAAGGCCGGTTGAAGCCTACAAATTCGCTGACTTGGCATTCGCTCAGGGATGCTCTTCTACGTCTGTTTTAGGACGCGGCGGTGACTACTGCGTGTCTGAGTGCAGCGACGGCTTATCACCGTGACAAAAAAAACAACAACCCAGAGTAGCCTCTACACTAGCGCTACTCACACCGTGAACCTCTTTTCACCCGGGAACTGGGTAACTCGGGAGTTAAGTCTCTGTACAGTTTACAGAGCACTTGCCTCCGGGTGCTCACCAACGTTACCACGACCACCGAGATGACTGCACCACCTGGAATCCTAGAGCGGACCGGAAGTGAGCGCTGCTCCCCCGGCCTGGCGGGAACGTGGGAGCAGCTGCGTCGGCCAGGAGTGTAGCCCGCGGCCCATCTCTCTGGCGTGGCGCGAGAGGGTCCGAGCTTCTCTGAAGGGAAGTGCAGGCGGAGGGAAGGTTGTGTCTGCGCGGCGACAATCGGGCGTCCTCCGCAGGCGGCTAGCCGTGTGGCAGGAGCCCTTCGCCCTCTCCACGCGGGCCTGAACCACAGGGAGCGCCGGTTTCGGAGAGACCTGTCTGGTTTCCTTGCTGGAGCTCGTATATCTAGGCTTTATTTAGGGCCAAAGTCTCCCCAGTTTTCTGTCTCGCAAGTAACCTGCCGCTCAATCTGTGGTCCTGGAGCTTTAGTGAGTGCAGTGAAGAAACTTTAGTGAGAAACTGTACTCACAGTTTCCCGTCTTGTCAGAGAATGGCTTCACTTTCAATGGAATTGCTCGAGTAACTGCCCTGTTGTCACCTAAACAAATTTTTTTTAGCTGCGTCTATAATTTTTCTGGTCAACAGGGTTTTCTTATATCGAAAACTTTCCTGACCAAGAATTGACTGGGGCCTTCAAGGAAAATCTGCCTAGACCCTTGTTGGAGGGAGCCTTTCTCTAAGCTAAGCTAAGGATGGCGGCAGCCCCGGGGGCGCTCCCAGCCTTGGTTGGCCAGGCTTCAGAGGAACAAGGGGAGATTATCAAAGTAAAGGTTAAAGAAGAAGACCCTATTTGGGATCAGGAATCCTGCCGACAGAAGGATTTGTCTCATACCAGGGAACTCTCTCGTCAACGCTTCCGGCAGTTCTGCTATCAGGAGACTCCCGGACCCAGGGAAGCTCTGAGCCAACTCAGGGAACTTTGCCGTCAGTGGTTGAGCCCAGAGATGCACACCAAGGAGCAGATCCTGGAGTTGTTGGTGCTGGAGCAGCTCCTGACCATCCTGCCTGAGGAGCTCCAGGCTTGGGTGCGAGAGCATCATCCTGAGAGTGGAGAGGAGGTGGTGACTGTGCTGGAAGATTTGGAGAGGGAGCTTGATGAACCTAGACAGCAGGTGAGAAATTGGAGGGGCCATCTTCTGTGAAGAATTTGAGTGCGTGGGTCCAAGGTAGAGTAAGTGGGGTTAACTTCACACTGACGGCTGCAAATTCTGGTTCTGGGCATTATTATTTGATCACTGGTGTAGACGAATAGATTCATGCTTCTGGGATAACAATTTGCATGTCAGTGATAGCTGATCCTAATAAGGAGATGGTTTAACCAAATGGGAAACCTTGGTCTATTACTTGCAAATGGAAAATATCTCTTATTTAGTGACTGTGAGATTAAGGTAGCTATCTCTTCTTACGATCCCCGCTACTTTTACCATATATGAAAGCAAATCAGTGCAGGAATATAAGGAATACCTTCTAGGAGAGACAAATAGAAAAGTAGTCTAATTTAATGGAAATATCAGGAAATGGTGAATCATAAGATCTGGGTTCTATGATAGGCTCTGTCACTAATTAGCTGTATAATCTTGGGCACACACACTTTCTCTGGACTTTGATGACTTCATCTGTACAGTGAAGAGATTAATTGCATCATTTTCTAGATACTTTTCAGTACTTGCAGTCGTTGGTATGTGAGCCAGTATTCTGTCTTTTCCCATCACACTGGAGGTTATTTTTAAGAGAATATACTTGCTTTCTGTGACTGTAATTTTAGAACATTATGGATATTGCCAAACACTGTTACATTTCTATAATGTTACTATCTATACATTTATCTGAATTCTTTTTGAGTATGAACATTGTATGTATACAGTCTGATCTGTTAAAATATGTTTTCTGGAATGCAGAATCTTTCATATGAGATTGGTAAATAGGAAAATAAGTCAATATAATGCTGAAATTGTGCCGGCTCATATATGAGTTTTCCCAGAAAGTTGATGTTTTGGGCCCAAGTAAGAGCAGCTGAATACAAAGTATATGACTATAGCTGAGTGCAGCAAGTTGTGAAGACATACAGTGCATAATGTCCATCCACTTCCATATCCTTCCTCTTGGCTCTCTTGGCCCCAGTCTCTGTTTTGGAAGCCCTTATGTGCATAGTTCCCTCCCATTTTGGTGCATGTTTTGCTAAACTTTTTTGTATTCCAGAAAATGAGCAAGGAAGGGGGTTTGCAAGTGCCATAGAAGCATGCTGGTGATAAAATTTATGCTAGTGAGCACAAAAGAAGAAAAGATTTAACAACTGAAGGAAAGCTCGAAATTATAAAATGTTTTGAAATAAATGAAAGAACATGTGACACTGGGTGTGCAACTGAAATAAAAGAGTCAACTTTACGAACAATTAGAGACAATGCTGGGAAAATAAAGTTATCTAGCTGGAACAGCTTCCATTGCTACAAAATTTATTGGAAGAAGGCATAAGGAAATGGTAGAAATGGAACATTTGCTTGGATTTTATACCAAAGAAAGAAGCAATCAGAGGTAACCTTTCTCAAAATTAAAGAGACGACTTTAGCAATACATGAAGACCTTAAGAAGAAAGTGGAAGATCCTGCAGAAGTGCCTTCATTTAGTGCAAATAGTGGCTGGTTTAGTGGCTTCAAGAACTGCTATGGTTTCCACATTATTAGGATCTCTGGTGAAGCTGTGAGTGCAGAGAAGCTGCAAAGACATTTCCCCGAGTGTTAAGAAATTTGATAAAGAAGGCTATAACCTGGATCAGATTTTTAATTTTGATGAAACTAGTCTCTATTGGAAGCAAATGGCCTCAAGGGCCTGTATCTTGAAGGAGAAATCATAAGATCCGGTGTTTAAGGCTACAAAAGGTCAACTGACTGTGATGCTGGGTGGGAATGCCAGTGGGAATTTAAAGCTAAAGCTTGTGTGATTTATCAGTCTGCCAACCCACAAGCTTTAAAAGGAATTGTAAAGACTAGCCTGGGTGACTGCTATAAGTCTAGCAAGAGAGGCTGGATGACAGGGCAGGTATTTACTTATCGTCAAGGTGATGTTTTGTAGATGATTTCTTAAAATATTGCAAGAAGAACAATTTGTCTTTCAAAATTCTTATAATTCTCAGTAATACACCAAGCCATCCTCCGACAGTTGCTGAACTTCCTTCAAATATTAAAGTTCTCTTTTTATCTCCTCATACAACTACTTTACTCCCTGCTCAGGGTGTGATCACAGTTTTTAAAGCTTATTTAATGATAACATTCAAGGTGTTTATTGGATCAACAGGGGGTGACAATGCACACACAGTTTTTGAATTCTGGAATTGATAGAGCATTAAACCTGCAATTGATAGTCTTGTAGAGGCCTGGAATGATGTCACCAAAGCCTGTTTGCATGGGGTGTGTTGTAAGATTCTCCCTGATTTAATTTATGATTCTAAAGGCTTTGAACCTTCAGAAGAGCTCCCTCAAATCAAAGCAAGCTGTATTGCTCTTGCAAAGGAGGTTGGATTTGAAGAAGTTGAGAGTGAAGATATTGAGGAACTGCTGCAATCTCATGCAGAGGCTCTCTCTACACAAGAGCCACAACAATTAGATGCTGAGGCTCAAATGGAAGCGTTTAAGAGGATGGTGCAGTTCAACAAGCTACCCCACAAGAGCATTTCACTTCTCAGTTATCTTCTGCTCTAAGTATGATAGAAAAGCAGTAACAGTGGGTAGAAGATAATGATGCAGAACACAGCAGGATTTTACTTTGTGGCATGAGGTCCTGTTTGGAGCCATGTTACCAGCTTCTTTATGAAAGAAAGAAAATATTTAAGCAGCAAAAAGTACATATCTTTTTATAAGCCAATATCAAAGAAATAAAAACAAGATGATGAGCCAGAACCGTCATTATATTTTTTGTAATATCACTACATTTCTTGGAAAGTGTGCAAATGCTTGTCCATCTGAACTTCTGATGATGATATCCTCTACCCTTGCCTCACCCTTTCCTTACACCTCTTTCTAACAAGATACCATCACCTTTCAAAGTAAAATCCTATACTTAATGTAACATTTCTTTATTTAATGTCTTTTTGACTATACTTGTACTTTTATTGGAATTTCTGTAGTTTTATTAATGCTCTCCTGACAAAGTTGTGTAGAATTTAAATAGTCTACCCTACAACTTTATTTTCTCCATAAATCCTGTTATTTTTTGTGCAGTTTTGCAGAAAGCATGTTTTTTCATGAGTTCATATGTTACCGCATAGATGCCTGTACAGGCAGTCTCTTATCTCTAGCCAGCACACCTTTTCTCTTTGTTTCAAATAAACAATATTAGTTTTTTCCCTTAGGATGTACCTGTTACTTTAAAATTTTCCTCTTCTGGCTTTGTTGAAAAATGCAACCATTGGTGGGACTTGGTGTTTTGTCAATCCTGGGTAATGTTCAGGGTTATGCTCTGCTCATACTTGATAGTTTTTCATGTGACTCAGGGTTATAGAAATCTTCTAGTCTTATTGAATGTCAAGTTTGCATAAATGTTTCTCATTTTTCTTGTTTCTGTGTGATTTCTGAAGGGAGGGGGAAATGCCATTGTTGCAGACACTTTTAGCTGCCAACCCAGTATCTATTGTACACCTCTTCTTTCTTGCTTAAAAAATGTTGATTTTGTTCATGTTGGCTATGTACCTAACTAAATAATTTTCAGCTTTCCTTGTGCTAGAGTTAGCCATGCATCATAGTCTGGCCAGAGAGAAATAAGCATATTTTTTGGGAATTTCTGTAGAAGCTTTAATTTTCCTTATAAAATGGCACAGATGTGTTTAGTTCTGCCTTTTCCCACTTCCTGTCTTGAACGTGGATGTGATATCTGGAGCTGTGGTAGCCATCTTGTGACCATGACATGATGATAAGCGTGAGGATGAATACCAATATGTTATGAATGGCAGAGCAGAAATATAAAGACAACTCGGGTCCCTTACAGAAGTGTTAGGTATGTGAATCAACGCCAGCAACTGCCCTCCTCTGGATTTCTTAGCATATGACAAAAATAAACCCCTATTTGTTTAAGCCACTATAAGTTAGGTGTTTTAATTAATTGGGAAATACATGCATTTCTAATGAATACAGTCATATTTACTCCACTATTTTATGACCAAAATTTCTTATTAGATATCTTAAAAAATCAAATCTGGGAATCATATAGTGAAAGACAAATGACTTTCATAACCAGTTTGAAGTAATTTCAGCTTTGTAATTTGTTTTTGCCATCCAGAGGCACCCTTTACACTTTTGTGGTAAAGGCAGAGTGGAATTCCTCCTATTCCTTCCAAGACCAGGCCCACCTACCTTGGACTAGTCCCTCTAATGGAAGTAAGAAGAAGTAAGCAAGCAGAACCCAGGGAAGCTGAGGAACACAGCCAACCAGCCAATGTCCATAGAAGCGAATTCTAAGGGGATTATCTTAATAGGTAATAACAATGAGATATTACTATATTATAGGTTCATCTATAGCCAGGGAGGATATCTGTGTTGCTTAGAACCCAAAACTTGAAAACAATAGAAAATGAATTTCTATCTACTGTGTTAGGAGAAAACAAAACTAATTGCTTACTTTTGAAAAGGATTAAAACACTGAACTGTATTCATATGTGTAAATAAGCGTGAGAGAATCGGTAGGAAAAACTTTGAGTAAAGAAGAGAGCAATAGTCTCATTCGATACTAACATACCATAAAGCCTCTTTAGGTAAAATTGTGGTACTGACACATGAATAGCTGGATCAGTGAAACCATAGAAAGTATGAAAGTGGACTGGAGCACATATGAAAACTGAGTACACAATATATGTGCCATCTCAAATCACAGTGGGGAAAATGGTGTTTTAAGTAAATGGTGTCGGGACAAAGAAGTAGCCATTTCAAAAAGAAACACATGAAACCCATACCTCATACCATATTCCAGAACCAGAATAAACTTTAAATGTGTCAGAGATCAATATATAAAATTTTAAACATCCAGGAACTAGGAGAAAACAAGCATGACTTCTAAAATAATCTGAATGTATAGAATTACTCAAAATCTAGAAGTAATATCAAAAACCTTTTTTTCTACATGAAACATATTTTTTAAATGCAGGACAAAAAACCCCCACAAGCAAATCAATATAATAAATTAGTGAAGATATTTGCAAAATATGTCATAGGTATAAGTGAATCTCCTTAACAGAAATGCAATAAAGATAATCACGAGACATGAGCAGTTTTTTTCTTTTTTCTTTTTACAAACAAACAAATGGCTATGAGAAGATACTCAACTTCAGTCATAAAAAGAGCAAATCAGAACTATACTGAGGTGCCATTTGTCACCTATCAGACTGGCAAAAATTCAAAAGCTTGGCAACACAATCTGTTGGCCTGACTGGGGAAACAGTTCCTCTCAAATGTTGCTGGTAGAAGTGCAAAATGGTACCATCCCTATGGAGGGGATTTTGGCACCATCTAACACATATTTATGCATTTACGATTTGACCCAGCCATACTGCTTCTGGGAATTTACTTGGAAAATACAAGTAAGAAACAACATAGACACAGTTTTTCATTGCAGCATTATTTGTAAAAGCAAAATATTGTAAACAACCTAAATGCCCATTCGTATAAGGGTGATTGAATAAACTATGGTGCATCAATATAATGGTACTATGTACACAAAAAAAAGCATAAGCAAGATATCTATGAACTGGTATGAACTGATTTCCAGATAATATTTTTATATTAAGTGAAAAAAAAGGAGGTGTAAACTACTATACAATATGAAAAAATAAGTATACACACATTTGCATTTAATTTGTATATGTATTATATACACACAAATATATACATGCAGACGTGTGTATATACGTATGTATAATGTTTTTACTTATTTTTGCAAAAAAATAAACCAGAGGGTAAAGCATCAACAACAAAAAATGGTTTCTTATGGGAGTGGGGGAGAGTAGAATGCAGGCTATGTGAATATGAGCAAGACTTCTCTGGATACATATTTCATTTTTTTTTACATCACGTAAATGTTCTCAGTATTTAAGAAACAATACTAAATTCAAAATGATAAAAACAGAAACAAATGAACTCAACAATATATCAAATTAACATAGTAATACAGAGGAAAATAATAATTCAGGTAGCTTGACCACAGTACTCTGACCATATACTTTTAGCAGGATACTGTCTATGGGCCTGTAAAGCTGCAAAGATATATTGAACTTTACTTAGTAGGTATGTTGTTGGAAGTGTTCTACAACACAAAGCATACTGATTCTGAAACTCTTTTGTATTATTGTAGTTTAGAGCCAATGAGTAAATAATATATATACATTGTTATGAACTGCTTTTTTTTTAACTGTGGGAGAAGGAAGATATTAATATGGAAGATGGAAAGGTGAGGAAAATTCTACAGGTATTGAAGTTGAGTTGAATTCATGTTATTTTATAAAATATATTTACCAGCTTTATCCTTGAAAGGGCCTAGAGGAGATGACACCTATTAAAAATGAGCCTACTACTACTCAATCTTTGCTACTAAACATTGTTGTCCTCTAAAATGAATAAAAATTTCTTGGGAAAAAAAAAACAGTTGAACTAGATCTGGGACAGGGAGAATACAATGTGGTCCTTGTATTGTTTATTCTAGAAAGCTTGGATGTGCCAAAACCAAAACCAAAACCAAACAAAAACTAGTGGGGTCATGTCAAAAGGTTGCAGGTGCCAGATCAAGGGGGCTCCCACTGGCCAAATTTGAGACAGTTTGAGCATCAAAGTGAGTGAGGATGGAATGGATTATAAAATAAGTCTATAGTGATACTCAGAAAGAGAGACAGACACCAAAGTAGGATGAACAGAAAGCTCTTTACAGAAAATTGCTAGCTATTAAATGTGGAAGGAATTGTAAAAGTAGGAAGTCACCATTTTGCAACCCCCAGTATAACAAGCAGAAATCAATGAATATTAAAACCATTGGGGAATAAGATATTTGCATAGTTCCAAATTATTACCAATTATTATTTATTACAGTTGGAAAAAGTGTATTTTTGAATGGATAGACCTGGTAGTTACCACCTTAACTAAGTAATCAAATTTAGCATTATCTACAATAAAATAATTTGACAACTTAATGTAACCTGTGATGTGACACAGTAAGTACACATTACTTACGTAGTATTCTTCCAAAAATGTTCTTTCCCTGCTGCCAAGCAGTCGCATGGAGGCTGAGGCTCGGGTGCTTTCAAGATTCGGCTCCATCCGTAACCCACCTCCTTGGCCGAGGAAGGCATTGTTGCTGGAGGTGTAATGGACGTTAATACTGCTCTGCAAGAAAAAAAATGATCAAATTAAAAATACTGGGTTTTTGTTCCTCAAAAAACAAAGAAAAAAAAAAGTTTAACCAGAATCTACTTGTGAAGAAACAATTAGGCAAGTCCCTAATGTGCGATATTCTATAAGACAAGTAGCCCTGACTTTTCAAAATTTAATGTCATAAAAATGCCAGGAAAAAAAAAAAGTCAGGAAATGATTTTAGATTAAAAGAAGCAAAAGAGATATAATAACCAAAAACAATGTATAAATATTGAATTGGATCATGGACTTAAAAAAAGCAAACATAAAATGCAGGTGACCCTTGAACACCTGTGGGGGTGAGGGGTTAGGGGCATCGACTTTCTGCACAGTTGAAAATAGTCCTCCCTATACATGGTTCTTCCATATCTGTTTCTGCATATGCGATTCAACCAACCAGGGATCGTGTAGTATTTACTGTAGTAGTTACTATTGAAAAAAATCCGCCTATAGATAGTCACCCAAGGGTTAAACCAATGTTGTTCAAGGGTTAACTGTATGTATGGGGACAATTGGGTAAATTTAATTATAAACCGAGTACTAGATCATTGGTGTAAGGAAGAGATAAATGTTTTCTTTTCACCCAACAGTTATCCACTTTGATTGGCTTTTTTTTTCTCCCATCCATAACACACTGGGCTAATGTTTTCCACATTTGGTCTAAAACAACTATCAGATTTTTTCCTGAGTTTAACAGTTCAGTTAGTTCCTATTAGATAATTTGCATACCCCCCAAATATTTACTTTTAATTGCTCACACTGAAACCCATTTACAATTTTCTTCTGGTTAGGAGGAAAATTAGGAAAGATTCCTTTAATGTGCTTCCATTGTTATTCCCCAAAACAGAAACCACAAGGATGCATATCAACTCCTGTTCAATGCAGACAGTTTCTGTTGTATGGCTCTGGCTTGATTCGTCCCAGCATTTTTTATTTCTCTCCTTATTCTATCTTGCACTCCTCTTAAGAATTCAATGAAGACTTTTTTCTCTTCTTATATCCATTCTGTTTCAGTAGAAGAATGTTTTGAAGTTTAGCTATGGTTTGTGCAGTGATGTGATTAATATTATATTAGTTTCCAAATGTACCTGTTTATCCCCAGGTCCCACAGGACACATATGGGCAGGAAGTTCCTATGGAAGAAATGACTCTTCTAGATACTGCAAAGGCGTCCTTAGGTACCCATCTCCAGACTATAGAGGACGGAATGGAATGTGAATCTCCAGAGCCACATGCACTTCAAGATAATGGTGAGGATAAGTTAGTCTTTGGAAGGAGGATGAGATTTGGGAGGAGGGAAGGGTCCATTCATAGAAATCTTATCAAATTTTATTCCATTGCAGCTTCTACTGAATATGGCTGAAGGAAGGGTCAATGAGTGTAGTGGAATGCTATTAAAGAAGTTGAATTAAGCAGTCATGCAATAATGTAAAAAATAGTTGAACACAAGATTTTTCATGGATATTTTGCAATGGAATTAAGTACCTATGGATAGATAAATCAGAGATGCCTCTGTATGTAAATGCTGATCACTTGTCAATGTAGACATGGGTCCCATTTCTGTAGCCTCTGCCCCCAATTCTTGTTACATATGACTGTTTAAGACTTGGAAATACTACTTCGATATTCTACTGAAGAAAATGGAATTTCTGAAGTCTATGTCCACTAGAGATCTAAGGACTATTAACAGTGTAATGTGTGGTGGAGGCAGCAGCACAGGCTGGCCTAGTTATGGAGTAGCTGTCTTTTCCCAAAGGCTTAAGTATAATTGATATAATTTTCTTCTTTTCTTTTCTTATAACCCTAGCAACTCCTTATTCTCTGCTTATCCTAGACCTACTAACATTGATTGTACTAATTTCTGAAGCTCATATTCTCAGATTACATATTCTGAAGCTCTGGTTCTCATTTACGTTGCCCCGTATTTCTTTCCTCCCCCCAGTTTATCCTTGTTTACCTTCTGTTATGTTCATGGCTCCATAGCATGATGCAAAATGTATCAGTGTGGAAAGAAATACTATCTATATAATGGTCTTTTCAGTCACATTTTGAAATACCACTTATCGTGAGTGTTGTCATCCTCATTATAAAGTTAACAAATTTTTATCCAACACTTTTTTTTTTGTGGCCACACCCAAGGCTTGGCCTGCAGGATTTTAGTTCCCCGACCAGGGGTTGAACCTGGACCACACAGCAATGAAACCACCTGAGTCCTAGTCACTGGACCACCAGGGAATTCCCTATCTGACACTTTTCTATGTAGTAATGTGTTAGATAATGGAAAAGATACTGGAGGAAAAAGTGATCCCTGCTTCTTTAGAAACTTACAATCTTGTTAGTTCTATGAAACAGTTAAAGAAGAAAGTGCTACAGTGCTAGTTTGTGTTGTGAATAAATTATGTCTTCAAGAAAGGAGAACTCACTGTAAGCTTAAATTAAATGATCAAGGAAGTCTTGTTGGAACCATTGAGACTTAAGTGAGGCCAAAACACACAGTAACATATTAATTTGAAGTTTTGGAAGTTATGAACATTTGAGAATGATTTAAATTTACCAATTCAACATTTGTTTTGCAAATTGGTAGTATAAACAACGTTGACTTGAGAGAAAGTATTTTTTCCAAGCAGCTGTAAGACTTTAGAGGTGATATGCTAATTCCAAATTATTCTTTTTGATTTTTTCAAAATAGTTTCCTTAAGACTAGCCAAATTTCATTTATTCTAAGTGTTTCTGTTATTATGAATATTCTAAACATTTATTTTAATATGCTATATTAAGTCAGAGCATTTTCACTACTTCAGGTTCATCTGCTACTCTTTCTTTATTAAAATCAGTAATAAGATTATTGGTATTGGGTTTAGAGTTTCACAGGCACCAAAAAGGAGCTCATGCAAATATATGATGTTGAAACTTCAGCCCCAAATGTTGCTATAACAGCTAACCTGACTGAATAAAACAAAATGTGGTATAGTCTGGGGCTTTAAAAATATCTATGACTGTATTTCTGAGACTTCTCTAGCCAAAAAAAATGTTCTTGTGTAATTAATAAATAAATGAAAAAATAATAACATCAGTTTGCTCCCTGTTTTACATAAAACAGTGCTTTACTTTAAGGCTAACCCTGGATACTGCTCTGGAAAGTCACATCCTGGCTTTCTACTCTTTACTATATCAGAACTCTTTGTTCCTGGGTTGAGTTCTTCATTTACCCTCTCTATTCCTCCAAAGGTAGACTCCCTAACCAAAATTGTATTCCCCCTCTTGTGTGTCCATAGCATCTACTTGTACTCCCAGCTCTCTCTAGTGGCTACTTGAGCAATATACATATTTTAAATTATATTCCCAAATAGTCTAACTGATTTTTTTCTTTATATTTTAGGGTCATTTTTGTGGCTTTCCATGATGTCTCAAACCATGGGTGATGATAACTTTAGTAGCTTAGATACTAATGAAGCAGAAATCGAACCAGAAAACATGAGAGAAAAGTTCTTCAGAAGCTTAGCAGTGTTACTGGAAAACAAGAGTAATAATACCAAGATATTTTCTAAAGCAAAGTACTGTCAATTAATAAGGGAAGTGAAAGAGGCTAAGGCCAAGGCAAAAAAAGAATCAGTTGACTACCGTCGCTTGGCTAGATTTGATGTGATCCTGGTACAAGGACATGAGAAGCTGATTGAGGCTGTAAATGGGGAAACAGATAAAGTACGGTATTATTTACACAGTGAGGATTTATTTGACATACTGCATGATACACATCTCAGCATTGGACATGGTGGACGTACCCGCATGGAAAAAGAGTTACAAGCAAAATACAAGAACATCACAAAAGAAGTTATAATGCTATACTTGACACTCTGCAAACCATGCCAACAGAAAAATTCAAAACTCAAGAAAGTTCTAGCATCGAAGCCAATTAAGGAAGTTAACTCAAGATGCCAAGTAGATCTTATAGACATGCAGTTGAATCCTGATGGGGAGTATAAATTTATCATGCATTATCAAGACCTTCGTACAAAGTTGAGTTTTTTGCGGTCATTAAAATCTAAAAGGCCTAAAGAGGTTGCACATGCTCTTTTAGATATTTTTACAATTATTGGAGCACCCAGTGTTCTACAGTCTGACAATGGGAGGGAATTTTCAAGGCAGATTGTCAGTGAACTTAGTTGTATTTGGCCAGAACTGAAAATTGTCCATGGGAAACCTCAGCCCTGCCAAAGTCTAAATTCTATAAATCAAACTAATGAGGATATCCAAAACCGGATTATCTCCTGGATGCAAACTAACCATTCATCACACTGGGCTGAATTTTTGTGGTTTATTCAGATGACCCAAAATCAACCCTATCACAGAGGCATGCAACAGACTCCATGTGAGGGTACATTTAGCTCTGAAGCTAAACTGGGCTTGTCTCATTCTCAGCTAACTGAAGAACTTATTGCCAGCCTGAACACAGAAAATGAATTGGAACAGGCCGACAAGGAATTAGAAAATACTCTAAGAGCCCAGTATGAAGAAAATATTGAGACTGGAACAGATAGTAGTGATATTGAAGAAAATCTTTCTATTTCTCCTAAGATAGCCCAAAAAACTCCTCCTGAAAGCAGACTGAATTTTTTATCTTGTGTAGTTTGTGAAAAAGAATGCACAGGTGTTAATAATTGTGTATCATGTGATAGAAATGTCCATGCAATCTGTGGAGTGCCCTCTCAACGTGAGACTGATGGTTATCACCATAGAATAACTTGTAGTCTTTGCTATGAGACCACTACAATGAAAAGGAAACATGACGAGATTCCAAGAAGTTTGACTGTTCAACCCTCCAAAATGTTAAAGCCATCGGAGACACCATTTTCATCAGACAAAGTAGGAGACTGGGTAAGAGTTTGAGTGTCTGCTGTAGATCAAAGCAGGGGAAGAGCCTCATACTTTACTGTGACCATGATGAGTGAGAAATTTTTGACATGGCATACTAAAGCACAATTATGGCCATCTTGTATATATTTTCTCCAAAGAAAGGCCAATTACATTTAATGTCCTCCCTCCACTCCTTTTTTCAAGTTGGAAGTTATAACCTTGGATGCTGCTTTGTTTATTGTTCTGGGGTGAAAAACAGTAGTATCTCTTACTTATTTCTGATGTCAGGCATTTCTTAGCGGAATGAGAAAGCTAGGGGATAAATGGTATGCATGATGGTATGTTTCTATAGAAGGATAAATTTGGGGACAGATGAATTTAATGTTACTTGGTTTTAATTATATGTGAGTTTGGGTTGAGGGGTAAGCTAAGAAAGGGCATCTCAGGTCAAGTGAAGAAATATTTAGGAAGGGCAGGGGATGATAAATTTGGTTGGGAGATATGGATTTGTGTTGGGAAAGAGTTTGGTTTTCTGATTTAAATGCAGAGTGTGAAATAAGACCAATGAGGCTAATATGTGTTCAGGTAAGTGTTTTGAAATGTGAAGCTTACACATGATTTGGGCCAGTGGTACTCAGAGTTTGTTCTTCAGACTAGTGCTGGTCTGCAAACTGTTTATACTAGTCCATAATTAGGTAAGTACACAAATTTGAGAGTATTTGGAAAGTTACAACAATTTGACATTGCTGCAATGCCCAGGCACGTGATTAATGAACTCATCTTTTCAAATAGAATATTCAGTTTGGGTGTTAAACTCTCAAGGTGAGTCACATGTGGTAGCAGCTCTACATTAGTCAGCACAATAGGTTCATATTAAAATGTGTGATATAGGGGTTCCCTGGTGGCGCAGTGGTTGAGAGATCGCCTGCTGATGCGGGGGAAACGGGTTCGTGCCCTGGTCCGGGAAGATCCCACGGGCCGCGGAGCGGCTAGGCCTGTGAGCCATGGCCGCTGAGCCTGCGCGTCCGGATCCTGTGCTCCACAACGGGAGAGGCCACAACAGTGAGAGGCCCACGTACCGCAAAAAAAAAAAAAAAAAAAAAAAAATGTGATATGCTATGATTAGCTTGTCGGCTGTAACCCAAAAGTGTATAAAACTCTGAGAAAATGTAAGTATTTATTTATCTTTATAACTTAATTTAAAAATCATTTTATATTTTTAATCAAGCCTAGTTTTGGGGTTTTTAAAATTTTTTAAAAGTATAGTTGATTTACAATATCATGTTAGTTTCAGATATACAGAACAGTGATTCAGTTCTATATATATTTTCTTTTTTCTTCTTTTCCCTTATAAGTTATTATAAAATATTGAGTATAGTTCCCTGTGCTATACAGTAGGACCTTGTTGGTTATCTATTTTATATATAGTAGTGTATATATATTAATCCCAACCTCCTAATTTATCCCTCCCCTCCTCTTTCCCCTTTGATAACCATAAGTTTGTTTTCTATGTCTGTGAGTCTCTTTCTGTTTTGGATATATGTTCATTTGTATCTTTTTTTTTTTTTCAGATTCCACATATAAGTGATATCATGTATTTGTCTTTCTCTGGCTTATTTCACTTAGTATGATAATCTCTAGGTGCATCCATGTTGATATATATATATATATATATACACACACATACATACATACGTCACATCTTCTTTATCCTTTCATCTTTTGATGGACATTTAGGTTGCTTCTATATCTTGGCTATTGTAAATAGTGCTGCAATGAACAGTGGAGTGCATATATCTTTTTGAATTAGAGTTTTCTCTGGATATATGCCCAGAAGTGGGATTGCAGAATCATATGTTATTTTTAGTGTTTTGAGGAACCTCTATACTGTTCTCCATAGTGGCTGTACCAATTTACATTCCTACCAACAGTGTAGGAGAATTCCTTTTTCTCTACACCTCTCCAGTATTTATTATTTGTAGGCTTTTTGATGATGTGAGCCTAGTTTTTGATTTCTAGTTTAACATTATTAAAGACAAAAGTAAAATTTGTATTACTTATTTTTAATTCTAATTTGCAGATGGAAAAACAAGCTTCACTGGACTTTTTTGTGAAGAAAAGACATACCTTTTCTGAATATGGCAGTAGTAGTAAAAGAATTGGTAACAATGGAAGTCATCCTGAGGAAGTGAAAACCAAAAGAGTTCATACTAGCTTTACTCGGAAGTACGATCCCTCATATATTGAATTTGGTTTTGTAGCTGTAATTGATGGTGAAGTGCTGAAACCACAGTGTATTATTTGTGGAGATGTACTGGCTAATGAAGCAATGAAACCATCGAAACTTAAGCGGCATCTATATTCAAAACATAAAGAAATAAGTTCACAGCCAAAAGAATTCTTTGAAAGAAAGAGTACTGAATTGAAAAACCAACCAAAGCAGGTGTTCAATGTTTCTCACATAAACATTAGTGCTTTGCGGGCTTCTTATAAAGTAGCACTTCCGGTTGCTAAGTCTAAAACACCATACACAATTGCCGAGACACTAGTGAAGGACTGCATCAAAGAAGTTTGCTTAGAAATGTTGGGTGAATCTGCAGCAAAGAAGGTAGCTCAAGTGCCACTTTCCAATGACACCATAGCACGACGTATTCAGGAACTGGCAAATGATATGGAAGACCAACTCATAGAACAAATAAAACTAGCCAAGTATTTTTCACTGCAACTTGATGAATGCAGAGATATTGCTAACATGATAATTCTTTTAGTATATGTGAGGTTTGAACATGATGATGATATAAAGGAAGAATTCTTTTTTTCAGCCTCTTTACCAACAAACACAACTAGCTCAGAACTGTATGAAGCTGTGAAGAATTATGTTATCAATAAATGTGGTTTGGAATTTAAGTTTTGTGTAGGAGTGTGTTCTGATGGTGCAGCTTCAATGACAGGAAAACATTCTGAAGTGGTTACCCAGATTAAAGAACTTGCACCAGAATGTAAAATAACACATTGCTTCATTCATCGAGAAAGTCTTGCTATGAAAAAAATATCACCTGAACTAAATAGTGTGCTTACTGACATAGTAAAAATTGTGAATTATGTAAAATCTAATACGTTAAATTCAAGATTATTCTCTTTATTATGTGATAATATGGAAGCTGATCATAAGCAACTGTTATTGCATGCTGAGATACGGTGGTTATCACGGGGAAAAGTTCTATCAAGAATGTTTGAAATACGAAATGAACTCTTAGTATTTCTGCAAAGCAAGAAACCAGTTTGGTCCCAACTTTTCAAAGATGTGAATTGGACAGCCAAACTTGCTTATTTATCTGATATCTTCAGTATTTTTAATGATCTTAATTTTTGCATGCAAGGAAAGAATGCAACATGTTTTTCAATGGCAGATAAGATTGAAGGACAAAAACAAAAGTTAGAAGCTTGGAAAAAAAGAGTTTCTACAGATTGTTATGACATGTTCCATAATTTAACAACAGTTATCAGTGAAGTAGGTAATGATCTTGATATTGCATATCTGCGAAAAGTTGTCAATGAACATCTTACAAATTTGTTAGATTGTTTTGAATTGTATTTTCCATCAAAAGAAGATCCACGCATAGGAAATTCATGGATACAAAATCCATTTCTTTCATCAAAAGATAATTTAAATTTAACTATAACCCTACAGGATAAGTTGTTGAAACTGGCTACTGATGAAGGATTGAAAATGAATTTTGAAAATACAGCATCACTTGCTTCATTTTGGATAAAAGTTAAAAATGAATATCCTGAGCTTGCTGATATTGCTTTAAAATCTCTTCTTCTGTTCCCCTCAACATACCTCTGTGAGACTGGCTTCTCTACATTAAGTGTTATTAAAACAAAACATAGAAACAGTTTAAATATACATTATCCCCTGAGAGTAGCGTTGTCATCAATCCAACCTAGATTAGACAAATTAACAAGCAAGAAGCAAGCTCACTTATCACATTAAATTTTTAAAATACTGATTTATAAGGTTTTAATTCAAAGTATACATATAGGCATTATGGAAGTGTGAAAAGTTATGATTAAATTGACAATTCTCTATATAAATTGCCTATATGTAAACAAAAGCGTACAGTTTTTATAATTCTCTTATTTTTCCCCGTTATATTTGTTATATTTATTAAGATGTAATTTTAAATCTGTTCATTCTAATATTAAAAAATTTGTCTTGTATTTTGTATGTCTTTTCATTATTGCATTTTATTAGGATATTAAGATGGTAGGATGACTTCAGGAGGGGAATAATTTCTTTAAAATGACAGACTTCATCAGTGAAGGGAAGTGAATTCAAGGGGTGGAATTAGAATTTGAATGCAAGGGAGGGGGTCAGTAAGATGTTAGGTTTGTTAAACTGATCCTGGGTGGTTTGGTTGGAAGTTGATAAGTTTGTTTTGTTGGTGCATGTTCAGATGCAGTGTTTAAGTGGGTAAGGTGGGGGAAAGCCATCAATGCTTATAAAAGCTCAAATGGGAAACAACCCAAATGTCTGTTCACAGAATAAAATGTACTGTGTTTATTCAACAGCTAGAATACAGTAGTAAAAATGAGTTATTGTGGAGGGAATTCTGGGGTGTGATGAAATGTTCCATCTTGATTGTGGTGGTGTTTACTATTAGCCATATGCAAAGTTGTCAATCAGGGTCCCAGATGAGTGTTATCTGGGTATACAGGAGACTGCTGTCAAGAACTACCTTGTTCTTACTCCTCTTAATTGATTGCAATTTCATCTTTCATCCTTTCTCCTACTTCTCATCCCAAATACGTAGCAACAATAGATTATATTGACTGAATTTCCACAGCGCCCACACTAGCCCAGCTTATCTTTACCAAAATTGATACTCATGTTTCCCAAACTATGAGCTTAAAAGCCACAAAATTGAATATTTTCAACACAGACAAGGAGGAGATCAACAAATAAAGAAAAATTTTTAAAAGAAAAATCCCGAGTTTGGCAAATGAGAAACAATATTGGATGGTAGTTGTGATAAATTATTATTATTCAAAAGTATTTACTGCCTCTTCCTGGGGTAAGATTATACTGCCCCACTCCACAGATATCAGATTTGACTCATTTGCTTCACTCTGGATAATGAAATGTGAGCAGACCTGACATGTTACTTTTGGGCACAAAACAAGAAACAGTCCTTGATTTGCCATATCTTTTTTCTTCCTCTGTCAAGACGCCATCAGTGTTTCAAGTTGAGGTGGCTCCATTATCCTGGGCGGAGTCATGATGGACAAATAGCAGGAACAGGGTATCTGTTATGGTAAGCCACTTTTATTCTTGGGGTTGTTTGTTTCTGCAGCACTGCGAAAATGCTGTACTGACAATGTGATTGAATCAGCACCGGAAAATGACTTCGTCTTAACTCCAGTGGTTCTTTGTCTGAACAAACTTGAACAAGTCCTTAAACATTTTTGGAGTTGAATATAAAATAAAGATGGTAATATGCTCAGCATTTGGGGTTGTCACCGATGTTCAAAGAAGAAATAAATTCAGAAGCTTTTGGCAAATTCTAAAGTACTAGAGAAATGTAAGGTATTACA
The DNA here is from genome assembly GCF_949987515.2 of Delphinus delphis. NCBI lineage: Eukaryota > Metazoa > Chordata > Mammalia > Artiodactyla > Delphinidae > Delphinus > Delphinus delphis. The sequence goes on along the minus strand of NC_082692.2, from coordinate 22,040,884 downwards.
ATATTTTCACTCAAAGTCTGGACTCAGACGTGGTGTCTATGGCATCATTTTAGCTTCTGTGTTGCTGTGAGGCATAGTAATCATCACATTGTCAGGCCCTTTGTTCAGTCACTGAAATGTGCACAAACTGCATATGAATAAGACACAAAAAGAAGATACGAGGATATTTCTCAAAAGAACAAAGAAAAATGATGAATTCAATAAAAGTTACTTTTGAAACCCACTCATTGCTAGGTTCTGTGGCTTAGTTGGTTAAAGTGCCTGTCTTGTAAACAGTGATAGATCCTGGGTTCGAATCCCAGTAGGGCCTCCTTTGCACATTTCTTTAGCCCTGAGAAGGGATGAGGAAATTGTCCGTATAAAAGTACTACAGTACCTCCTGCCTCCTCCTGACTCCGGAAAAAGTCAGAACCCTAAAAGTTAGTTTAAACTTCTGCAACTCTCTTCTTCCCATCACAAAAAGGCAAGTGAACTTGTGAGGGCCATTTTCTGGGGAAATACGGATAGTTGTCCCGGGAGGGGTTCAGAGAGGTGTCGAATATGCACATTCTTGCCATTTGCGACAACATGGATTGACCATGGCTATCAGAGGGGAGGGTAGTGGAAGGATGAGTGAAATAGGGAGATTAAGAGGTACAAAATTCCAGTTACAAAATGAATGAGTCATGGAGGTGAAATGTACAGCATGGGGAATATAGTCAAAAATATTGCAATATCTTTGTATGGTGACAGATGGTAACTCGAGTTATCATGGTAATCATTTCGTAATGAAAATATCAAATCACTACATTGTGCAACTGAAACTAATATAGTGTTGTAGGTCAAATATACTTCAATTAAAAAAAACCTTTCCATAAATAAAAGAAAACCTGAATCAACATAAAAAATATTTCATTAGCCCTACTGGCACTAGCATTTCTACAGTGTTGAAATAGAGTCTTGCATTTAACAAGTTAAATGAGTTTGTTGGGTTATAGATAATGGTTTTTCATCTATCTTTTTATCTAGTTTGTTATATTTTTTTCCCATTTTCAGTTTGTCCATTTATTTTACATGTAATTCCAGATATGTGGAAATCACATATGCTGCTTGCAAAAGTGTTTGTAGTAAAGTCACTTGCTGTGACTCAGTTAAGTCCACTCCTAAGTACACATCTGTCTTGCAGTCATTCAGCTGAAATGAAATGGTCAATGTACCCAAATGATTCAAATGGCAAGACTGATAATGCTGCACATGCACCAAGAGGATATGAAAATGTTTATCACTCACATAATGGCGCTTACTTGGAGAGCAGGGGAGGCTCACAGGTAAGTCCAAAAACAGCTTGGAAGAGCAAGGAAGGGTGATGGGCTTTGACTTTTATTGGGTTAGAGGGTGGGCTGGCAGGTGAAGATTCCTGAGAACCAGGACTAGTGTGGTTTGATCTTTCCTCTGAGAGAGCTTAAGCACTTTCTTATGGGCTGGCTTAGATGTGAGTGAGAGTGATGGGTCTTGAAAGCTGTCAGTAAATATCAAAAATGGAGTCAACCTCTTAATTACAATACTCAATAGGAATTTGTGCACAGGTCCACAAAAAAGCATATACAACAGTGTTCCTAACAGCCCTATTCATGATATGCCCAAACTGGAAACAACCCATACATCCACCACTAGAATGGATAAATTGTGGCATATTCATACAATTTGACTATATATATGGCAACAAAAAATATTGTTAAATGCAAAAACATGGATGAATCTCATAGTGCTGCACAAAAGTAGCCAGGCATAAAAGAGTACTTATTATATAATTCTACTTATATGTTATTAAAATGTGCAAACCTAACAGATGATATCAGAGTCAAGAGACTGGTTACCTTTATGAGGAAAGTCATTAGGAGGCACGTGAGAGGGGCTTCTGGTGTGCTGGTAATGTTCTATTTCTTGACACAGACAGCCTAAGTGACAAAACTTAATTCTGGATCCCATTTGATGGAAATAGTGGCAATAAGTTGGAACAAAAGATCTGAGTGAGAGTTCATAGATATATTCTCTTTGTAAATATTCAGTGATACATTAATACATATATATTCAGATACATACCTACATAAATATAAGTATTCTATATATGCTCATGTTTGGGCACTTTCCTGAATGTTTGTTACACTTCAATTAAAAAAAGTAGTTTGCTTTAAAAAGAAAAAGTCACCAATTAGGAAAGAGAACATTGCCAATATTTTAGAAGTTCCATTTGCCCCACTCCACTTTACACCTCTCTCTCATCTAAGATAACCACAGTATTAATGCTTGTGATAATCACTCCCTTGATTTTACTTAATAGCTTTACTACTTATATATGTATCCATAAAACAATAGATTATTTAGTATGCTTAGTTTGTGATTTCTATAGATGATACCATGTATTTGTTTTGGAATTTTTTTTTGTTATTGAAATATTATGTTAACATCTCATTCTGTGTGATTTCTAGATTTTTCTTTATTGCATATAATTGTTTTTGTAAATTTTTATAGCTGTCATGAAAATGTGTTAAAACTGACACTATAATAAGCATACGATCTGTTTAAAAAAGAAAAGATTTCTGTTTCTTCCTTTCTTTCTTCCTTACACCTTTTCTTACTCTCCTTTTGTCTAGTAGGGAATAGAAGTGGCAGTTCCTGGTTTACTCCATGTGTTCCCAATTTCAAACAGAATGTTTTGAATTTTTTGCCCTTAAGTATTGTTTTCTGCAGACTATTTTTGTATTTTAAAAATCAGGTTAAAGAACTTTCCTTCTATTTCCAAATTGCTGTACCATTAGTGGACACTGAAATTTATTAAATGCTTTTTTCTGTCTGTACGGAGGTGAACAAAACTTTTTCCCTTTAATTTCTTGATATGCTGGTTTTGATATTAGGATGAAAGTAGGCTTATAAAATGAGACGGAGAGGCTTCCCTCTGTTACTATATTTGGAAGTATTTGTGTCCAGTTGAAATTATTGTCTCAGGAATGTTTTATAGAACTTCCAGATTAAAATATCTGGGTTTGGAGTTTTCTCTGTGGAAAAAATTTTGACTATTTATTCAATACATTTAATGGTTTAGGACTATTCATATTTGCTATTTCTTCTTTAGCAAAATTTTTTATTTGTTTTTTGCAGAATTGCTGTTTCATTTAAAATTTCAAATTAATTGGGCAAAATTCTTTACACCATTGCACATTCTGATCCACCTTCTGGAATACTCTTCTAATGCGTTTTTTTTTTTGGTTAACCTTTCACATCTTGTAGATTTCAGTTCCTGGAAGGCTTACTGAAGGCTGGGTTAAGGATAGACCCCAGACAGTCTGTCACTTTGGCCTGATGTGGCCCAGAGAACCGGGGTGGTGCTTTCCTGGAAAGCAAAAGAAAGAGCGCAGCCTCCTCAGGGTGCAGTCGCTGCTCAGAAGCGCTTTTGAGAAAACACTGTTTCTCCAGCACCTCTAAATTGTGCAAAACCTATGTAACCGACTTTGGGGGGCTGGGAGCCAGAATGTGCTGAGAAGGCAGGTTGGATAAAGACCAAAATCCGACCCTCCCAGTTCCTAATAATGGGGGATGAAGTCCCCCAGATGCCTCGGATTCCAACCGGGTTGCTTTCACCACGCCCACAGCACCCCCAGGAAGAGGGTCCAAAGCAGGCGGTGTTGAGTAACCCGGCCAGCCTCGAGCGCGCCTTCCCACCACCCGTGTGCTCTCCTCGCCCGCGCCATCACTAGTGGGGCATCGAGATCCACTGAGATGAGGGCGGCTGGGGAAAATGAGGTGCCGGAAAGAAAATATACGAGCACAAATTGACTCAAAACCACTCTTTTCTAACCTGAAGTCTGTCTCCTTACCTCTGAGCTACACAACACCGCAACCCAGTGGCTGCACAAGAGGAGGGCCATTTTCTAATTGCTCGCTAAGTGCAACTGTTGGGCTTTTTAACATAGGTCTCCCTGGAGGGTATTCAGCGGGTCTATTCATCGTGGTTTCCAAAAGGGGCCAGGCCTAGGAAGACGCTTCTCGATTCAATCCTAATTGAAGCAGTCTTGGCAGGATTGGGCGCCCAGCTGAGAGGGTGGCAGGAGGGGTCTTTATTGTGATTTTCATTTATTCCCGGAGGGTCTTAATTCTGACTCTGTATTCATTCTGAAGGTAAACCGAGCGTTTGTAGCCGTGATTACAGAGGGACATTCAGTCCTTTTCTCCTTCTATTTCTTTACAGGTTAATGCAACCGGCTGAGAGAGGCATCACAATGCAAGTGTAAAATTTTGTTCAGAGAAGAAATTTGGTGTCAAACTAAGGGCAGGAGTTTGGAGAAAAGTGAAATTTCCATTTTGTCTTAGCCTCTTACCATAATTGCTTGGAGAAGTTACTTGGCTTTTGTATCAATGACACCATCTTTTAAATAAGATTAATAAGGAAGGCCTCTCTTCGTAAGAATTATATGAATACTAAATAATACAGAAATATTCCAGAGTCTCAACACTTGTAATATTTTTCACAGCTGGAATGTTGTAGGACCACGTGGCCTAATGGATAAGGCGTCTGACTTCGGATCAGAAGATTGAGGGTTCGAATCCCTTCGTGGTTGTAAGTCCCTTTTTCACGCTCCGGTTCGCTTTTCCCAGGCATCACTATCCCAGCTCTCAGATTCCAAATTATAACATCCGAGCACTCCAGAGATCTCCCCTCTGGTATGATTGATTCAGTAAGTGGGGTCGGCGCCAGCCCCCTGCACCCAGCCGCTCGTACTTTAGAAATCCTTGGCCAGACAGGCACACAGGTGTGGGAATAGGGAAAAGCGCCAGCCCTGGTCTTCCTGACCCTCTTCTAGTGGGTTGGGTGAGCACAGTGAGCGAGGTGGGTACGACAGGGCACAAATGTCAAGGAATTTTGCTCGCTGGTCAGGCAGTGCCGGGACATCTCTGTTATTTTAGCGTGAGACGACCCTCACTCTTTCATTGGTTTTCAGTTGGTTCTCGGCAATTTGACGCTGAAAACGCGTCTTTATGTTGAGAGATTTGTTTTTTTGAAGTCAGTTTAAATGTCGCCCCCTTGCGAAAGGAAAATTTGCCACATTTTAGAGGCGCTAGAGAAACGATGTTCTAAAACCCGCCCCTGTTTCAGGTGGCTGCCTCCCGAGAGGCGCGCGGTCCTTCTCTGGCCTCTGCAGAGACCTCGTGTGGGTTCTCCCGCACGGTGCGGGATGAATTAGTTGGACTTTCAGCAATATCTGAGGAACCAGGGTTAAAACAGAGACCTGAAACTATGAGAAGAGGCCAGTCACGCAAATTAGGATGAAGAGGGAGCAGCCTCTACACAAGTGGAAAGAATGTGGCCAAATACATTTAAATATTTAGATGTAATGGACAAATTAATAGAACAATATGACGTATCAAAGTAGATTCAAGAAGGAATCGCAATTTTAAATAGTCTTAAACTATGAAATATTTTGAATTAGTTGTCAACTCTTCCTTCTGAGAAAATTCCACATCCTTTCGTTTACCAGGGGCTTCTTTAAAATATTCAAAGAAGAAATAAATCTAATTAGACACAACTCTTCCACAGTATAGGACAAGAAAAGAGAGAAAGAAAAAAAAAATCCACAACTACTTTTGCCGAATGCCATAATGAGCTTTTTCCCATGAATGTACCTCTTAAACAGCTTTATTGAGGCATTGTTTTCTTAAAATAAACTGCATATATTTAAACTTATAGTTTGACATATTTATAACTCATGAAACCATCACTACAATAAAGATAATGAACATAGACATCACCCCCAAACGTTTCCTCGTGCCCTTTTGTAATCCCTGTTTATATGTTGCTGGACTTTGTTTGCTAATATTTTGTTGAGTACTTTTGTGTCCATGTTTATAAGAGATATTGATCTATAGTTTTCTTATCTCATTATATCTTTGTCTGGTTTTAGCATCAGGGTAATTTGACCTTCTTTTCCAAATTTTAAAGAGTTTGTGAAGAATTAATATCAATTAAAAAATGTTTGGGAGAATTCAGCAGTGAAGATGTCTGGGCTTTTCTTTGTGGGTAATTTTTACTTAATCAATCTGTTTGCTTGTTATAGACTCTTATTCCACGCTAAATGCCTTTATCAGTCATCTACATCTTTGTAACAAACCTAACCTAAATTTAGTGGCTTAAAACAATAATTATTTATTTTGTTTGCAATTTTGAAGTTCAACCACTTGGGCTGTGCTTAACCAGGCAATTCTTTTGCTGGTTTTGCTTGTGGTCACTCATTGATTGCAGTCATCTGGCAGCTTGACTGGGACCAGATGGTCCAAAATGTTCCCACTCACAGTCTGGGGAGTGTGGCTGGGATGGCTGGGATGGCAGGGACTCACTCTCCACATGATTTTCCATCCTCTAGGAAGTTAGGTGGGATTTCTTCACATGGTGTCTCAAGGTCCCAAGACAACAAGAGGAGAAGTTGTAAGACTCTTGAGGCCATCTTGGAACTCTCACAACCTCACTTCCACAACACCATTACCACAGCATTCTATTGGCCAAAGCACAAGTTCAGCTCACATACAAGAGGGAGGGAAATAGACTCCGCCTCTTAATGGTAGCTGCTGCACAACCACATTGCAAAGGGACATGTATAATGGGAGGAATTTGTGGCCATTAATCAATCAATAATTTATTATCTCATTTAACACTAAAAACAACACTCTGAATAGCCCCTATAGATATGTCTATTGTATATCTTGGTAAGTAAGTTATCCACGATCACTTCTTTACCAGCGTTAATCTAAATTGGTCTGTGAGTCTTATTTCGAACCCACATGTACCTGGTGGGCAGCTCAGGGTAGGGCCGGGGAGAACATAAGCACTCCAAAACGTAGCAGCAGATGAAAAAGAACTGATAGTGCTGAGCACTTGCGCACGGGCAATTATAAATCTTTTGTAAAGCCGGAGAGCACCATGTCTGTGTCTCAGGATGACTCTGATAATGTTTAAGATCCAGGTGAGATTAAGTGACCCACACATAGGCTCCTGACTCAACTCATTTTCTGAGACTGAATACCTGTGTCTGCGATATATCTACAGGCAGCATGGACTTATAAAGAGTAATAAGCATCCTAGAGGAAGCCAGAGGAGTGGAGAAACGGAGGAAAGCAGGTTCAAGGACAGGACATTTTCCGCTGAAAGACTTGTAAGAAAAACCAAGATCGTCCGCATTTCGCATAATTGACAAATCAGACGTAGTTGAATACTGTGAACAGTCGTCTTGGCAAGTGTCAAATGATAAATTGCCAAAGTGTTGGAAGAAGGCAGGCACCACACTCAGCAGGATGGTACTTGTTATGCATGACTTTAAGAGAGAATTTTAAGACAAATCACAAGCAAGATGTAGGACAGAAATCACAACAGTTGATCTCTTCGGGGGTGGCCTCATATTTGGCCTGTCTCGTTGTATGGGCTGGAGAGTAGTAAAAGTTGCTCCAGGTGAGGCTCGAACTCACAACCTCGGCATCGCTCACAAGTGTACTGTCTTATAAGTACCGCGCGCTAACCGATTGCGCCACTGGAGCTACGTTAGGGAGATATAAGTGAATATACTTTCACAGATGAAGACGGTATTTTTGTTAAAGATATTAAATGTTATGAACAAAATGGCACCTTCTGATATGGGGCTTCCACAAATGGGATTAAAAGCAGCAAAGGCATCCCTGGTATTTGCCAATCTGCAGCCGTTTCCTCCCTTGTACAGAGATGCTGCCGGGGCTGAGCGTCGCAGTTATCTCTATCTTGATTTTCCGCTCAGATTCCCACGACTTCTCTAAATTCAGACTGTTATTTGAAAGCATTTGAATGAAAAAAAAATTACATTGATTCCACAAAGGCAGGAAGCTTTCCACTTAGGAGTGTGTATTTCATCTGTAAGAAACCAGTGCATTTTCATTGCTTCCGGATTCCCGCGGACTTTGCATCTCAGCGGTTCTACTTTCTTGAGTTTCCCGTCTCCACTCTGAGCTCCGCTCGACTGACCTTTCATCTGCTTCAGATGCCACCTATCCCACCCCGACCCGATCACTCGCTGTTTTTTAACCTAAGAATGTTAAAATACGTTGTTATCCTGAAACATTCAGAGCTAATATTTCCTTTCGAAAAACCACTGTTATAAATGTGCAGATGCAATACGTACAAAGGGAATGCAGAAAAACAAAAAGATAACTTGAACATTTTCTGAAGTCTCATACTCAGAGAAATCTATTGTTTATATTTGTTGTAGTTCATTTCAAGCTTTTAGTGGGCACGCTGTGAGCCAGACCTGAGCCACAGCTCCATTTGTTACCTGGTCCCTGTTACTTCCATTTTAACAGGGGGGCCATGATGACACTTTGGGTCTTTCCGTATCAATATCAACTTGGACCTTGTTTCCAACAGTCCTTGAAATGTGAGGGTATTTCTCTTTCTTGAGTTTATGCTTATTGAGTAAATGCTCATAAGTCCCTTTAGGAAAGGAATGGGGGAATTATATTCTACATATTTGCAGTGGCACTGCAGGGTCCTCAGGACTTGGCTTCTCCTTTAGTCAAAAATTTCAGGTCTGAAAACTGGTTTAAGATCAGAAATTGAGCAAGGTATTGTGATTTTATTTTTAACTGGTGTAGCTGCCCTCAGTCTCCTGATTCTCTATCCTCAATTTCTTCTAATTGTGTAGACAGTGATATGCTTGTTGACTGCCCATCTATATTGCTCCTAGGGATGCTGTATTTTATTAATTATCTCAAACACTCTGCAAAGTTGGCTACCACTCTGAAATTGTCTCTCATTACAGTAGTTTTGCCCACCCACTCCTGGGGCATGCACACACGCACACACACACACACACACACACTCACGGATTCTGATGGTTGAGTGCTGCTATCTCTGGCCTGAATTATTTCAGGATCCTATAGTCCCCATTGCTGTCAGTGAAGTTACTTCTGTAGCAGAATCTCATACCATCAGCCCAGCGCCAATAGAGGACACTCATTATAGAACTTCTCAGTGAGACTGGTGCACCTCTCCTCAGCATATTACTTTTTTTTTTTTTCAAACAGAATGTCCTTTGGCCCTCTTGTGACACATTCACCTAGTGGGTTTTCCAGCGTTACATGGTAAATCCAATAAATCCACTCTAGCATGCCCACTTTTCTGAGATTTTGATCCCTCCTTTCTGCCATCATCACGAGAGTCCTGGCATTCTTACCACATTTAGTGACAGCCATTTCTTTTTCAAGCAGGAGAATCCTAATAGTATGTTGAGTTCTTGCCAGTGTGTAAAAATTCTATACTTTTGGAGAATACTCCAGTATCAGTAAACTCTACTTCAGCTAACTTTGAGTTCTCTTCTTGATCCAGAACGCTTAGAATTTAGTTCTATATGGGAAAGACACTGAGTGAGTGGCAGAGGCACATGTTTGGCAGAGGAGAGGTCTCTGCATTGTCTTCAAGGAAGAAGAGGACTGGGCTACTTTTAAAAGGCTCAAAGGATCTTGGGAAATCTGGAGATTTAGATGTTCTAATGCATCCTACCAGATGTCTCCATTCAATGTCTCAAGGTTCTATTCTTTTCCAATCAAGGCCATGACCTAGGCATAGAAGATAATCTAGTTTGAGAATTTAACCCACTTTGGAGTTCTACTATTCTTATGATTAAATCTTGGATCTGAACCTTAGGTTTTTATGCTCTTGAGTTGCAGGATATGAGAGGTTCTTTATATCCTATTATGGAGACACTCTGGCTTTCACAGTTAGCCTTTATTTGATGAGTTATCATCCTCAGCCTTTAATCATCTTTTTCCAAGGCATCAGTTTCTTCTAATAACAACGATACAATTCTATTATTATTACCAGCTCTCCCATATTTATCAAGCACCTGATACATCACATCTTCTTGTGCATATCCACCAGTATAGCATCTCAGTTCAGGTCTGGTGAAAGTTTTAAAAACTGCTACTTTGTGCCAGTGGCTGTTTGTGCTCCACCAATCCCCTCACTACCAACCAGATGGTGGGTAATTCAGCTTCAAAAATCTTATCTTATCATCCTCTTTCTCAGATCACTTTTGGTACTAACTATTGTAGGTTGGGTTCCCCGGAAAGACTCCAATATGGGGATTTGCATTCAGAAAGTTTACTGGGGCACTACCTCAGGGTCAACACCTGAGAAGCAATGAAGAGAATCAGAATTTGTCAGAGGGAAAAATTGGGCTGCAGTACAAGTGCAAAAGGGCAATTGCCTACCCCTTGGGGGTCTCCACCACTGGAATGGGTCCTTCAGAGTTGTCCTAAATTGAGAAGCCAGATCGTGGCTGTTATACCTCTCGTTGACCAGTAATTGCATACAGGCTGCCCCTGGAAATGAAATGTGACCCTTGACCTGAGACAATTCCTAAAGAGGGATGAGAGTTGAGAGCCATCAGGTAACAACCTTTCAAGGACCTGGGATGGTAAATCCTTCTGTCCAGGGGGTTCAGGTAATTTGGTCAATCCACCATCTGCGACAGTCACAGTTAGGAAGAAGAGAAAGGTATGACGAGTTTGAGCACAGGATAGGATTTAAAAACCACCACACTGATCCCAGTTGCTGCAGAAAAGATTTTATTGGAGATAGGGTCAGGGCTGGTTCTGAAGCTGAGGAATCTAAGGTTGAGAGAGGAAAGCCTGTCCTTCAAAGGGTGCTCTGCCCAAGTGTCACAATCTGAATACAGTAAAGATCAGACATAGGAAAGTTTTTGTAGGGTCCAAATTAGAAAGAGGCTCCAGGTCCCACTATCGTGAAGATGCCCTTCCCTTCATGTGAGGCAATTTCCTGCTCCCACTAGACCTAGGGCTCCTACAGAAGAGTGACAGATCAGTGGGAGCAGGGGTGGGCTGGGTGTCACAGATAAAGACTGATCCGAAAATGTTTGGAAATTGACATTACATGTTTCTCCTGGGGAAGGAAATATGTTATGAAGTGGAACCTAGATTGTATGGCTATACACCCCATTGCTATCTCTACACCTTTAGGGTAGAGAGAGAAGGAGAAATCAGAATGTGTAGCAACGTTCTTTTTCAGGATATTGTGACAAACTGAACCTTCCTCATGGAAGGATGATTTCCCTTTGATGGATATGCATTATTAAATTTGTAACAGATGTCTGAGGATTTAGGGTTTCCATGCTGTTTTTTCTTCGCCCACTTACTCTTGCAAGGGGACATAGCAGTAGCCTTCTGAGTATAAATCTACTTGGTAGAGAGTGGGAATCTTGGCACTATAGAGGTGATTTAGTCAAGTGGAGACCATTTAGGAAGACAGTATAGTGAAAAGATGGATTTTTTTTTTTGAACAGGTCTTCAGGTAAGAAGCAGAATGGCTCCTGCCCCCAACTTGGTCTTCCTATTTGATTTTGAGCTGTTTCAGGTCTGCCAGAATATCTGACTTGACTGTACTGACTGGAGCCTGATGGAACCAGCGCATGACAGGGACTCCATCAGGTCCCACCAGGAACTTTTCAAAATTCCAGCGGATGTCATGGGCCATGATGGGTTCCCAAGATATATGTTTGATTGAGCCCATAAGTTCAGAAGGGTGAGGACAGGATTGCTGCAGCAGAGAGATGGAAAAGAGAAATGACTGTATCATTTCTGCTCTTGGATGATTCAGGCTATTTTCACCCACAGGTAATCTACTCCCTCTTATATCAAGATATTTTCATTTCCTCTGATTACTAATATATTCTCTGAATTGCTAAGATACCAACTACCAAGAATGTTGTAGATATTATAGCAAAAGTCTATTCCCTCTTTCTGTTTCTCCCTGTGACCACATCACAAAATCCTGCTGCTATGAATAAGATATATCACCTCTCTAGCTTTCAGTTTCCTTTTCTGCAAAGTGAATGGTTTAGATTAGAATGTGTTCTCCTAGGTCTTGATGCTCCATGGGCCAGTAACATTTCAAAAATATCTTTTGGGACCAGTAGGAGTTCCAACATTTTGTTTTGTCAAATAAGAGAAAATTTTAAAAACATCATTGCTTCACCATTTAGTTTTAAAAAGATAATTATAAGAATAAATTACATATACGTACTAATCTTAGAATAAAGGGTAGCCCTATAAATCAGTTGAGTTTATGAAATCCTCCTTATATTGTCCTATTTTTTCAATTTACTGAGAATATATAAAAATCTCAACATAGGCCAGCTTTGGCTCACAGTTCAGCATCTAAGAACACTGAACTCTGATGATCTTTAGAGCCCCGTTCAGCTCTCACATTCTCTATATCTAAGAGTCAGTGTTTCATATAAAGCACTTACTACATTGTATTATATCTGATTTCTATGTCATCCTCTCCAGTATGAAATCATCAAGGAATAGGGACTGTTTCTATTCATCTTTATACCCTTATTATTTAGAAAACTGCCTTATAGATAACAGGCACTCAACAAATATACCTTGAATGTATGAATGAATGAATGTCAATGAACAAAAGAGAGTGGTCCCAGTGAAAGGTGACACTCTACGCAACTCTCTCCACCACACAAAGCCAGAGCATCATAGATACTAACAAATTAAACCCCAATCCCTATGCTAATCTCGAGATCTCTTCCAAAGAGTCCAATCCCACCTCCAGGCAGGTGCCCTTGGATCCATTTCTACCACACCAAGTTTATGCTAGGAATATTTGGGAAGAAGAGGCTTAGGTCAGTGATTAACTCACCTTCAAGAAGATGAAGACTTTCTGCTCTTTTTCGCCATTCACATCCCCTTTCTCAAAAAGCTGGAAATTAGGTACATATCCTCCTCCTGGACGGACATACCTGCAATGAACCATAATGTTCCCAGGAAGCTCCAGAATATATGAAAGAAAGTTATAATGGGGTACCAGAATTTGAGGTCATGAGAAAGGGGAGAGAGAGGTGGAGATATGGAAAACAGGACTGGGAAGGGGAAATAAGGCCATTTTTAAACTTTGGGCTCCCTGATTCACTTTATTTTTCTCTATTCCACATCCTATCACTGTCTCCCCCTGCACTGTTTCTGTAGCAGCAATACCAGGAGCTATTTCTGTGCTCCTGGTCCTCCGTGGTCCGTCCAGTTCTCACTTCCCAGAGAGGGGGAGAGAGTGTCTGACACTGCCAGACTCATATCAGCAGAGGCCAAAGTTAAAATCAGTTTGCAGATGCCCCTAAGCCTATTAACCCACTACCCATCCCAGAAGTCCCTAATATGGAAGTGCCTCTGGAAACAGAGGAAAGGTAGACAGAGACCCCTATAGGGTTTCAAGCAGGCACTTACTTCAGTCCCGGAAGGATCTCTGAGTTCTCTCCTGGTTCTTGCTTTCCAAATTGGTTGCAGGGAAAGCCCAACACAACTAGGTCAAAGGGCTTCAGCTCCTCCTGAAGTGCGCTCAGTTCTAGGGGTAGAGAAGGGACAATATGGCGGCCTGGCTAGAGAGCCTCCTTGTGTAGAGAAAGATCCTTAGAGATACCCATTTTACAGAGGAAAAAACCAGAGGCCCAGGGAAGGAAAAAAAAAATATCTAGGTCAGAAAGACTGTTTGTGGCAGGGCTGAAATTAGATACTGGATCTCTAAACGTGTATTCAAAATGTTATAGTGCAGTATTTCCCAAATCTGCAGCACATCAGAATCAGGTGGGGGCCTTCCTTTAAAAATAGGGATACCCAGGTTCCATTCCAGAAAAATTTCTGATTACATTCTTTTGAGATGGCTCCCCAGTCACCTTTATTATTCTAAAGCTCACCAGATCACTGCTGGTGGGATTGTAAAATGGTTTAAGTGCTATGGAAAATAGTATGGAGGTTTCCCAAAAAATTAAAAATAGAACTACCATAGATCAGCATTCCCATTTCTGGGTATATATGCAAAGAATTGAAAATAGGGCCTCAAAGAGATATTTGCACATCCATGTTCATAGGAGCACTATTCATAAAAATCAAGACGTGGAAGCAACCCAAATGTCCATCAATGGATGAATGGATAAACAAATGATTGAAGAACTGGCCTTCAAACAAATTCAGCCTTAAAATGGAAGGAAATTCTGTCACATGCTACAACATGGATGAACCTTGACGACATTATGCTAAGTGAAATAGACTAGTCATGAAAAAGACAAATACTGCAGGTAAGACAAATACATTTGGTATCTAAAGTAGTCAAATTTATAGAAACAGAAGGTAGAATGGTGGTTACTAGGGGCTGGGGGGAAGGGGAAAAGGAGAGCTATTATTTAATGGGTACAGAATTTCAGTTTTGCAAGATGGAAAAGTTCTGGAGATTTGTTTCACAAGAATGAATATTTTTAACACTACTGAACAGTATTCTTAAAAATGGTTAAAATGGTAAATTTTATATTATGTCTTTTTGTACCACAATTAAAAAATGAAAAGCTCATCAGGTGATTTTTAAACAAAACTGCGTTTAAACATCACTGCTCATCAGTTTGCCTTTCCTGGTTGGTTAATTGGTAGATTGAATCTTTCTTTTAAAAAGGAAAAGACACACACAATGAGAATGTGCTTTTCTCCTCTGCACAAGCTGGTTCACCCTGGGTGGAGTGTGGGTAAATCTGACAGGGGCAAAGAGAACCAGAGAAATTCCAGGTTGAGCTTCCTGGTGTTCTTCAACAGTCTTCAGGATGTTAAAGATGCATTCTACCTAAAAACCCTCATTGATATGCCAAAACACAAGCTTCCAACTGCCTTCTTCCCCAAGTTTTCCAATTTGTCTCCTCAGACTTTTATAATTGTCTTCTTTGTTCACCCTTTCTGAGCTAGATATTTTCAGTCCCCTAGCAAACACTAACCAGTCCCACTCAGATTCTGCTCAGCCAACGGGGTCAACTGATATCTCCTCTTAGTCCTTTATTTATTTTTATTTATTTACTTTTGCAATATGAGATTGCTTTCCTGTTTCCAAATGGTTCCTTAGTACCTTTCCCCACATCCTCCACTCTTGTCTTTAGTCACTGTAGGTAATCACTTCCTCTAGGAAAGAGACAATAAATTAGGAAGCATGTCTACCAGTCCTTGAGTAGCTATTTCTCAGTTTCCTCATCTGTTATGTACAGAGTGGGAACTGAATAAATTGATTTTTAAAGTCCCTATAAACTGGTAAAATGAAGTATGGTCCAGTAGAATATTCTTCAGTCTTGAAAAAGAGGGAGGAAATGGTCTGAACTCCAAGGTACCTTATTAATTTTAAAAAGCAAATTGGCAAATAGTATTTACAATATGTTATCAACTGGGGGAAAAGAAAAAAAAGAATACCCATATATTTTGTAAACATGATAATATTGGTCATCTGAAGGGAGGGGAAAGAGTTGAAAAAACTTTTCACTCTAAACTTCTTTATTCCTTTAATTTTGAGCCTTGTGAATATATTACCTTGTCGAAATACAACATAATGAAAAATTTTAAATCAAAGTTCTTACTAGTTCAAATATAAGAAGTACATCTGTTTCTGAAAGAAAATAACCCTGTTTATTATTTATTGGCTTTCAAACAACAAGGCCTAAGATATGAGAAAGATAAAAATCTGCTCTGGGTCATGTACAGAGAGGGAAAAACTACACTTAAAGGAGGCATTGAGGTTGGAGAGGGAGTGTTTGCCTCTATTATGGCCTCCTCTACCAGCCCTTGCTCCAGTCAAATGTGCTCCAGGTATAAAGCCCCTTTCCCCTTTTCATTGTCTTTGTAAGTTACATGTAAAACCCTGGAAAAGTCTCAAAAACATCAATCCTACCTCCTGTATTTACCAAGGAGACTTGAATCTTCAGAGAGGCTCCTAGCTGTCAGATACATTATTGATTCTCCTGGAAATCTCAGGAGCAAAGCAGAGGCAGGACATAGGAAGGGGTCAACAAACATTTTCTGTGAAGGTCCAGATAGTAATTTCAGATGGTCTCTGACACCATCACTCATACAACCACTCAACTCTGCCTTGTAGCTTAACATCCATCACAGACAATCTGTAAATGAATGAGCATAGCTATGTTCAATAAAACTTTGTTTACAAAAGTAGGCTGGCCAGATTTGCCCTGTGGACCATAGTTTACTGACTCCTGACATCAGGGAATAAAGTCACTTGATCATGAGTATTTATTTTGATACATAGAATTAGAATTAGAATATAATTCCAACATGACTTAGAATATAATGAGCTGGAAAGTTTAGTCCCAAGGAGATTTGGTTATGAACTCTTAACAGAGTATTGAGCTGTCAGACCACAATAGGTGGCCACATTGACAAAAAGGACATGCTTGCCCGCATACTGCAAAGAGGGAGAAAGCAGAGGTCAGAGTCTTACAAGAAGGACTGAGGGCAAGATTTGGGAGCAGGACAGAAGCTTCCACCTTTGAGCCCTGTCCCACCCTCTCTGGTGGTCACTCACCTTCTCCAGCTTAGAATTTGACTGCACGAAGCCAGCTAGGAAAAGGGGGGAAAGATAGGAGGCCCTTAACTGTACAGTCATGACTAGTATCTGTAGATCACTAGTCTGAGAGTCTGAGGTTGTCGGGTACCTGGCAGCCTTTTGATACCCTGGCAGGGACTAGCCCCAGCCTATGCAGGCCAGTTGCAGGGTGGCAAGGATTTCTGGGGCGTGAGTAGGGCAAGAGGACGTAGAATTCAAACCACGTCCTCACCTACACACACCTCCGTGAGCACTCAGCGCTCACTAGTGCGATGAGGACCCGGGACTCACATAAATTCTGGCAGAATTATGAAAAGGTGAGGGCAAGCGCTCCACAGTCCTTGAAGACAATTGTCTATTTTTTCTGAGTGGATAGCCGTATCTAGGTGCAGACATCTCAGTAAAGTCACTGCAAAAAGGCATGATAGGGCTTCCCTGGTGGTGCAGTGGTTGAGAGTCCGCTTGCCGATGCAGGGGACGCGGGTTCATGCCCCAGTCCAGGAGGATCCCACATGCCGCGGAGTGGCTGGGCCCATGAGCCATGGCTGCTGGGCCTGCGCGTCCGGAGCCTGTGCTCCGCAACGGGAGAGGCCACAACAGTGAGAGGCCTGCGTATCGCAAAAAAAAGGCATGACATAGACATTCCAAATACTAATCCTAATATTATTATGTAAGTTAAAAAAAATCAAATAATGGACCACATGTGATCCATTAGAAGGAAACTGGGCCTGAGGAAGGGAAAAATATTTTCACGTTAATATGTTCACTGTACAAATGTTTACAAATGCTTTCATGTGCTTACTAGTCAGTAAGAAAAACCAAGCAGCCCAAGAGAAACACGGGCACCAGACAGTAAACCAAGTGGCATCTGTAGTAGGATACAATGTTCTCCCTTACCAAGAATTAAAGAGGTATAAAGAAGAATAGTTGCATTTTGCATTTATCAGATTGGCCAAAGTTCAAAAGAATGGAGGTGCCCAGTCTCGGTGTCAGTCTGGTATAGGAGGCTCTTACACACTAGGTGGGGGCAGGGAGGACTACTAATAGCCAACAACTTTCTGGAGGATAATCTGCCATTTTGAATGCGATGCTTTTTTTTTAAGTAAATAACTTAAAATTTTTTTTGAAATAATTATAAATGTATAGGAAGTTGCAAACACTCCTCTTAATCTCCTGGAAGCCCGAAGGCCCAAGAAGGATAATGGAAATGAGACTCAAGTTCCTCTTAGGATAAAATGCTTTGCCTCTCAACCGTCATAAGAACCCCCATCCATTCAGCAACAGTTTCCAGCCACTGCTCAATAGTCTCAGCCAAAAGTTTAGAATAGATGAGTTGATGATGCAGACCTGGAGCCCTAGGAATTGCTGAGTTTCTCACATAAATAACATATTTAAATCCCACCAACTTCATGGGGGGTGGGGGGGCTGACCAGTAACTTTCTCTTGTCTACAATACAGTTTTACTTTCTGGACCTCAAGTACTAAGGTTTGAGTTAATCATACTCCTAAATTCATGATTATTTGTCCTTGTAAGTTTCCTCTCTTGTTTTATTTATTACTCATACCCAAACTTCAATGATTTTTGATTCCTCTCTGCCTATAGGTAAAATATGTTTAATGTGCATAGTGTTCTTATTCTTGAAACAGTTGTATATTCCTCATCAGATTATTAGCTCCTTGAAGTTTAAAAAATTATTTGGGTTTTTTTCTATTTAAATCTCAGATTTAAAGGGTAGAATTAATCAAACTTTTAAATGTATGGTACTTTATCATCATTAGGCTATGCAATGATTCTCTTCTTATATTAATTAAAAAAATTTTTTGTCCCCTATCCACTCCCATTTTCCTACCTCTCAGAGAGGAGGAGTGGCAAGGAAACAGTTACTACAGAGTGGAAAGTTGGCAACATTTGTTCTGTTGCAACAAAACATTTGGTAAAACTATTGCCTGATGACTTAGAAGGCAAAATGACTAAAACAAGGATGAATGCCGTTTGCGGTTCCTATGGCTTTGGAATTACAAGGAGTGAATTCAGCAACTAACTGTGCTGTAACGAGATAACTAACAAAGAGATGTTGAAAAATATTTGGATTAGTTGAAGAGTATCGGGTTTGTTTGCCTTTACCACTCTTCCCACACTCTTCTTCCTCCTCCCACAGGATTTGGGCTGACAGCTCAGCTTTATTCCCACGTTTATTGAAAGGATAAATTCTTCCCCTCCAATTCTCAGTTCCTTTCCAACCAGCCCCCTCCTTCTTCCAGGTTCACGTAAAAAGCTGCCTCCCCTTCCTTAAAACTGAAGTCAGAGTAGGGTTTAATTCTTGCTTCTGGTGGAATCTGGGTATGCATTAATTCTCTTGGAAAACAGAAGATTTTTGTTATCCCAGATTTCTGATCTGTTCTCAGAGGCCTCTAATCTAGAGGGAGGAGCCCAAAACAAAGACTGCTGGTCCAGCCACAAAGCTCCCAAAGCCCTTTAGGGCAGCTATACAGGTTTTCTGCTCTGTGGCCCCTTCCCACCCACAGATACTTTGCCCAGCCACAGTTCAAGAACTATGGAGATTAAAATATCAAGCCTCAAAAATAGTGTACCTTAATTCCTTCATCCTTCCCAGGATGTGTGACTTTGGGCAAGTTACCCTCTGTGCCTCTGGTCCCATTTGTGAAATTGGGAGAATAATATGAACTTCATCGGACTAATTTAAAAAATAAAGGAGATAATTCATTTAAACTCTTAGCACTGGACTTAGCCCAAGGTAAACACCCATCGTTAATTTAACAGATGAGGAAACTGATGCTCAAATAGAAAAACTGACTTATCCAAAGTTACGTGGAATTACACACTGCTTCTCCCTTGCTGTTATAAATTCCTTACTTTCTTAGTCACTTTATCTTTGCTCATCACACAATAACTAACTCCTAAAGTAGAAGAGAAAATTTCATCAGGTCAAGTGGCCTAAAATCTCTGCCTTCCCAAGTCTCTGTGTCCCATTGTCTTAGTTTCCCTGGAAACAAAAGCTCTGACCTGGAGAAGAAAATGTTTAGGAGCTCATGCTCAGCAAGGGGCTACATGGGGCCACTTCCTGTCATGGTCTACCTGACTGTATCATATAACTGCTGCCTTCTCTTCATACCTTCTACCAGAGCCACGTGTCAAATTCCTGTTATTTCCCTTCTGGAATGCTGAAATAATTTCCTACTTGTCATGTGTTCTCTCTTCCAAGTTCTTCCCCTTCAATGCTTTTTTTCCTTCACCTGCTGCCCCTGGAGCTGCTGAACACTTGTCTGATGATATCCCTCCACCGATAGTGAGCCAATAAGGCTAACTAATTTATTATAGCATCAAATCCAGAATCTCCAGCATGGTATCCAAATTGCTCCTGATGCGACCTCAGCCTCCTTCTCAATCTTCACTCTCAGTAGCTCCTCCTGTGAACTCATTCTTCAGACAAGCTAAATACTCTCCATTCCTTGAAACACTTTGGATTTAGGTTCTTGGTCTTGGAGGTCAATGACACTGATTACTTGGGGATTCCACCTTCCCTGCCCCAAATTATCTATATATTTATTTCCATTGAAAGGACAGGGAATGCAATTTTATCAATTTTTACAAAACAAGATTTTAGGTTTGAAATGTTTGTCACCTGAGCCATAGATTAAGTGTGAAAACCAGTCCAGATTTAAATTAAACAATAAGAACTGTCACTTCCTGACTTTAAAAATCCTGTAATTGCTAATCGTCCATAATCTTAAATAGAATGGCAAAAATCAGCATGTCTCAAGCACTGCCTATTTTCCCCAGTCGGACTCCAGTTTTTCCTCGAGGTAGGTTTCTCATGAGGATAACTTTCTTGCTCATAGCTAGTGGGTGGCAGTTTAAAGTCAAATAAAGCCTTTCAGATTCTCTGTCTTAGCCTCTGTTAATGACTTAATCCTACCTAAAAATCAGCACCAAGTTTCTTGTGTTAGTTCCTTTGATCATAGAGGAAACAGGTTCAGTTTTTTTCTGAGATGTAGTCCACCTCTTCATCCCAGATTCAATCACAGCCTCTGCAACCACCCAAATATGATTTAGAGATTTTTGTCCACCATTTAGTTTTACTTGGATATTTTCCCTGAATTTGATAATCTCCATTGGCATCTGTGATCCCCATTCATGTCTCCAGGATTTTCCTGTGTTGCAAGTGTGGGTTACAAGTGTGAAATTTAGGATCTACTCCTAAGTCTGCCATTTTAAAGTTATATTGCTTATGTTTACATAGAATTTGTAGTTGACAAATCTCCTTCACATCAAGGATTTCATTTAGCCTTCACAATCAGCCAGTTAAAAAGGTAGAACAGGCATTATTTGCTCAGATTTTCAATGGAAAAGTGAGGTTCAGAGAGGGGAAGTGACAAGCAAAGTCTCATTAATAGTGTAGACCTAGACCATAAACCAGAGTTTTTATTTCAAATCCATTTGCCTCTCTACTCTAGGTTCAACTCCCAATCAAATATACGTTTGGAAATGAAGGGAAGTTCTAGAGAGACCACTGTCCTTTTGCATTTAATTTTCATCCTCATGTGTTCTTAACCTTCTGACCTCCTTCCCCAAACATGATAAGGAAGCTCACTTCTGGTCCAGGCTGATTCTGGCCCTGAGCCTTCACTGAAACAGCTGGTCCTGACTCACAGATTTTCCGAAGTGTCTGTCACTCATGCCAAGCTTTCCTCCTCCAACCTGCTACAGGAAGAATTCTGCTTCTTGGAGGTTGGGGGAGGGGGACAGGGGGAGGCAGTGAGAGGAAGGATGTGTACTCCCTTAGGCAGTGTTCTTGTATGTTCAGTCTTAATGGGCTGGGGGAGGGCGTGGGAGAGAGAGCTCTGTGTCCATGCACAACCACAGGAATTTGAGTAACCCACACCATTCAAACCCAGATGCCCTCCCACCTGGAAATTCTCCAGTCTGTGTCTCAGGCCCTTGCTGCTCCCAGAGAAAGAATAAATATGCCCATTTCACCAATACACACTGCAAGCCATCACCAACTCAATACAACTGTGGGACATTGAGAAAATATCAAAATCACCAAAGTCCCTTCTAAGGCTGACATTCTTAGTTTATTTTATCAGTTTTGAACGATTCTGGTCACCTTTAAAACTGATTTGATCAGTTATTACCCCTAGAAGATTGGGAAACAAGAGTAGGAAGCCAGAAATTTTACAGATTTTAAGCTCTAATGTGTCTTATGGTTCGTATTTCCCAGGCCACAACTGTATACATGAGAAGAAGATGCTCAGTAAAGTGGAGAGACTGCCTCATCCAAGTCACAAGTCCAGGGCTAGACACATCCACAACTCTGCCCCTACAACAGCCTCTATCCCTGTTACAGTCAGATCAGATTTAGAACAACTAATTTATCCAATAGTTCCTAAACTGACTTTATAACTTCTCTTTCAAACCTGGGTTCATTCAAGGTTAATGTTTTGATATTGATTATGTCTTTTTTGTATCTTTTATTTTAAATCTAGAACAATCCCACTGTTTCTCTTTTATGGCATTTTTGAAGTTATAAGTCCAGTTGTCCTGATAAATATCCCACATTTTAGTTGTCTCATTTTTTCCTCACAGTGTCATTCTTCCCCTACACAGACAGACCTTGTTTTATTGCACTTCACTTTACTGCACTTTTATAAATTGAAGGTTTATGGCAAACCTGAGTTGAGCAAGTCTACTGGCACCATTTTTCCAACAGCATTATTTTTTTAAATTAATTAATTATTTTTTAAAATTTTTGGCTGCATTAGGTCTTTGTTGCTGCATGCGGGACTTCTCTACTTGCAGTGAGCGGGGGTTACTTTTCCTTGCGGTGCGCTGGCTTCTCATTGCGGTGGCATGGGCTCTAGGCGCACGGCCTTCAGTAGTTGTGGCACATGGGCTCACTAGTTGTGACTTGTGGGCTCTAGAGCGCAGGCTCAGTAGTTGTGGTGCACGGGCTTAGTTGCTCCGAGGCATGTGGGATCTTTCCGGACCAGGGCTTGAACCCATGTTCCCTGCATTGGCAGGCGGATTCTTAACCACTGCACCACCAGGGAAGTCCCGGAATTATTTTTTAATTAAGGCATGTACATTGGTTTTTTAGACATAATGCTATATTAAACACTTAATAGTATGGTATAAACATAACTTTTATACCCACTGGGAAACCAAAAAAAAGAAAGTGTGTGACTCACTTTATTGCAGTGGTCTGGAAGGAACCAAACCCACAGTATCTCCAAGGTGTGCCTATATTTCTTGTTTTGGAAGTGAGGTCAAAGACTTGGATGGACTAGAATTTTGTGAATGTTATAGTCATCCCTGAGTATCTGCCAGGGATTGGTTCCAGGAGCCCCTATGGATACCCAAATCTGCGGATGCTCAATCCCTTATATAAAATAGCACAATACAACGGATACAGTCAGCTCTTTGTATCCACGTGTTTCGTATCCATCGATTTAACCAACTGCAGGTGGCTGACTGTATAAGGTAGGAGTAAAGTTTTAATTTCTTTTCCCATGGATATCCAATTGAATCATCACTATTTATTTAAAAGACCATCCTTTATTTTTCTATTACTTTGCATTGTACTTTGTCATAAATCAAGAGTCCTTATATATACAAGTCTATTTCTGAGCTCTCTATTTCTTTCCATTGTTCTATTTGTTTATTCTTAAAACAGACAACATTTAATGTACTTTTTTTTCATTGAACAACTTTTTATTGAGCTTCTACTATGTGCCACACATGGTTAAAAAACAAAGACTTTATAAACATGAAAGCTTAGTTTGTTCTTTTTCAATAAACTGAATCAATTGAAAGCAAGCTCTTTGTTCCCAAGAATGAGTTATAATTTAGCTGCTTCATTTTTGTCAGTAGAATGCCCACTGAAGTAAAAAATCCCGAAATAAAAGGAACCAATGATGAAATTATTTCTGTCACTGATGATAGTGAAAAAGAATTTGTAGATATTGATGAGGATCTTTTAGAAGTAGAAACATTTACACAGGAGGAAATGGATATATACCCATCAGACTATGAAGGTCAGTTCATTTAGCTAATCTTTTTGTTTGACCTTACTAATTTGATATTCGTGACTGATTATCTGAGATAACTTAGTCTTAAATCTGAATTGGCATGTTTATAATAGCCTAAAGCCAAATATTTAAAGAGAACTTAATATTTACGAAATGCTAAGCATGTTTAATGTAGATTTTAACATATAGTTTTAAAAATGAATTTTGATATTTTATGAAGCAAGTTCTCCCACCTTCTTTAAAAGTGTCTTGACTATTTTTGTCCATTTGCATTTACACTTAAGTTTCTTAAACACCTTTTCCAAATTCCTCAGGAATGTCTGTTAGGATTTTGGTTGAGATTGCATTGAATCTATAGAATAGTTTAGGTAGAATTGACATTTTTACAGTGTTTACTCTTCTAATCCATTAAGATAATGTACCTCAGAATTAATTTAGAGCTCTTCAAAACTGTGCCAGTTAAAACATATTTCTCATCATAAAGATCTAGTACATCTTTTGCTGAGTTTACTGCTAGGTATTTGATTATTTTATGTAATTTTAAAATTAAGTTTAATTTTTTAATGGTTTCTGAAAATATATAGATATAATAAAATTTGTATTGATTCTTTTATCTAGCAACGTTGCTAAATCCACATAATTATAGTAATTTATTGCTAGTTTCTTTCTAAATTATATGTTCATAAGGTATGCTAATGGTAGTTTCATTTGTTTCTAATCTTTGTACATTTAATTTCCTTTTTTTGCCTTCAATTCACTGGCCAGGTTTGCCAATACAATACTGAATTGAATTGAAGTAGTAGCAGAGACATTCTTTCCTTGAATATTATTTCAAGGGGTAATGATTAAATATTTCACCATTAAGTATGATATTTGCTGTAGACTTGTGTTAGATACTCTTTATCAGGTTGAAAAGGTCTCTTGTATTCTTAGTTTGCTGTGAGTTTAAAATATGCGTTGTTGATCTGAAACAAATAGGCTGCCAGATATTTCTCCAGCAAAGATGAGTTTATTCAGGATGAGCAGAGAATTGCTTTTCAGGGTCTGCAACCGTGGTGAGCCACGTGTAAGTCCCCACAGGCAAGGAAAGAGACCACTTTTACAGAGAGGAAAAGGAAGTTGGGAGGGCTACAGTAAACAAAGAATCCATGGCTTTTCATTGGTTGAGTTCAATTGCCAAAAAAGAAGTTGTTCTTCTTCCTGTTGGGCTCTGCTATGGTCACAAACTGTGAGAGCTCCCCCTTCTGGTCGCCTAACTCTATTGAGGTTTCTGTTTATTAATTTTTTATAGATTATATAATTATATGTTATATCACTGGTATATTTAAGCATAAATAGATATTACCTATATAAATATATAAAGAGAAAGATGTTTACATGGTCAATCTTAGTAATACATTTACTGTGATGGTTAATTTTATGTGTCAATTTGATTGGACCATGCATTGCCCAGCAAGCAAGAAATCTCTCTCTTTCTGCCTGTCTTTGAATTGGTCTTCTGTCTTTGGATTCAGACTCAGAGTGGAACTTATACCATCAGCTCTCCTGGTTCTCTCAAGCCTTCAGACTCAGACTAGAACTATACAATTGACTATCCTGGGTCTCCAGCTTGTTGACTGCAGCTTCCTGACTTAGGACTTCTCAGTCTATAACATGTGAGCCAGTTCCCTATAATAAATCCTTTTAGATAGAGAGCTAGCTAGATAGAGAGCTAGATAGATAGATCTAGTATCTATTTATCCCTAGAAAAAAGAACCAATAGAGATACCTCTACCTCCTTATCTATCTCTCTCCTATGGGTTCTGTTTTTCTGGAGAACCCTGACTAATTTCCTTGCATACGCTTGTCGTGGGGTGGATTGGTGTTTTCTAGTTTGTCCTTACCAAGAGGTAAGGACAAGCTGTTTACGCTGTTCAGACCATAGCTTAAGGTAGGCAGACTCTTACTGAATGGACCCTAGGACTTGGTGTCTGACCCTTGTGGTAGAATAAAAATTAAATATTTTCTCTTTGTCCCCACTTCCTGGCACAGAGCTTCTTAAAGCTGTTGAAATCTCCTGAGTGGGATGCGTGCTAATGAGAAGACTGGTGGCTGGGGGCTCCTGCATAACTTCAGGATGCAAGCTGCTAGTCAGGAAGATTAGAGAATTGGAGCTTCCAGCCCCGCCCTCTCTCCAGGGAATGGAGAAGACCTGGAGATTGAATTCAATCACCAGTGGTCATTGATTTCATCAATCATGCCTTTGTAAGGAAACCTCCATAAAAAACTCTAAATGACAGGATTTGAGAGCTTCCTGGTTGATAAACACTGGAAGCATTGGGAGGGTGACATACCTGGAGAGGGCATGGAAATTCCATATCCACACATCCCCCCATACCTTGCCTTGCATTTCTTCCATTTGGCTGTCTCTGAGTTACATCCTTTATAATGTACCAGTAAATGTACGTAAAGTGATTTCCTGAATTCTGTGAGTCATTCTAGTAAATTATCAAAAGTGAAGAGAGGGTCGTGGGAACCCTCAATTTATAGTTAGTCAATTAGTAGATGGGTGCCCCCATGCTGGGATTTACAACTGGTCCCTGAAGTGGGGGCAATCTTGTGAAACTGAGCCCTTAAACTGAGAAGAGTTGGGAGTTGGTGTCAGAATTCAATTGAACTGTTGAACACCAAGTTGGTGTCTGGAGAATTATATACCCCCTACACGCAAGAGGCCTTCAAATCAGAAATTCAACTCTACCTGGAGAGATATTAGCCCTTCATGAGAAAAAAATGTTATTAGTGTTCAGTTTCTTTTTCTGCACAATTGGCTTGGTAGTGTGTTACCGTCTTGTCAGTTCTTAAGTGCTCTATGAGAAAGATTAGACTACAGACAGAAAGAGAGAAGGCAATATGACCATGAAGGCAAAGATTACAGTGATGCAGCCACAAACCAAGGAGAGCCAGAAGCACAAGAAACTGGATGAGGTAAGAAACAGATTCTCCCCTAGAGCCGCCACTTGATTTGGTCCAGTGAAACTGACTTTGGACTTCTGATCTCTAGAGCTATGAGAGAATAAAGGTTTGTTCTTTTAAATCACCAGGTTTGTTTGTGGTAACTTGTTACAGCAGCCAAAGGAAACTAATATGGATTTCGGTACCTAAAAGCAGGTGCTACTGTAACAAATACCTAAAAATATTGATGTGGCTTTGGAATTGGATAATGGGTTGAGGCTGGAATAATCTTGAAGGACATGATAGGAAAAGCCTAGAATGCCTTGAACTAACTGTTGGTAGAAATACGATATTAAAGGATGCTTCTGGTAAGGGATCAGAAGGAAATAAGGAACACATTATGGAAAATATAAAAAGAGGTTTGTGACTCCTTCCTGGTATCACTCCAACCTCTAGCTTCAATTGTTATATCTCCCCTGTCTTCTATAGTAAAATCTCCATCTGCTTTCCTCTTATAAGAATACACGTGATTGTATTTAGGGCCCACCCAGATAATCCAGGATAATCCATTCATCTCAAAATCCTTTACTTAGTCACATAAGCAAAATCTTTGACATATAAGATAACATTTACAGGTTCCAGGGATTAAAATATGATATCTTTGGATGTTATCATTTAGGCTACTACAGACTTTGGATTTTGGATCAGAACACACTTGAATGTGAGTCCCAGTTTGACACAGATCTGTAACTTAGGGGAATTATTTCTACTTTGTATTCATAACATTATTTATAAAATGGAGAAAATATTAACCTTATGGCTATTTTGGTAATGATTAAGAAAATCTATAGAAATATGCCTGATACAGAGTAAGAAGGGAGTCAATACGTGTTAGTTCTCCTCCTTCATACTTTGTTCTTTATCTCCCATCTCCCTTTATCACTACCTTATTTCTTCTCTATTTCCTCCTCCATTCTATCTCTGGGAGCAAATTCCTCCTAGCATCACTTGTTTCTACTGACTTATCCTCCTGAGGTCGTTGTCCAGAGAATACACAGAGTTGGCCCTGAGATCTGTTGAGAAGTGCAGGAACCTACCAGCTGGTGTTGAACCATTCGAAGTAAGGATCATCTAAACTGCTTCTGAGCTTCCACTGCAGGGAACACTGGTTCTAAGATCCTGCTTGACACATGGCGTGGCCAAAAATAAATAAATAAATAAATAAAGTGGGAGAAGTCAAACTTGACCCACTTCTGTCAGTTGCCCCTAACTTGATTTGCTTGGTCCAGTGACAGAGGCTTTCCAAGGTCAGAAGTGTCGATTACTCCACTTTCTGGGCCTCTGCCTTTCCATACATGAATTAAGGAAGCTGCAATACTTGAGCACTACAATTTTAGAGTTTGCTGAGTCAATACTCTTACTTCTCAGTCTTCTCAAGGTGAAAATTGGTCAAATTAGATAACCAAGAGATCTGAACATATTAAAAGCTGAGGAAATATTAGAAGATTATTAAATGTGAAAGGACTTAAAGCAGTCATCTTTTAGTCCAAACTCCTACCCCCCAGGTTAATTGTTGGATTGTGGTTTGCAGTATTTGATGAGATGGCATAGTCTTTCCTTCTGAGGGAGGAGCAAGGCCTGAGTCACAGAAACTTTGGGACTATGCCTTATTGGGGGATGTCTGGTTCTGTGGCCAAATAAATTGCTTAGCTCTTGCAGGTGCTGTGGGTGTCTCAGATGCCTGTGGCTGTGCATGGACACAGCGGCACTTCCCTGGTACATTAAGGTGGAAATAATAGATACGGGCCCTACCTGGGAAAGTATACATTCTTCTTCACACATTATCCCTTTTGTCTCACCAAACCCTAGAATTATTTCTTGGAGCAGATGAGAATGGAAACTTTGGCAATAGTGGCAGAGCCTACAGGAATACTTTACTTCAGGGCAAGTTGCCTTAAGGAAGACATTAAGGGCCACAGCCAGCCTGGATCTGAGGTGTCCTCAAGGATGAGGCAATAGTAGACACAAACATGGATAAAAATGTTACAAAAAAGGAAACTACACCATACATCATTCACCTTGTTACCAAGTCCAAGCTCATACTGCTTGTCACACAACAGGCCAATAAGTCAAGAAACAAGGTGTTGGGGCAAGGAATAGAGACTTTATTCAGAAAACCTGCAAACCAAGAAGATGGCAGACTAATGTCCTAAAGAACCATCTTGTTTGGGTTTGAATACAAGCTTCTGTTATGCTACAAAGAGAGGGAAATGGGAGGAAGTGAGGTCAAGAGGTGACGAGTTGTTGCAGACTTCTTGGTGCCAGCCAGATCTTGGAGGGGACGTGGTCATCGTTTGTTCTTGAGTTGTTCACTGTAGGGTTGGCCATGATGCTCCTGTAAATCTTCAACAAGACAGATGTTATTTCCTGTTCTGCAACTCCTTATCTCTATGTGGATGAGTGGTCACCGAGCAAGGGAAAATTATCTTTCTAATGATTAGTATACCTACAAGCTAAGCAAAAGTAGTTTAGCTTTAAAGGTTAAGCATGGGAGGTGGAGCTTCTGGAAGGGGACTATTCTGTATACTTCAAGCTACAGGCCACATTCAATTTATGATTAACATGCCTATGTACAGAGTTAGCAAGGCTGGGCAGGAGGCAATTAGCTGTAGAGCACAAAGGCTAGAACTTAAAGAAATAGATTCAATATAGAGTCAGATTAGTTCTTCCCTGTTACAGACTCAAATTCCCACTATGTGTAGTTAATGGATTTAAGGAAGTCAAAGGCAATTTTAAAACAAACAAAAAAAGTTAGATTTGAAGTCAAGTGACTCTCTGGCAGTCCAGTGGTTAAGACTCTGCATTCCCAGTGCAGGGGGCACGGGTCGGGGAACTAAGATCTCACATGCTGCATGGTGCGGGGGGGGCGGGCAGGAAATCTTACTCTCCTGAGTTATTTCTACTCTGGTAGTGAGGGCAAAATGAAAAATATCCTTTACAGTATGGAATGGCATTACAAAATTGTGGCAGATCTGCAATTAAAGTCTATGTCTTTCCTTTGCAAAACAGAGAAGAAAATATCTGGAGTCCAGAGAAGAAAATCCTGGAGTCCTGAGAGGAGGGTCCATGTACCTAGGGAGATAGATTAAATCTGAAAAATATTTCAGTTAGAATCAAGCAGAGGCTTGAATCTCGAAGTTGAGGTTCAGGTAAATAAAGAAATAGTTTCATTCTGGAACTAAGATGAAGGCCTGTATGGACGCAATAAAGAATTTTGTTTCCTTTACAATCAAAGAAACTGAGAATGAAAGAACTTTATGGTGAATGTGGGGTAGACATAAGGCAATGGGAGAAACTTGTCGGAAATCAGAGGGGACTCAGTTCTTATCTCTGAACTGAGACTTATTTACAGGGATTAGTTTCCTAGGGCTGCCATGACAAAGTGCCACAAACTAAGTGGCTTAGAACTATGGAACTGTATTGTTTCACAGTTTGGGGGGCTAAAGTCTGAACTCAAAGTGTCACCATGGCCATGCTCCCTCTGAAACCTGTAGGGAAGGATCCTTCCTTGCCTCTTCCAGCTTCTGGTAAGCCCAAACATCCCCTGGCTTGTGGCAGCACAACTCCAATCTCTTTACGTCCTTTACAAGGCCATCTTTTTATGAGGATATCAGTCATATTGGATTAGGTGTCCATCCTACTCCAGTTATGACGTCATCTTAACTAATTACATTGGCAAAGATCCTACTTTCAAATAAAGTCACATTCTGAGGTCCTGCAGGTTAGGATTTCAATATACCTTTTGGGGGGGGAATATAACTCAGCCTATAACATCCTGTGACCTTGTACAAACCATTTGTCTTCTTAGGAGTCCTGTCTATGTCATCTAAACTGCTTGGGTCAAAGAATTGTGTCAAAGAAATAGTGATTGAGACAAATTGATATGAGTCTCCCATCCTCTTCTGCCCTAGCCCTAGGCTATTTGAGAAAGGCTGCGAGACTGACTCTATGGCTTAAGTTCAAGCCCTCATCAAGCTCACTAGACCCCTGATTTGTGACTTAGGCCTCAGAGAGTTACCTCTGAGGTCTTGTTTGATAATTGTATCCCATCATTTTGAACAAAAACATGCATTAATGTGTCAAAAAATCTTTCAGGAATGATCCCAAAGTACTGGCCAGATTTTACCTAAAATGTCAAGAATCAATACCTAGATAGGTGGATTTTGAGTGATGAAGGCAGTCCAATCTGCCAGAAACATAACATTTATGGAGGGAAGGGTACACCTGAAAATTTAACTAATGTCAAATCAGGAAAGATGAGTGCCCCATGGGAGAATTTCAGATTGAAAGTGTAAGAATTAGGGAGGAATCAAAGTATTTTAAATATGAGCGATGTCAACGAAACTGACCTTTAGAAAAGTCATAGAATAGAAGCAAAGTGTGGAGGAAGAGAGACTGGAGAGATCTGGGAAGTATGGGAAGGAGGAAATTTCCCCCTATCCCTCTTGAGTTATTGTGGCTGGACTCATAATAAAATCAACACAAGACAGATTAACAGGAGAAAAAGAAACAAATTTTCATTTGTGTGCATGGAGGTCTTATAGAAATGGGTCCCCAGAAGTGGTCAAAGCAGGCAGCTTTTATACTTTCTAGACAAAGACCAATAAATATGTGAGGACTTGACAAGACAAAGAAACTTAGGCTTTGGGTGCTTAATTAGTGAAAAATCTAAACAGAGTTTGGGCTTGGGGTAGTAAATTGAAGAAGTAACAGGGTTTGTTTATACAGGCTTCTCTGCCCAAATTCCCTTTCTCTGGTGATAAGCATGTCCTGATGCCTCGAGATGCAGGGAATGTACCTTTCACATGGGAGATTTATTTCCTGCTTTCAGGGAGACAGAGAGGAGGGTCAAAGTGTCTCTCTTGCGTCAATCATTTCTTAAGTAACTAATTCAAAATAATCAACATGCCATTAAGGCATATAAATATATATATATTTTAAACAACAGCAATTTATTTTTGGCTGCGTTGGGTCTTTGTTGCTGCGTGTGGGCTTTCTCTGGTTGCAGCAAGCAGGGGCTACTCTTCATTGTGGAGCGCAGCCTTCTCATTGCGGTGGTTTCTCTCATTGCGGAGCGCGGGCTCTAGGCGCCCGGGCTGCAGTAGTTGTGGCATGTGGGCTCAGTAGTTGTAGCTCGCGGGCCCTAGAGCGCAGGCTTAGCAGTTGTGGTGCAGGGATTTTGTTGCTCTGCGGCGTGTGGGATCTTCCCTGACCAGGGCTCGAACCCGTCTGCCCTGTATTGGCAGGCGGATTCTTAACCACTGCACCACCAGGAAAGTCTGCCATTAAGGCATATTTTGGAGTGGCCCGCCCTGGCCTCAACGGAAGTGAAGAGACAAACTAAGGGGTGAAAGCAAAGCTCCTGGAAGGAGCTAATAGGGATGTGAACTATGGCTCCGGAGGAGGAGTGAAGGGGAATTGTAGCCCTGAAATACCTTCAGGGGGATCAGGGACATGAGATGTCTGCCCCTTTCCTCCTGCTCAGTGTGTGCTCTGTACCTTCACTTCTCATCACTGGAGGCCAGGACCCAGGGTGCTCAAAAACTTAGGAATATTGGAATAGGAACGTGGGAAGTTGGGGTTTTAGACTATTTAACTTACTGATAAGGTCTATTCAGAAGTGTCTCCTCACCACTCAACGGCTAGTTATTGCAAGATGAGCAAAAGTAAATCGCCTCAGACATTGAAGATTTAGTCACAACAACTGATGATCCATGTGGAACCAGAGCAAGGGTTCTGTGGTAAGAATCAGGAATTTGCTTTCACTTCACCATTACTAACCTGTGACCTTTGAGATGTCCCTTCTCTCTGTGGGCTTCAGTTTTCTGATGCATAGAGATGAACATGTGGATGATAAATAGACTTCCAGTTGCTTACATGTTTCAGGCCCTGGGCTAAGTTCTTTTCCATCCATCCTCAAAGCAGCCCTAGGAGGTAGACACTATTATTACCCTGATTTTACAGATAAGAAAACTAAGGTACAGAGACATTAGCTTTTTCTGAGATAAGGAGCTAGTCAATACCCTTATCATGGGTATTGAACTCAATGGTCGCTATAGCTTCACAGTGTAAGGTTCAACCATTTTTAAAAATGAGAATGGCAAGAGGCCAAGGAGCTTGGGAATGTGTGTAGGTCTGTGCCAAAAGAGGGACGCCTTCTGCATGACTGCTCTAAATGCCTCGAGGACCTGCTTGGCTGGATCAGATACCAGCCGTCAGGCCATAAATTATAGGCCTTTGAGAAGAAATCTGAGATAACAGAAAGCTTATCTTCCAACAGAGTTCATGAGAATTCAACCCCATCAGACTTAAGTTTCAGGAGCAGAGAAAGGCTTTTGTGCAAACCTGGAAGAGGCAGGGCGGATGGAGGGGACTGGATGTCAAGGGGCTTAGAACTGAAAAGGAAGAAGTTATCACTTCAATAAACAAGGGAGTTTAGTAAAGCTGAGCTGGCAGTGAAAAGCCGGAAGGGAGCAGATGGGAGGGAGGACGGGTGGGAGAAACAACTCTGACTCTTCACCCATTCAAATACTTTGCAACAACTTTCAGATTGTTACCTTATTAGGACCTCACAGTAAATAGTTTTATGGAGTAAGTGGGGTAGAGATGATTACAATAATTTACAGAGAATGAAGCTCAGTCGAGCCCAAGGCAGTTCCCTAATGCACAGTTTAGATCTTTCTCCTGGATAACTTCCCCCTGTGAATGTGTATCCATCATCTGTGTTACTCCTGCATTAACAAGCCCTTCTCCAGGGGACAGATCTCAGGGCAAAGAGTCTGAGACATGCAGGTCCCCACATCTGGACTTCATAATTAGAAAATACAGTGTGCTGTTGACTAAGTGATGAAAGTCTGAGGGGACAGTACAAAGGATTAATAGTCATCTGGACGATGCTTCTCAAACTTTAGCTTGTGTGTAAATTACATGAGGATCTTAATTTTTAAAAGCAGATTCTGATTCAGTGGTGGTGGCTTTACTTCCTGGATGCAGAGCCAGCACCTAGGAACTGCCTGGAGAAGGTAAAGACAGTACTTCAAGTTCCAAAGAGGGAAGCCTCCGCCTTCTCCTGCCAGAGCACGGGGTGCCAGAACACCAGCGGGTGGCCTGACCCGGAGGCACTGGGTGCTCTAAGCCTTCAGGGCTTGCAGGAGTGGGCGGAGGAGTGAGGGGGAGGGGGAGGGGGAGGGGAAGGTTGGAGAGAGGGAAGAAGAAAGGGGAGGGAGAGCGGGGTGGCAGGGAAGGGGCGGTTGCCCATGTGCTAATGCTGCTCTGCGATTGGAGGGCGCATCTTCAAACTGGTCCCTGCCAGGGGCTCAAAAGGAGCCGAGATCCCTGGGGACCTGAGGCTCGCCTACAACTCCTAGTTCCAGCCATGATCCCGCAGTTCTGGGCCTACTGTCTTTTCTCACTGTTCCTGGTCGGCTTCGCTCAGCCGACCCCGAAGCAGCAACAGATGAAGGTGAGTGTCCCGCAGGGAATTTAGTCAATTTAGTGATGACTAAATTGGCTGCCAAGGATGCAAGGAGTTCTCCCTTCTCCCCCTCTACGAAGGACGAGATCCATCTTCCCAGCCCTTCCAAACTGACATCTGCCACTGCCACTGCTGTCCTGGGAGGCAGAGGCTCTCCTAAACTCTCTTTACGTGGATCGTCTCCCCTGAGCCTGGTGGGTCACTGGGCCGAAAGTGGGCCAAGGACGCAGGCTGCTCTCGCTGCGTTCCTCTTTGCCACTCCCCCTGGTGGCCGCTTGATACCCCAGAGCCCGTCCCCTCCACTCTGGTCTGGAACCTCAGGCACTATTGTGGGTCCGGGAAAGAGGACATGACGTAGCAACTGGATTAGAGGGAAGCTGAACTGGTTGCTCTTGGGGAGGGTGAAACCTCGGGGCAGGTGGAAAAGAAGTTGGTGTTGAAATGTGCCCTAAGGAGTTTTAGGGTTGGGAGAGGGGTTTTTTTGTTTGTTTTTTCTTTTTCAGGGAATAATAAAACACAAAAGGCCCAGAGAGTTGCTGGCCAATTTTAATTTCAGGGGAGGTGATGTGGCATCCTGGAAACAAAGCTTGGATCACAGGGTGATATCCATGTGTGAAACAGACAGCTGGAAGCTGTTGAGCCCAGAGCTAAGGCAGCATGAAGACAAGGAAAATGGAGGCACACAAATGACAGCTCACAGGATGATTTCCACTTTTTTTAAAAAAATTGTACTAGAAAGAAAGGCAAATGCTAGAAACTCTTCAGCAGAGAGCTGAGGTAGCATGAACGCAAAAGAGAATGCAGGCACATAGATGACAACCCTTTCTTGGTGGCTTTCTTAGGCTAATACTCTCAAATATTTGGATTAGTGTCTGTGAACAGATGTGTATGGATGTATGGAACACAGGGAACGTGCCTGCCCTACGTCAGCCTCCTTCTCTCCAAGGATAGTGAAGGGGGAGCTATGCCTGGTATCCTAGTGACAGAACTAACAGGCTTAGAAAATGATAAAAGAGTTTTCTGCCCCACTCTCCCCACAGGAGCTGACCCACAAGCAATTCCTTCACTGCATGGGGCAGACATTTATGTACATAGAATTTTAGAGTAATTGAAACTCACTTAAATTACTCTAAAATTCTATGCCTTTTCTCCACATCTCCAGGAGTCCCTCTCCTCAGATAACAGCATTTTAGCTTTTTGCTCCAGGTCCTGTTCGCTCTTTCCCTTGGCATGCTTGTGCGTAGGAAGTCTCTTCCCTTTGCTTCCTGTTTCACATAGAGATAAGAAGAAAGGGGTGTCGAGGATGAATTCTGTAGGTACCAGTGAGCTCCCACCAACAAAACTCTGGAAAGTGCCTTCAGTGGGATCCAGAGGAGGAACAAGTTATTTGCTGGGCTCTGGGGGAAGGAAATTACAGTATAAGAATATATAGATGAGAAATTTATGTAAAACATATTTCTGTTATGAGAAACTCTACCAAAATCTGTTAAGAATATTTGAGAAGGGGTGGGATGACTGGAATGTGGTGTTAGGCTGTGGAGGAGAGTGCAGGTAAATTGTAGATCGGAGAATGGAGGGAAATTGTGTTCCTATTCCAGGAATGGGAAGAGGATTATAAAGTGCTTGTCCCACCGTTGAAAAAAAAAAGATTGTAAGTTAGAAGATATAAGTTCTACCTGTGGCATTAGTCATAACTAAAAATATCACTTTGAAAATTCTCTTCAGTTCTTAGAGTTTAAAAAAAGTCCACAGATATTGGGGATTATCGTTTGTCTTATCATTGCATCATTATGGTTATTTGTGTCACATTCCAGATGGATTGCTCTAAGGGGGTGACAGGCACCATCTGTGAGTATGGAGCCCTCACCCTCAATGGCGAGGAGTATATCCAGTTCAAGCAGTATGCGGGCAAGCACGTCCTCTTTGTCAGTGTGGCCACCTATTGAGGCTTGGCAGCTCAGTATCCTGGTAAGAATGCATGTTTCACCTCTCTTGGAACTAGCTTTGTCAGATGACCATATTCTAAGTCCAGAAGGTTTTGCTACTTTGTTATTAGGAGGAAGCAGGGGGATGCGGGGGGGATAGCTGATCATCATGTGACTCTATTCCCCTAAATCCTGCCACTGCTCTCTGCTCCTTAGAATGCCAGGAGAATTACCTCCAGATGTGAGAATGAAGATTCTCCCAAAGATTTAGTCAAAGACCACCAGGAACATATCTGTAGTTGAGTTTGTTGCTCGATGTTCTGAGGGAAGACATATACTGTAGACAACCATGGGGCTCTCAGTAAGACGATGTTAGAACGGACTTGAGGACTTGAGGATCTCGGCTTGTGTTAGGTGATTTGGGGGAAGCCAATGACTGGGTATCTTAATAAATCATATCTACAGAGTAGGAGGAATAAAGCAAGGGTAAAGAAACAGCAATCACTTAGATTGGTAAGAATAGGATGATGCTTGGTCATTTTTGTGATCTGGATAATGTTCATGTATTGTGTGGTTAAAATATGATTAAGGGGCTTCCCTGGTTGCGCAGTGGCTAAGAATCTGCCTGCTAATGCAGGGGACACGGGTTGGAGCCCTGGTCCGGGAAGATCCCACATGCTGTGGAGCATCTAAGCCCGTGTGCCACAACTACTGAGCCTGCGCTCTAGAGCCCATGAGCCACGACTATGGAGCCCACGTGCCTAGAGCCCGTGCTCTGCAACAAGAGAAACCACTACAATGAGAAGCCCGCACACCGCAACAAAGAGTAGCCTCCGCTCACCACAACTAGAGAAAGCCTGTGCGTAGCAACGAAAACCCAACGCAGCCAAAAAAGAAAAACAAAAACCCAAACATGATTATGGAGTGGTCCTTGTTTTTGCCTTGATTCATCATGGTCACTTGTACGATATTGATCTTCTGTGAAACTGTTTATGTTCAACAGGAGAACACCAAACCCTAGCTGTGACTCCCAGGCCAGAATCTAGCTTTCAGGGGCTGATTTTATCTTTCTCACTGGTGACTTCTGGTAACAGGAAAGACGATTGATCTTTGATATTTTGGAAAACGCCGTTGTGTTCTCCAGATGGCAGAGAAGAGGAAATGTAGTTTACTATCTACATAGTATTTAACTGGAGTGAGAGCTATTTGGGAAAATGCTTCATCTCTCCAAACTTGGCTCAACCTTTGGTGGCTGAGGTGGATTTTCCATTTTATTTGTGCACTCATGGGAAAGAGTTTGGAATTCCTGCTGATCCAGAAAAGGTTAAAGTTTTAGATGGATTATACTAGAGATAGATGCAGTTTTTGACATGCCAAGAACTTTATTTTCAGCTTTTTTTAAAAGTTCAAATAAATTCGAAAGATTAATTATACCAGTGCCACCAAAAAATGGATCAAAATAATACATGAATGAATTTTAAGAAATTTTTTTCACATATTGACATCAGTATCTAGTCAACTGATCAAAAATACAAAGTCCTATCAATTTGTCTTAATGGCACTCCAATAATAAGAAATCCAACAATTTTCTCCTTTTTAAACACCACTTAAATTTAGGCATATTGCAATCTCACTTCTAAGATATATGGTTCACCAAATTTTTAAAAATTAATTAATTTATTTTGGCTGCGCCAGGTCTTAGTTGCAGCACACGGAATCTTCATTGCAGCATTCGGACCCTTAGTTGCAGCAGGTGGGCTCCTTAGTTGTGGCATGCTTGCGGGATCTATTTCCCCGACCAGGGATCGAACGCGGGGCCCCCTGCAATGGAAGCACAGCGTCTTATCCACTGGACTACCAGGGAAGTCCCAGTTCACCAAATTTTGATATTTGAAAATTAACATTCAGCGGTGCTACAGTTTGAATATTCGTGTCCCCCTACAATTCATATATTGAAACTAATGCCCAGTGTGATGGCAATAGGAAGTGGGGCTTTTGGGAGGTGCTTAGGTCATGAGGGTAAAACCGTCACGAATGGGCTTAATGCTCTTACAAAAGATACCCTACAGGGCTCCCCAGTTCCTTCCACCATGTGAGGACACAGGAAGAAGTTGGCAGTCTGCACCCTGGAGGAGGGTCTTGTTCAGAACCCTACCGTACTGGCACCGTGATCTTGGACTTCCAAGTTCCAGAACTGTGAGAAATAAATTTCTCATTTATTTATTTACAAGCCACCCAGTCTGATATTTTGTCTTAGCAGCCTGAATGGACTAAGACAGTGGGGCTGCTTGATTCAGGCAAAAATTATATTAAAATACCCCCTCCACCAAAGCACAACAAAAACCAAATGATTCACATTTACCAAAAGAAGCTAAAGACCTTTTCAATTTAATGTTGAAATTGTGCATAAAAAGATACTCTCAAATTACAGATTTTGAAAAGATCAAGACACTTAAAAGAATTTGGGAGTCACATTGTGTTTATTATTTTTATGTACAATCAACTCTAGGGAAAACCTGAAAAGCTAAATACTACTTTTTAAATTTTTATAAAAATCTCAGGATCTAATTATAAGAGGCTAAACAACAGTTTAGTATCATTTAGCAAGTGGGGATTTTCCTCCCTTCAAAAAGTTAAGCTTGAAAAATATGGTAAGCTTAAAAAGTTGTGAGGTGTAAACAGAAGTTCCATGGAATGTAAATCTGCTTTTATATCTGTTTTAGTTTAAACTTATTGAATAGGTAATACAGTCACAGGATTCAAAATTTAAAAGGTACAAAAGGGCTTTACAGTGAAATCTTCCACAGTCCCTTCCCTTTGGGCAACGAGTGTTATCAGTTTGTGGTGTACATTTCCATAAATCTTTTTTTTTAATATTTATTTTATTATTTATTTATTTATTTGGTTGTGCCAGGCCTTAGTTGCAGCAGGCAGCCTCCTTAGTTGAGACACGTGGGCTCCTTAGTTGCAGCATGTGAACTCTTAGTTGCAGCAGGCATGTGGGATCTAGTTCCCTGACCAGGGATCAAATCTGAGCCCCCCTACATTGGGAGCTCTGAGTCTTAACCACTGCACCACCAGGGAAGTCCCTGCATAAATCTTTAATGCATATGCAAGAAATCAGTTTCTCTGTCTCCTCTCTTTCTCTCTCTCTTTCTCACACACACACACACAAATGATTCTGCACAGTGCATTTTAACATAATAAAATATCTTTGACATTATTCCGTGTCACCACATG
Organism: Delphinus delphis; assembly: GCF_949987515.2. Classification (NCBI taxonomy): domain Eukaryota; kingdom Metazoa; phylum Chordata; class Mammalia; order Artiodactyla; family Delphinidae; genus Delphinus; species Delphinus delphis. The sequence continues at coordinate 22,001,769 of NC_082692.2, read as the reverse complement.
ATGAGTTTCCTCATTCATTTTAAGATATAGTTTTCCAGGGAATTACCTGGTGGTCCAGTGGTTAGGACTTTGTGCTTCCATTGCAGGGGGCACAGGTTCCATCCCTGGATGGGGAATTAAGATCCCACATTCCATGTGATGCAGCCAAAAAACGAACAAGACCAAAAAAAGAAAAAAAAAAAAGGATATAGTTTTCCATTGTATTGCTGTGCTATAATTTACTAAACTAGTTCATGAGAATTATAAAGAGCATCTCATTCAAATTTTACTCCAAATGAACCAAAGTTTGCTGGGTATTTCCGCAACAGGAAGGAAATATTCTTTTTTTTTTTTTTTGCGGCACGCGGGCATCTCACTGTTGTGGCCTCTCCCGTTGCGGAGCACAGGCTCCGGATGTGCAGGCTCAGCAGCCATGGCTCACGGGCCCACCCGCTCCGCGGCATGTGGGATCTTCCCGGACCAGGGCACGAACCCGTGTCCCCTGCATCAGCAGGCAGACTCTCAACCACTGCGCCACCAGGGAAGCTCAAGAAAGAAATATTCTTGATGGTTAAAGATAAAAGGGATAGTAACTGAATAAATATATAAAGAGAAGAAAACACTTCCTTTTAAGAAGAGGTCCTTGGGGGAGATGCCAGCAGACAGAGCTGAGTCTGAATAGGACTGGCTGGTGCTGGTCATGGAATCAGTAAATCTGAACTGAAAATGGCTAAAGTTGGAAATAATGGTACAAGTCCAGACAGAGAGTTGGAAAGCTTCCTGGCAGTGGTAAAGAGCAGTTTGGAGTTTGTAGCCTAGAATCCCAGTGAGTGTTCCAGGGAAATGACATCAGTTATGTCACTGGAACTGACAAAAAGGTAGAGAATGCTTTGGAGCTAAGCTTAGCATCTCACTGATTCCCTCAACAACTCCCAGGTTAGAGCACCAAAGAGTGCTCCTGGGAAGGTGACTGGAGTGTCAGGTTGTGTCATCATGGGGCATAGTGAGAGGAAGGGGGTAGCATGTCCATTTTGTTTGCCTTTCCTTAAAACATTTTTGATCAATCAATCAATCCATCAACTAAGGAAGGCAATGGCATTTAAATCTGACTTCTCTTCAGAATCAAGCAGAACCCCTCCTCCCCCCAACACGCACACACAGAGTACTAACCAATCTGTGCTTTTAAAGGAGGGCTCCTATTGGATGATGAAGAGCCATTTATGGGAGCTATCACACAAGAAAAATGGCAGCTATCGGGATGCGCTTCTGGATACCTATGTTCTAGCTTTTTGCTCTGTTTCCTCAATGTCTGTAATCTTGAACCTTCCCCTTCATAGTCCTCAGCTTACTCATGTGATAAGTGGATAAATCAGTAGTCTTTTACTGCTCAAGGTAGGGCTGCTGGCCGGGCTATCCATGCAGTTCACTCTCTACTTACAGAACTGAATGCACTACAGGAGGAGCTGAAGCCTTTTGGTGTAGTTGTGTTGGGCTTTCCCTGCAACCAATTTGGAAAACAAGAACCAGCAAAAACCTCAGAGATCCTTCTGGGGCTCAAGTAAGTGCCTGCTTGGGACCCTGCAAGACCCTGTCAGGATTTTCCTTCCACATTCTACCTAGAGGCTTCTTATTCTGGAGACTTCTGGGGTGACTGACAGATTAATGGGTTCAAGAACATCATTATGATGCTTTTAATTCAGTCTTGCCCTACTGGCAGTGCTCAATAATTCTCTCTACCTTTCAGTACTTTAATGGTAAGACTACGGGAAATCTAATGGAAAAGCAGCACAGGAAAAAGGAGAAGACACAGGAAATAGAAATGAATCAAGAATCCTAACCTTCCAATTTTCTTTTTTTAAAATTTTTATTGGAGCATAGTTGATTTAAAATGTTGTGTTAGTTGCTGCTGTACAGCAAAGTGAATCAGTTACACATATACATATATCCACTCTTTTTAGATTCTTTTCCTATATAGGTCATTACAGAGTACTGAGTAGAGTTCCCTGTGCTATACAGTAGCTCCTTATTACTTATCTATTTTATATATAGTAGTGTGTATATGTCAATCCCAATCCCCCTATTTATCCCCCCCCCCAGTTACCATGAGATTGCTTTCTACATCTACATTTTAGTGTCCCCTGAATTGGCAGGCGGATTCTTAACCACTGCGCCACCAGGGAAACCCCGCAGTTTTTTTGGTTTTTTTTTTTTAAATCTTTACAGTGGCTATCATGGTGATCATCATCATCATTACTGGCACTACTATTGCTGCAAATTTTTTCCTCGAACCAGAGGTTGCCACAATTTATCATTTAAATTAGATAGACTTGAGCTAATTGAATCTAAGACTAGTGTTGTTGCATAAATCTACTACCCCAACAAACCACCTAGTAGGCATCTAAAATCACTAAGGCTCCGCTAATCACAAAACCTTTGAGGAGAGCCCCTGGACAGGACAGGGATGTTCTAAAGTTCAGAGAACCAGTACTCAGACCTTCTCTAATCATCCTACTCCCAGTTTGTTAAGCAGCCCATCCCTGGAAGTAAGGCCCCAATACTGTCTCCCCCATGACAGTTATTGCATAGATGTAGTATCTTCCCTGTAGACTGCATGGACGCTGGTGGTTGTTGGACTTTGAGAGTGCCCGTGTTAGTTCTGGAAGCTGGATTCCCCAAATCTGATAAAGAGTAGCCAAAGTCCCTCCCATAGCCAGCACACTGAATCTTGCTCTGTGGTCTCGTGAATACTCTTTGACTTGGCTTCGGGTCTCAGAAAACAGAAGCTGTGACTAGCAGTCAGGTACACATAATTTACTGAGAGAGTGGTCTCAGAAGAGGGAATCAGTGAAGCAGAATAGGGCAGGGTAAAGAGAGAAGTAAGGATGCAATTTCTGATGGAATTTAGCTTCAGGTAAATTGCACTATAATTATTTCCATCTTGAAGGAAGAGAGATGGCCTTTTGTAACTCATGTCTGTCAATCTTTAGCTATGGGCTCACCCTCGAGCCCCAGAGGCATAACTGATGTGAGACAGCTCCCTTTGGCTGAAGGAAATTCTCTGAAGAATATAGCAGCTGAAGGTAATACTCTGAAAAAGGGGCAGCTATGGGCCATTAGGAGCCAACACTCAGAGCAGGTAGGGATGGATGGACAATCCTTCAAGCACATCTGAATCAGGCCATGGAGACCATCTACTACCCTGCATGAACAACTCATTATTCGGAGCAATCCCCAGTAGAGGCCCTCACTCAGTCAACATTTTCTCTTTCTTGCCTTCTATCTCTAGGGAATTGATTCTCAAAGCATGGTCCCCTGACCAGCAGCCAACAGCATCCCTTGAGAACTTGTTAGAAATGCAGTTTTTTAGATCACTTTCAGACTTACTGAATCATAAATGAGGGTTGGGGAGGGTGGGGATGCCAGGGTGTGGGTGGGAACAGCAATCTGTGGTTTAAAAAGCCTTCCAGGTGATACTAGTACAGGCTAAAATTTGAAGACCACTGCTCTAGGGAATGGAGAAGCAGCAGAAGGTATTGAAATTTTGACAAAGGATGAATGAGGAAAATCTCTCTAGTATTCCATGTGGCTACCATGTCTTCTGCATGACCACGGCTACAGTGCCTCCCCCGCTCAGCCATTAGGTGTTCCTAGGACCCCAGGGCTGACATGGACAATTCAGCCCCTTGGTTTTCTGTTTCCTCAGTCTCTGACCCTTGTGGTTTCCACCTGGGTCCAAACTCAAGGTGTATTATCTGACAGACTTCCTTTTTGACCAAACTTTAGTCAGGCTTCTCTGAGCCCTCTTCCCTACTAGTCCTCTACCTTGGCCTGTCTTTAGCAAAAATCCTGTTCTTTATGTTTCCCTGTGGAATCACTCCAAGATATTAGAAGTGATTAAGGTGCACAAGAGTGTGTTTGATACTCTCATTGAGTAAAAAGTGGGTTAATGCTATATGCATGCACTTGTCCTTGGAAGGAAACACAAAAATGAGTATGTGCGTCTGTAAGGCTGTAACTCTCCCTCTCTGGGAGGTGGAGATGAGGTGGGAGACTGGGAAGCAGGGAGCGGGGGCATGGTGGTGAGGGGTAAGGAGGGTCTGTTTGATACTTTTTCAGGTTTGGGACTTGCCAAAATGTTACATATACAACATAAAATCTTTTTACAAAAAGAAAAGTCTATCCTTTTGGACTACAAGTCTTGACCAAAGATCTGAAAAATGAGGGGAATATGGGGAAAGTTTTTTCTTTTTAACTGAACCTTAATTTATTATGTATGGTAAAGACAAAGTTCTTCCCTGAACACGTCTCTGCCAAATTATCAACTCCCAAAAAAGCGACTGGAAGGGCTCTCTCCCCTTTATGGAAAGGTCTGTAGAAAAATGATTGGCAGGGGTGAGATTTGAATCTCTGTATCCCAAGAGACTAGCGCCCTCCCCCAACGCTTTGGATCGCTTAGGCAATTTACCTCTATGTACATGGAAAAAAAAAGCAAATTACTTTACAGCTATTTCTAATGCTCAGAAGACATATAAGGAAAGTAAATTCAGTGTGAACTTTGTGTATATTACCTTCTCCACTCCCTTTCAAAAGACACTCGTCGGGAACTTCACGTCCTTCAAGCAGGCAAAATTAGAGTTAAAATTGTATGCTTAGACTATTCCTAGATTCCCACGCACCAAATATCAGGTGCTCCATCCTCCCTGATTCTCTGCGCTGTAATGAATCTTCCCAGCTACCGAGAAAGAGCAAAATTCGGTTTCGGGTGGTCGCCCCTCTGTCCGTCCAACCCGGACCCAGCACCCCCGAGTTTCGCCTCTGGTGCGGTCTCTCATGAGAACGAGGAGGTAGACAGAATAAATCCATTAGAGTCTAGAAAAATCAACCATTGAGAAAACGTTTGAAAATCACCATGGCTGACCTGGCTTTGGAACTGTGACGACCCTGAGATGAGTCTCAGATTTGCCGGCTGAGTTTAGGCGTCGGCGGAGAGAAGTTATATTTCTTGTCCGCAACTTGAAAGCAGACGAACTCCCCTCCCCACTCACTGCCCCCGCATCCCTAACCACCTGGACTTCGAGCCCCGACCTTTTAATAAAGACCCTGTTGTAAAAGACTATGGAAAGAAACATCTGTGCGATAGACCCACAGTTTTTCTGACGATGTTTTTATGGCCTGAATTCCCAAAGTTCAGGGCTGGGATGCGTGATGCGCGTCTTCGTACCCACCCGGGTCCTGCGGGTTCTGACCCTGCGAACGCAGTCTGGACTGGTCCTCGGGTCTCCCCTCTCCCGTCCCGGCCTCCCTGCCCGCATCACCTCAGCGATCCCAGTTCCCGCCTGTCCTGGGGCGGGGCGGGAACTGGGACTCATCCCGACTCCCACGGCCCTTCCCCCACCCACGCGGGGCCTTCTGGGGGCGCGCAGCCGCGAAGTGGTCCAGAGCCCTCCAGCTTTGCTCTCTGCTCGTCCCCGAGGGGATGCGACTGGGAGCTGCGGGGAAGGTGGGTCACCGTGGGGTGCAGGGACCGAGTTAGAGGGGAGAAGGCGTTACCTCTTCTACGAACTGATTTTCAGAAGTACCTGAGTGTGAAAACCTAGTCCGAGAGGAACAGAGGAGGACAAAAATTGGGGGGAACTGAAGTAAACAGCCTTTTTCCTGGTTGGATTTTTTCAGATGCTCACCAAATTTCCTGAGGCGGAAGCTGCAGAGGTTCCTGGCTCCCTGTCCGCACTCCCACCTCCACACCCCTCCTGAGAGGCTCCAGGTGGAAGGTTGTTACAACAGATCTTGACCGTGCTCTTGAGAATGACAGCACGGGATTTGGAGGGAAACTAAACGGGCTGACACCTGTAGTTGAAGGAAGATGGCCTTGACGCCCAGCCTCCTCGGCTTCACCCAAGAGATGCACATTCCTCCTCTCACCAATCCGGCACCTTCAGGTACCTCAAATGAGTTACTTTGTCACATATGGCCAGTTATTTCATGCAAATCCTTGAAGGTTTTTTAAAAATTACATATAGTTTTTAAAAGGCATATTTCCTTGTAAAAATCTTTACCACTTATTTCCTAGCCTCGACTTTCTGTAACGCTTTTCCTTGGGATAACAGAAAAATCCTTTGTCTAACGCTACACCTACCTATTACTTTTCCTTTCGTATTTTTCTGTCTCAAGCGCGTTCTGAGGAAGTGAAGCATCTCCCTGGAGTTGGCATATTTTCTGAAGGCAACAGATTAACACTAGACAGTGTAAAGTCATTGTTTTCACCCAATCGAAGTAAAATGGGGTAGATTCGGCTGTCCCCTTACCTTTCAGGTGGCTCTATGGCTTAGTTGGTTAAAGCGCCTGTCTCGTAAACAGGAGATCCTGGGTTCGACTCCCAGTAGGGCCTTGCGTTTTACCCAGAAGTCAACTCTTCCTGAAAATTTATTTTATATTGGCGAGTTAATTGTGTCTTCCTACTAATCCCCCACAAATTCTCACCAAACTTAGAGCGCTAGAACTCAATCAGATACATTACAAGTTATTCGACTGCAATTTGCTCAGATTCCTTACTTCTGAAGAGAAGTAGATCCTTAGGGAGATGACAATTCAAATGCAAACCACCTCCAAAGAATACTGCATGTGACTTTACCTCAATCACTTTTCAAATAGGTTTTGCATTGAACTGTGGTAAAGTGTTTCTGAGCGCCTACAATGTGTTACAGTTTAAAGTACCCAAACAGGAAGATATGTATAATCCCTCTAGAGTCTAACAATCTCCAGCTCTAAAATTGATTTCATTAAATAAGATAAATTAATGAACAATGAATCCACTACTAGCTATAAAGGAAAATTAGGATGTTTGCAGGGGCATGCTTGCCATTTTGAACAGTATATTCCCATGTTACTTCTCTTAAGGAAAACACTAGAATACTTCAGGAATGATGATCAACTGGAAGGAAAAATGTCCTAAACACAAACATTCTATAGCTAGGACAAAGTTGCTGTGAGAAAAGAGCAAGTTGGACAATTCTGCCAGATATCTAAAGCAATTGAGTTTCAGCCCTAAAGATTTATGGAACTTCTGTGTCTTTTTGTCTCCCATTCATTCATCAATTAATTCAACAGCGTAAACTGCTGGTCTTTTATGTACCAGGCGTATTTCTGTCTTTCTTCTTCTTTCTTTCTTTCGTTTTATTTTCAGTTACATTTTTTTCCCCATGTTATGGGAACTTTTAAGATCTACTCTCTTAGCAACTTTTAAATATGCAATTCAGTATCATTAACTATAGTCACCAACCTGTGCATTACAACTTCAGGACTTATTTATCTCATAAGTGGAAGTTTGTACCTTTAACCACCTTCACTCATTTTGCCCGCCACCCCCAATCCCTGCCTCTGGTAACAACCCCAGGCATATTTCTAAGGGCAGGAAATACAGCAGCGAACAAAGCTAACAAAAAGCACTACTCTTACGTATCTTACATTCTGGTGGGGGGGGTGACACGGAAAATAAAGAAATGAGTGTGTAAAATAAGTAAGCATATAAGATACTGATGAAGTCTGCAGAGAAAAATAAAGCAATGAAAGAATATGGGGAGAGTATAGGGTGGAGGTATAGTAACCAAAGAGTGTCATCCTGTCCTTTGATAAAATCACTGGCAAATGTTAAAAAATTATTTTTTAACTTTTTAATGAGAAATAGTTACCAAGTGGCTACTATTATTATTCTAAGAACCATGAGCAGCAATATTGAATAATCAGAAAACTGACTCCCAACAATGCCTGGATCTCACCTCCATTCATTTTGATTAGGGCTTTATTGAACTAGTTCACACTGCTTGTATTCAAACCTCAGCTGCTCCACTTATTAGCTAAGGGACCTCTGGCAACTTGCTTTATCTCAATGGTCATCACTGTGCTCCTGTGTGAAATGGAAATAGTAATAGGACTACCTAATAGAGTTAATGGGAGGACTTGAGGAGTAAATACACATAAAATATTTTAGAAGGATATCTAGCACATACATAAGCAATCAATAAAGTAAAAATTGTGCCCAGAATTGATTATACACAGAGCCTCAATCATTCCAAATTTAGGTGATGATATTTGCAATTTTTGAACTGACAAAATTTAGATGTGTTGATGCTGAAAATGAGTTAAGACTTGGGGGGAACTTGGAATGGGGTTAATATTTTTCCATGTGGGATGGGTGTGAATCTTTGGGGACCAGCAGGTAGACTAAGATGTCCTTTTCCTAATCTCTAAAACTTGTGAATATGCTATCTTGCAAGGCAAAAGGGATGTGATTAAATTAAGAATCTCAAGATAGGGAGATTATCTTGGATTTTTGGATTGGTTCAATGTAATCATAAGGTCCTTATAAGAGGGTGGTAGGAGGGCCAGAGTAAGAGAAGGAGATGAGACAACAGAAGCAGAGGTCAGAGTGATGTGAACATGAGCCAGGGAATAGGGGCATCATCTACAAGCTGGAAAAAAGCCATGATTTCTCTCCAGGGCCTCTAGAAAGAAGGCAGCTCTGCCACACCTTGATTTTAGCCCCTTAAGGCCCATTTCAGACTTCTGACCTCCAGAACTGATAAATAATAAATTTTGCTATTTTAAGGTGGTAAGTTTTTGCTAATTTTCTAGGGCAGCAAATAGTTAATACAGATTTATGGTATGGGTGTGCACTGTAGTCAACGTATTGAAAAACTATCTTGCTGCCAAAGGAAACTGGTACCAAAGAAACCTGCTGAATTTCTTGAAGGACTACAGCCCCACGTATAATCACATCAGACTGACTGACTGGGAGTTAGTCCTAGTACCTACATTTCACACCGCAGAGCTCGATTAGTGGGATAATTTTGTTTACTACCCTGTTTCTTTCTCAAACGAGAGTCTGTAGGAGTGACAAAACTCTTTTGCCTTCTCTGAGGCTCGAACTCAGGACCTTCAGATTATGAGACTGACGCGCTGCCTACTGCGCTAAGAAGGCACTGGCTTGTCTTATTTTCGTTAGAACTATCGATTCTCTTTCATGTTTATACGAACTTTCTAGGAAGTTATATTTTTTGAATAGAGTGAAAAATAAGAGTATGTGCTAGGGCATATGTTTACCATTGCTCCGAGTATGTCACAATGATTGACCAAAAGTATTTCAGGATTTTATCCTTGATTGAATATGCCACATGGTGAATTTTTTTCCCATTATGCCTTAAACACCACTTACTGCTGGGGGACATTAGACTTCATTAGATTTCACACTGCCCCACTTCACAACATGTGTAGAAAGTGACATACAGATACGAGGGGCCTGAGCTGGGTCCACAGGCGTGAAGATTTCCAGACTGCACCAATGAAGGACACACAAAAATGTTTAGCTCTGCTGAGGGCGAAGCTGCTGTCTCCTTATCTAGCTCTGGAACTTCCTTGCCTGCCAATGTTCCTCTTACAATCGATGTCTTTGATCATGACCATGACCATGACCTGAAGGCCCTTCTCTTCTGGCTAGAAGTCCAGAATAATGTAAACAGAGGCGAGATAAGGTGGAAGAGATGAGGTGAGATGATTGAGAATGGAGAAAGAATATACCGGATTTCAATCCGGCAAAGTAGAAACGGTCCCAAAATGGAAACTGTAGGACTGAAGTGTAAATCTTGTATGTGCCATCTATTAAGTTAGGAAAAATAATTCACTTGGTTTTCTTGGGAATATGTCAATTTTAAAAACTTCATTATCTGTAAAATGGGATAATATTTCACAGTATTATTTAAAAGACTGAACACTTGACACACACAAAAAAGTTGTTCAATGAATACTAGTAAGTGATACAAATGATAATAGCAAGCTGTATTAAGTGCTTATTATGGGCAAGGTACTCTTTTAAGCAATTTATATGTATCTTACATGTATTGACCATCTATCTATCTACCTACCTATCTATCTACCTATCTATCACTTTAGGCAAGTCTTATTATTGTCTCCAGTTTACGTATGAGAAAAGTAAGACCCAATAAGTTTAAGTGACTTGCCAGTGGGCTTGTGGCTATGCAGTCGATGTGAAACAGTGGCATTAGGGCTCACTTAAACGGTGCAGCATGTAATGGATCAGGCCGGTCAGCGAGAGGGTGAGCCGGGAAAAAAGACCAAGGGACTCGCCCAGTTCGCGTTGGTGGGGTTGGAGCAGGTAGAACGCGTCCTCTCTGGGCCTGGAGAGGATGAGACGCCCCGCACCAAAAGCAAACTAATTCCCTCCCTGAACTTTGTAAATTAAGACCATGATCACATTCAGCAAAAAGTAGGTCTGCTTGCGCAGTTGTTTCCTTCAATAAGAAATCACACACAGACATACAAACCCTGACTCAAGTTCCGAGTGAGTGGGAAGGGGAGCTTCCTTTTTCTAGATGAGGGCATTAAAAGTAACTTCCCGCTGCTGACCCCCAAACGCAGCTGACAAATTGGAGACTCCTGATCTCTGCGTCCTCAGAGTTCCGGTGCTGCATCGGCGGTGGTGATTTCTGATCATTTTTTGTAACTACTGATTTTCTTCGTTTGAAGGATATTATGCATTGGCTGCTTCTCCCTTTACTTTCGAGTATCACAAACATAGCATAGGAGGCAAAAATGTGTCTCCCGAAGTAGGAATCTATTTGCAGATTTTATTGGTAGTGGGATGACAGTTGTCTGGGGCGGGGCGGGGGCTGTGGTGGTGGTGGTGGCAAATGCTCTAGAAAAAAAAACACACAAGAGAACAGACTTGTATCTTTTAAAGTGTTAAGGAGAGCTTTAAAGTGTTTGTTTGTGTGGTAGCGTGGCCGAGCGGTCTAAGGCGCTGGATTAAGGCTCCAGTCTCTTCGGGGGCGTGGGTTCGAATCCCACCGCTGCCAGCTTTGTTATCAAACCCGCTGCTTTGAAGAAATTGCTTGAGGTTAGGAAAACATTTTCTTCCAACTTCAGGGGTAATTAAGGGAAAAACAAAAAAAGTCTGACTGCCAATTGTTTGTATCAAAGAACACGATTTAGTATCTAAGGAATTCTTTTGAATGTTTTTTAAATGTTCGTAAAGAAATAAGTAAAACTTCCACATGGTTCAAAATTACTAAAATAGATATACAGTGAAAGTCTACCCTCATCCCACTTCATTTCCCCCCAGCACTGGTTTCTGGTTCCTCACGCAAACATGTCAGAGCCTGGAGTTACCTTAAAGGTATACTTTTTGCATGCAAGCCAGGAGAAGTCTATTATTTTCCTCACATTTTGCACTTTTCAGACCTATTCTACTGCATCTTGCCTTTATTACTTCTTGTATTTTGCCGTGGTTTTCATATCAACATAGAAAGAGCTTCTTTTCTTTTTCTTTTGTCTCAAAAGTATTCCATGTTATGGATATATCTTAAATTTAACCAGCCACATTTAACAATATAAACAATGTTGAAATAAATAATATCTGCATTTCATAAGGGTGTGTACTAGAGAACTTTCTAAAAGTGCAATTGCTAAATCAAATCGTATGTGTGATGGTAATTTCAGTGGTTCCTGTCTTAGTCTTCCCTAAATGTTACTAATTTATCCTCTTATAGAGCCAAGGAAGGGCCAGTTTCCTTGACACCCTGGCCAGCACAGAGCATTCCTGTGACCATGAGAATTAACAGCCATTTAGTTCTTACTAAGCCCCAGATATTGTTATAGTTCTTCACATTGTCATATTATATTCTCAGTAATATATAAGAAAGTTCATATTATTATTCCCATTTTACAGAGAAATAAACTGAAGTTATAACCAGTTAATCTCTTGCTTGTGGGTGGAGGAATCAATATGTTAATACTGTAGGGTAGACTAAAAAATGGTCTTCCAAAAGATATCTCCATCCTAATTCCTGGAAGCTGTAAATATGACCTTATACGGCCAAAAAAAAAAAAAAAACCCACCAAAAAACAAAAGGTGGAGTCGTTGCAGAAGAGATTAAGTTAAGGATCTCAAAATGGGGACTTTATCCTTCATTATCCAGGTGGAGCTTAAATGCCATTGCAAGTGTCCTAGAGAGGCATAGGGTGAGTACAGAGACAGAACAGGAGAAGACAATGTGAATACAGAGGCAAAGATAGGAGTAATGCAACTACAAAGCAAGGAAGGCTGGCTGCCACCAGAAGCTGGAAGAGGCAAGGACAGATTCTCCCCTACAGCCTCAACAGGGAGTATGACCCTGTCAACACCTTGATTTCTGCCCAGTGATACTGACTTTTTGGACTTTTGGCCTCTAGAACTGTGGGAAAATAAATTTCTGTTGTTTTAAGCCACTGAGCTCTGGTAATTTGTTACAGAAGCCACAGGAAACTCATACAATGTCTTCAAGTGCTAATAGGCAACGCTACCACAAACAATTTTTGTTTGTTTGTTTACCAGTCTGTTAGGTAGAAAATATTATTTCATTGTAGTTCTGTAGTTTGGATGTCTCTGAGAAACTCACGAATTGGAAAGAGGAAAGGACTGGATTAGGAGAGTTTCCCACACCCTTAGGTTCTTGCCCTCGGTGAAAGAACTCTTCTCACCTAAACTAATTCCCCGAAGTGTGAATTTTCCGTTAGCTTTTAAGGAAGAGCTTGTTTACTGGGGTTCCACTTGCCGACCTGAGGGGGCTGGGATGTGGCGGTGGGATTTGAACCCATGTTTCTAAAGAAATTAGAGACTTAATGCTGCATCCTAGAAGGCTCCCACACTACCTCCAAACGTTTTAATCAAACGTTTTTCTCATTTCCAAAAAATATTAAGGAAGTTCTGTGCTTTCTTTGTACAAAATAGGAGCTTCGCTTCCTACCCCTGGGAATATCAGAGGCGCATCTGTGAGCGTCACCTGCTTTATCCTACCACGATCCCCCCAGTCAGCTCCCCGTAAAGCCTTCTGGGCGTTCAGGTGGCCCGCAGTCGCGATCAGGGGACCGCCCTCAGACCTAGCTCTCTGCTCGTCCCCGCGGGGGATGCGACAGGGGGGGAAGAGCGAGTCATCGCGGGGTGAAGGAACCGGATTATAAGGAAGAAGGTGTCGCCCTCTTTGCGAGCTGACGACCTATTGCACTGGAAATCAGGCGCTTGGTGGGCAGGGAGTGGTCAACGGGTGGTTCTCTGGAACCGTAAGGCTCTTCACCTAAGGAGGATTGTACCTGGATCCAGGGAACACCTTGTGGCCAGCAGGGGACCATTCTGCCTCTCCCCGTCCCCCACTCCAAGGGGCTCTACCCCTGTGGTTTTCTGATCGGAGTCTTTACAGCGACCTTGACATTGGTGTTTTAGGATTTTGAGAGCGATGTGTCTGACTGTGTAGCTGAACTCTACACTCCCAGCCCCCTCTTCTCCGCTCCCGATTCTTCCCCTCCAAGTCACTGCTTGCTAGGTGCAAGTGACATGTAGGGACACTAGGTGCCCTAGCCCGGCTGTCTAAGAGTCTTCTAGTGGAGTTCCATTTTTAGAGTTCCTCACTTAGTTTATTGGAATGAAGAATCTTAGTTACAGAAGACGAGGTGCAGTAACAGCAAATTTTGCTTTTAGAAGACTTTATCCTAATTGGAAAAAGTGAGTAGCCTCGACTTTTACTGATGGTTATATCCTTCGACTAATTGAAGTGCTATTGGTCCCAACATTCAAGCTGCCCAAACTTTTCCCGCGTGTATTAGCTCTGCAGCGCATCTAAGTAAGCAAAACGTCTTCTTGGAGTTTGTCTCTTTTCTCACAATAAGCTGCACTGAATCACAAAGACTATATCAGGAATAGTTAATCTCACAGTAAGGGCAGATCTAGAACAAAGTCAGGCTCATGTGTGGGCTCCATGGCTTAGTTGGTTAAAGCACCTGTCTTGTAAACAGGCGATCCTGGGTTCGAGTCCCAGTGGGGCCTTGGCTTTTGCCCTCTCCCTAGGAAGACAAATTCTTCAGTAAACCCTCATTACTACTAATTCTCCACCGTACTCAGTATTACTGTGAATTCTGATCCACTCATTCAAAAGCAGCTGTGACTACAAAAATTCTCACTCCTAAGGAAAAGGTGGTGGGTCTCTTTATGGAAACAGAAAGAAAATGACCTTCTGTTTTTCATCTTTGCTGAAGTTCCCTGTCCTCTATTTTTTAATTGGGGGAGGGGGCAACAAAACTGTACCAACTCTTAATGCTTTTTTCTGAATTCCCATGTAATTTATTAGTGATTCTAGGAAACTCAGCATTATGTTATCTCTTTTATATATGATTTTCCAAATATTACTAAATTATAATAACAGTAATTTACATTTGCTTATACGCCCTCAGTCTTCAAGGAAGGGCTTTAGTCCCAAAGGGAATACATATATTGGCCCCACTAAAAACTGAACTTTAATTCTGCAATTTAAAAAATGGAATTATCCTATAATGCAATGATTCCCAAGCTTAGTAGACATTTAAATCACCTAGGGAACTAGTTAAAACACAGTTTCTTGGGACTTATCGCCAGAGGTTTTAATTCTATTTTGGTGAAAGGCCCAGAAATGTGTGTTTTTAACAAGCACTCCAAGTGATTTTGAAGCAAGTGAATCACATTTGCAAAACTCCTGCTTAAAATATTACACACAAAGCAGAACTGAAAGTGAGGTCCAGCTATGCTATTAGCACGTTTGTACTAATTCATGAACATCTACTTACCCTCTTTATCATCTAGTTAGCATTATTGGAAGTCTACTACATTCCAAGAGTTTCCAGACATGCTGTCATTTAATCAGCCTAACAATCCTGTCAAATATGTGTTATGATCAGCTCTTTGAAGATGAGGAAATAGGTTCAATAATATTCACAGTAACAGAGTAAGTGACAAAGTTCAATTTCAAACTCAGGTCTGTCTGATTCTGGAATCCATGCTTTTCTCATTATATCTGTCTTCTATTTGATTAGAGTCAAGAATGAAGTTTTTGGCCGCAGAGCTAAATAAAATTAAGCAACTTAGACTGATCTCAAACCTTAGTCCTAAGGGTTAGGGATCCTGAGATAACTGTCTGTTTTCTGCTAGAAGATAATCAGCCCAGTGAACAGCTGCTTAACTCGTTTAACTTAGGGAGGAGGAAAATATAAAATAAAACCTCAGAAATCTATGTAGGAGGTTCTCCACAAAAAAATGAGCAGGCCATATAACTAACAAACTGAAATAATCTTCTTCATCTCCTAGGCTCTGTTTGGTTGGTTGGTTGTGGTTTTTTGTTTTGTTTTGTTTTTTTGCCTTGGACATGCTGTCTTCATGCCCTGATTCTTTAGATTTAAACACAGTGTATTAGCTAGGGCTGCCATAAAATATCACAGACTGGGTAGCTGAAATAACAGAAGTTTATTTTCTCATAGTTCTGGAACTAGAAGTCCAAAATCAAGGTGCCATCAGACTTGGTTTCTGGTGAGACCTCTCTTCGTGCCTTGTAGAAGGCCCCCTCTGACTGTGTCCTCACATGGCTTTCCTCTGTACGTGCAAGGGAAGAATGGGAGTGAGAGCGAGGGCAGAAGGTAGCTCTGGTGTCTCTTCCTCTTCTTATAAGGACACCAGTCTTATTGGATTAGGGCCCCACCCTTATGACCTCATTTAACCATAAATTACCTCCTTAAAGGCCCTGTCTCAAAATGTAGTCACATTAGGGGTTAGGGCTTCCAAATATGAATTTTGGGAGAACACATCCAGTCTATAACAAGTAGGAAGAGGGACGACTGTATGGCCTAGCTCTGAGTAACAACTCAGTCATGACAGCATCTAATAACTTTGGAAGTCCAGCCTGAAAAGGGAGTTTTTGGATGTGAAGAAAGTGTTGAGATAAAAGTTTTGTCAGACACTTGTATCAGGTAATAAGATTTAAATGTAAAAATATGTAATATTTATGTAAAAACAGAAAATACTGTTATAAAATATTTAAAGTAAAACCCTAAAGTATTACACAAAATGTAGGTAATATTTATAACATCTTGAGGTGGAGAAGGCCATTCTCAACATGGCACCAAATGTACAAACTATTTTTTTTAAAAGAGTGAACGATTTCATGAATAAAAATAATTTTTATTGTAAAATTAACATCCCCCCCAAATTAAAATACAAAGTTTTAAAAAGGAGGAAAAAAAGCATTGTCAGACAATTAGGCAAGGATTTGTCCTTTAAAGTACTTATTCAGTTGCTTCTTTAGTTCTACCTTGTTCTGAGGAGTGACCTGCTCTGAGATGGTCTTCATGTGATGGAGATGTGGATATTATACCTGCATTCATAAGAAATAAAAGGAGGATCTTAATTTGATCAGCACTGCGCTTTAGCCGGTTGAAAAAGAGGACATAAACCTTGCCCCCATGGAGCTTGCAATATGGTTGAAAAGACCAAATAAGCATGTACCCCAAACACTACAGATATTTTAAAAACCTATGTTTGCTCATGACATTTGCAGAGCATCCACTTTGTGTGTGAATTCTGGAAGTGTGTGAGCCTTATGAACCTTGGACAAATTACTTACCTTTTTTAAGCTTTAAGTTCCTCAACTATTAAATGAGGACAATAATAGTACCTACCTCAAGGAGTTGTTAGGACACAATTCATATAAATTGCCTAGAATGTGTTAAGCCATTATTATCATCATTATTGTTAATAGCACAATATTTGTTTTCTTTCTGAAAATTATTGGGGTTAATCCTGCTCTCCCTTGCTATTAAGATGGGGTTAATGAGTGGAAGAACTGATGCAATCTATAATCACAACCAAAAGTATAAATAAAAGATAGATATTGTCTCCAGGGAGATTAATTCACCAGTGACAGCCCCTATGGGATCACTGGCACACTGGGTGTGAACTTGTTTTATCTGCCTTTGAATCAGATTTGGAACCAGGAGAGATTATCCAATGCCTCCAGAATCACATTCACCCTACCTGCCATATTAAGACCTTTGGTGGCTTTTACTGAAGTGCTGACCTGATCATACTTGCTTCCCTCTCTCAGGACTGTTGGAATCCAACCCTTCTGCAACCTTTCTCCTGACTAAGGTTCTATAGCTAAACACATCTGCTTAATACAGATTCAAATAAGAAGAGGTAAGTTCTAGTGATGTTTCTTTCTATTCACACCAGCCTAGATGGTATTGTGTTTTGTTTTGAGACAGAAAATGAAGGTTCTGAGTTTTGGCAATATCAGGCAGGGTAAGATGCCTCCATGAGCTAAATGAATTCTCGTTATGCCAAACAAATGGTTGTCACTTGTTCAAAATTATGTTGATCCCAGAATTATGTCCAAAATCCAATTATCTAGGAGATGGGGAGGAATGAGAAAGCAGGTCATGTCACTAAAAATCAATTCTCTAAAACCAATACTCTGTCATTTTTGTCACATCCCTATGTGAAGACCAGCAAGAATTTCCCAGTAATAAAGTTTTTATCTTTTTGCTTTAAAGTGAATGAATGAATGAATGAATGAGTAAATGCCAATACTCTGAAGTTAAATTTGAGGATCAAACAATATAAAGAATAACCAATGATAAAATATTGAGGATTTGCGAGGTGGGGTTGGGGGGCAATGGGATCTTGTTTTACTCTTTTCCTCAGCCATTTTATACACAAATGCATGAACTTCCTGGCAGATGCAGGCGATTTCTTTTCTGTTTTTGGAGACATACTCCCTTGCCTCTCCCTCTTTCTGTCCCCGTCCCTGTCCTTGGTGGCTAAACAGCTGCAACAAACCATCCTAGCCATGAATTCAAGTGGTTGTATGTAAATGTGTAGTTTGTCAAATTGACCTAGAGGTGTCTGGATGAAGCAGGAATCCATACTCTGGTGAATGGACCCTCAGAGCCAGTTGTTATAAGTCAAGCTTTAAATTTATCTCTTTTGGGAGGTCTTTTTTGGTTAAATCACGTATTCCGATCAATCCTCATATACATGCTTCTTTCTCTTAATTGAATTTCCATTCTTTCAGCACCTCAGATTAAAACTTCAAATGTTCTTTCAGCTCCTTCCTCTCTCCTACATTCGTACCTTGCTCTTGATTCCCACTGCCACTCTCCAAGCTAACGTTCTCAGCCTCTCTCCCATAGACTTTTGCAGTAGCCTCCCCACTGAGTTCCCAACTTCCCACTTCTTGAATCTCTCGTTATTCAGCCATAATAAATGTTTTTAAATGCTGCTCCAATCATTTCACACCTCTTCTGAAAAAAAAAATCTTCATTTGATCAGACTCCTTAACCTAGTATTCAAGATTTTCCATATCCTGGACCCAAGTTATTTTTGCAACCTGTTTTTCCACTACGCCATGTTATGCACTCTATGCTGCAGTAAGTGATGATTTGTGCTTTCCACGCTTTCAAACAATGTGTACAACTCTAACGCCTTCACCATCATTGACAAATATTCAGATCCATTCCATTCCTTCTTATTTAATTTTCATTTATATTAAAGACATATGCGTTCAAAGTTAAAAAAAATAAAATAATACTATGAGCTTATAATGAAAAATAGCAGTTCCCTTCATCATTACTCACGCTCAATTCCTGGTCTCCCAAGGTAACACATCTTTAATAATTTCAGTGTTTTCTTCTATTTACCCATACTTCTTAATAACAAGTCTTTACTCTATTTGTGTTTTTTTAGTTTTAAATATGACTTATTTATCACTTACTATAAAAAATGAGAACTTTTAACCCTTACATAACAAAGAGAAAGAGTGAGGACAAAAGACAGAGAGAAAGAGAGAGAGTGAGAGAATGTCTATGTCTTACTCTCCAGATACTCTTATATCATACTTTTTGGTTATATCAGCATGGAGAGTTTACACTTTCACGACTGCATAAACATTAGTCACAGTGGAATCATTTAGTGAACTATGGTTACCTGAAAAAAAAAAACTCTTCTCAATTCTCACAGATTTCAGATGGTACAATTCCTGTTGTTTTTGTTTGTTTGTTTTTGGAGACATGACAAGGGATCTTGTCCTCAGCACAAGTCTGTTCTTATTACATAATCCACAGACATCTTCAGGGTCCCTTCTATATGCTAAGGGATTCTCACAAATCAACATCATTTAGATGGGTCACTTTAAAGTGACCAGGTTTTAGTGTTGACTAAAACAACAGAAAAAAAAAACCCAATGAAAACGATACTCATGGCTCCAGCCAGTAAATTGAAACAAGTCTCTCTGGTAGAGGTAACAATTATGACAAATTCATATCTAATTTCTTGGGTCAAACACTCTCAGAATTCATTCCCATATATGGTCTCCAAATTTCTGCCCCAAATTAGCAAGGACCTGTAATGTTTCTTGCCCTGGCAGAGCCTGCAGCAATCGAACCCTGTTTACCTGATGGGTATGGAGAGGGCCATCAGGAGAATTGTTCCTTTTACTCTGCATCCCACTCAGTAAGGAAGTATCACAATTTTCTTAAGATTTTATTTTTAGAAGAGTTTCACATCACAGCAAAACTCAGCAAGAGTACAGGGATTTCCCATATAACCCCTGCCCCTACGCATGCATAGCCTCCCCCTTTACCTTCATCCCTCACCAAAGTGGTACAATTGTTAGAGCTGATGAGCTTACCCAGACATATCATAATCACCCAAAGTCCATAGTTACATTATGGTTCACTCTTCGTATTGTACATTCTATGGGTTTGGAAAAATGTATAATGACATGTATATACCATTATAATATCATACAGAGGAGGCTCACTGCCTAAAAATCCTCTGTGCTCTACTTAGTCATCCCTCCCTCCTAAACATTGGCAACCACTGATCTTTTTACTGTCTTCATAGTTTTGCATTCTCCAAACATACTGTATGATAGTTGGAATCATACAGTATATTGCCTTTTCAGATTGGCTTCTTTCAGTTAGTAATTAGCATTCAAGGTTCTTCTACGTCTTTTCATAGCTTGACAGCTTGTTTCTCTTTAGCGCTGAATAGTACTCCATTGTCTGGATGTACCACAGTTTATTTATCCATTCACCTTTGGAAGGACATCTTGGTTGCTTCCAAATTTTGGCAATTATGAGTAAAACTGTTGCAAACATCTTTGTGCAGGCTTTTGTGTGGATGTAAGTTTTCAGCTCATGTGAGTAAATACCCAGGAGTGTGATTACTGGATCATATGGTAAGAGTATGTTTAGTTGTGTAAGAAACTGCCAGACTGTCTTCCAAAGTGGCCCTACCATTTTGTATTCCCACCCGCAAATGAGAGTTCCTATTGTGCCACATCCTTGCTAGCATTTGGTGTCATTGTTCTCGATTTTGGCCACTCTAATAGGTGTGTAGTAGAATCTGATTGTTGTTCTAATTTGTATTTCCCTGATGACATATGTCTTAGTCCATTTGGGCTGCTATAACAAAATGCCAGAGACCAGGAGACCTATTGCAACATTTATCTCACTGATCTGGAGGCTGGGAAATCCAAGATCATGGCACTGGCAGTTTCAGTGTCTGGTAAAAGCCCACTTTTTGGTTAATAGATAGCATCTCGTAGCTGTAACTTCACATGGTGGAGAGGACAGGAATCGCTGTGGGTTCTTTTATAAGAGCACTAAGCCCATACATGAAGGCTCTACCTTCATTACCTAAGCACCTACCCAAGACCCCACCTCTTAGGTCACACACTCCCTTAGCTGCAAGGTAGCTGGGAGAAGACCACCTCCCAATGACTTCTTTAATCATACAGAAGAGCCATAACAAATAATGAATGTCCACTAACCCGTCACATAGGGCTTTGATTTAGGGGGAAAAAATGAAAGCACTTTCTCTACTAAAAGGATTTTTCAAATGTGACTTATTAATTATTATATTCATTAATGTTGTTATGATTTCTACTGAGGGTGTACCCCATTGCTCCCCCATAAAAGTATTTTTTTCCTGTTATCGTCAAAACTTCTGACAACTCAGGGTTTTTAAAATCACCCTTCTCTTCCTTGATTTTAGCAGGTGTCTCCCATCAAAATTCAATGAAGCACATGAATGAAAGTTTTCCAGAGGATTTCATTCTCACAGGCTTTACCAAATATCCGTGGTTGGATCTTCCTCTCTTCTTTGCCCTTCTAATCTCCTACATGTTCACACTGTTGGGAAACATTGCTATTATTCTGGTCTCTCAAATAGATTCCCAACTCCAAAGTCCTATGTATTTCTTCCTCACAAGCCTCTTTTTTTGGACCTCTGTTTCACCAGCACAACTCTATCCCAAAAGCTGTTCAACCTGGGGTGGGGGGGCCAACAAGAACATCACTTATACAGGCTGTATGACCCAGGCCTATGTATTTCACTGGCTAGGCTGTACTGAATGTGTCCTGCTTGGCACCATGGCCTTACACCACTATGTGGCTGTGTGTAAGCCTCTGACATACTCTGTAATCATGAACCACAAGCTCTGCTGGCAGCTCTCCAGCACTGCTTGGCTCATTGGTCTGGCCAATTCACTACTGCAGTCCACACTCATAGTCCAGCTGCCCCTGTGTGGGAACCAGGAATTAGACCACTTCTTTTGTGAGCTGCCCAGTCTAATTAAGATGGCATGCGTGGACACCACAGTCAGCGAGCTTACAGTGATGGCCACCTTCCTGATAATGGGTCCCCTCTCCATGATTCTTGTCTCTTACTGTTATATTGCCCAAGCTGTATTTCAAATCCCTTCTGCTGATGGGAGACTTACGGCCTTCAACACTTGTTCATCACACCTACTGGTGGTGTCTTTATTCTATGGCTCTGGCATCTACATCTATATACAGCCCTCAGGGGACAGCCCTCAAGATGTCATCAAAGTTCTGATGCTATTTTACTGCGTTATTACTCCCATGGCCAACCCATTCATCTACACCTTGAGGAACAATGATGTTAAAGGAGCTTTGAGGAGACTTCTGAAGAGGGCCATTTTGTCCAAGAGAATGTGAGAAAATGATGCTTTATTCTGAATGGGAAAGCCCAACAATAACCTGAAATATATCCTCCTTTAAACAGACGTTCCATCAAAATCATGCTCAAAAGTCAATTCAAGAAAACCTTTGTGTGTTGTTTACCACTTCTGACACCGAGTGTGTTGGGTTTTTTCCCCACAACAACCAATTCTCTGAAACAAACTGGGTGTCCTACATTCAATTCAATTCTGACACTGACTACCCAGAGTTATCATAGGCCCCACAGGTTAAGGGCTCAATTCCACAAAACTGCCTCTGTTACTGGAGAGTAGGTTCTTGTCTCATCCCAGAGACATTTCAGAGACGAGACACAGAGGCTAAGGAAGCAAAGCGAGGATTTATTAATTGATAGTACACTCTCAGGAGGGAGAGCAGGCAGGCTCAGGTGAGAAGCTGCTCTGAGTTCCTTCGGCAAGCTGGTTATATAGGGTGTGAAAATGATTGGGCAGAAAATATTCATTGAGGAGGGCGGGGTTTGGGGTCAATTTTCCTGATTTTCATCCCAGCTCCACCTTCCCCGGGGGAGGAGGAATTTTTGCCCTTTCTTGGTCTTAATTGTAAGTGTCATGGTGTCGGTGCATCATGGGTACTTCTTCTCTGCAAGGCTAATTTTATTGTAAAGAGGGCGTAACAAGCAAAAGGTTACATTCGGAAGCCAGAGATTCCCACCTTTTGCCGCCTTTCTTTGCCTCTAGGACCCCTGTCGCCTCAAGATGTAAGGTTTCCTGTCACCTGACCCGTGCCCCCCACCCCCTTTCTCTGCTCATATCTAGCTACCTGCCTGCTCTAATACCTCCGCCTCAGGTGCCAATCACAAGTTCAGGCCACCTGTACTTCTGACCAACCAGCTGCATTTATATTATTGTGGAGTAACAAACAAAAGGCAAATAAAGATATGTTGTCAGTTGGTGGTGAGTGTTACAAAGAAAGTAGAGTAAGAGGGTGGATAATGGTAGGAAAACTTTTATATACAATGAGCTAGAAATGTCTCTTTGAGAAGATGATTTTTGAGCATACTTTAAAGAAACAAGGGAATGCCCTATGCTAATATCTGGGTAAGAGCATTCCACGCAGGTGTGAAGGGCCTCAGGTAGACTGCATTTAACATGTCTAAAATAGAAAAGGGTTGCAGTAGAGTGAGTATAGGAAAAAGATTACTCTTTTCATTTCTAAAATAATCATATGAATTTCCATTACCAGGAATGTCAAATCCTCAAATCATCTACATCACTGTTAGGCAGATTTCAAAAACCTTTTCTGTTGTGTTTTTCTTCAAGTGGTATAGGCAGTGTTTAATAATAATACATGTGGATTTTTAAAAACTGATGGTACTTTCTATATTTTGTAAAGGGGAGTCTCCCTGGAGTGTGAACCTATCTGCAGGGACCCCTCTCTTGAGAGAAAATGAATACAGATCTTATTATTCAGAATGAAAAAAACCCAGGAGGAACCTGTAATAGTAAAGGGGGAGGAAGAGACTTTTTTGTACAAGAAATTGACTTGCAGCAGAATAGCCAGTCCAGCCAGGAAGTCTTCTGCCAACACTTTAGACGGTTCTGCTACCAGGAGACACTTGGACCCAGGGAGGCTCTGAGCCAACTCCAGGAACTTTGCTGTCAGTGGTTGAGCCCAGAGAATCATAAGAAGGAGCAGATCCTGCAGTTACTGGTGTTGGAGCAGTTCGTGGCCATCCTGCCTGAGGAGCTCCAGGCTTGGGTGCGGGAGCATCATCCATTGAATGGAGATGAGGCTGTGTCTTTGCTGGGAGATTTGGAGAGAGAACTTGATGGTCCAGAATTTCGGGTGGGAAGAGGAAGCATGTTCTGCTGTGGCAATCAGACCATTAAATTAACCACATTTAATAGTTTGGTCAATAGGAAAGCAGTGAGGGTAAACTGAGCTTTTGTCCCTGTCAGGGGTCATTGCTTCTGTCAGTTCATTTTTCTGTCTCATCTCTCCTGCTAAGCCCATTCAGTCCTTTTTCCTAATCCTGTTTCCATGGGAGTTGTTTCCTAAGGTTTTAGCTCTGGTTTTCACAGTAGTTTCCTCCTAAGCCCAATGGTCCCTGATTGTCTCCAGGGCACATCTCAAGCAGGTGGACAGGAAATGCTCTGGCAGGAGGTGATATCTCTGGTTGCTGCACAGCAGTCACCAAGTTGTCAGCTCTGGCACGTGGAGACCCTGCTCAAGCATGACTCTATATTCACAAAATATAGAAAGTATTAAGATGAAAACCCCATTTCCTACGAGAGAGGTGAGGAGGAGAGGGAGAAATGTATCTGGGAAGGTGGGTTAGGGTAGCAGGCACCTACCTGGCCAACCAAAGCCATCCTTTACAACTTAATCAATAGTGTTTCTAACCCTAACTCTCACCTGAAATCCTCCCTGGCTCATATACTCTCTCTTTACAAAGTACAACCTTTATTCTTGGTCTTTTAAGCAAAAGATTTTTATTTTGTTTTCATATACCATGTTGGTTTTCATTAAAGCATTAAACTATCACATCATTCTGTTGCTTTTTATACCACCTCTGTTTTACAGTCTCCTTTACGATGACCTTCTAAATGTCCTATCCTACCCTGTATCTGTAAGTTTTCTATACCCATCGGTGATAAAGTCATCTTTTAAGCCTTTCACTTTGACTACATTTCTCCTGTCCTCTTCCACATTAAATTCTCTTGTCTTTTCATGTCAGTAGCTTCCCCTACATGTCACTCCAGTCTAGGTTTGTTACACGTTTTCCTTTCCACATTCTCTACATGCTAAATGTGCTTTCCGTTTACTAAGCATCTCCCTTTTTACATCCTGATCCCCTTTAGAATCTGTCTCCAGAAAAATAGCAATAAAGTGACCAGAAGAGTCAAGAAATCAGTCCTTTTCCAGTATTTCCTTTGAGTTCAAGTGGAATCTCCATTTTAATGAGCTCGATGGGACATTTAATTTATTTCCTTCAGGCCACATTTCACTAAAAATGTGTATTTTAGTGTGTTCATAAAGCAATACTGATGTTAGTTTGTTTGAAGGAATTATTGGTTTACACTGAATCTTCAAGCAATGTTCTATGTGGGGGAGGATTAAGACAAAGGGTTTTCTCTCCAAGCAATAGAGGAAATACACTTTTGCCTTTCTGCTATACAGTGGGCCCTTTGTATCTGTGGGTTGCACATCCTCCTATTCAACCAAGTGTGGATCGAAAATATTCAGAAAAAAAAATTCCAGAACATTCCAAAAAGTAAAGCTTGAATTTGCAGCACACTGGCAACTATTTCCATAGCATTTACATTGTATTAGGTATTATAAGTAATCTGGAGATGATTTAAAGTATATGGGAGGATGTACATAGGTTATATGCAAATACTATGCTATTTTATATAAGGGATTTAAGCATTTTCAGATTTTGGTATGGAGGCATGGGTCGTGGAACCAATCCCCTGCAGATACCAATGGACAACTATACTTGTATTTGAATGCAATTTAAAGTACTCTTTACACACTTAGACTTTAACAAATTAGTGCCCCTTTTTGGTGTTAAAGATTATTCTCAATCCTACCTTAGTAATTATTACATAGGTTATTTATGCCTAGGATATGTCTATTTCAACTTTCCTTTCTAGCATTTTCCTTAATTGAACATAAGAGCTATTTATTAATTGTTGGAGGAGCATGACTAGAAAAGAGATAAATGATCCCTTGGGAGTTTAATATTTCATCAGTTCAAAAAGGTGACATTTCTATTGTTTACTTTTACATATGTTTAAAATCTTCCATAATAAAAAGCTTAAAAAGAAAGTGACATTTAAATGATCCATTTCCTATTTCTGAAAGTGAGACCAAACCTTAGACTGGGAAGTTGACTGCAAAGCAGGAAGTGTCCAAAGGAATGGAATCACAGAAGATGATACTCAACAGAATCTTCAGAAGCAGGAACATTTTCTTGGGGGCTTATTTTGGAGACCTTTGAGAATGCAAGGACAGGTTTGGAGGGCATCAAGGAAACGCAGAGGAAGGGAAAGAACACAAATGTGATCAGTGTGGGAAAAGCTTCATGCACATCATGAATCTTATTGGACATCAGAGAATCACGGGAAAAACCCTTTCAGTGTAAAGAATGTGGAAGAGCCTTCAGTCAAAATACAACCCTTTTAAATCACCTCATAATTCACTCTGGCAAAAAACCTTATCAGTGTAATCATTGTGGCAAAAGTTGTAGTTAAGGCTCAGTCCTTATTAAACATCAAAGAAGTCACACTGGGGAGGGGCCTTATGAGTGCAATGAATGTGGCAAAACCTTCAGTAACAGCACAGGACTTAGCATCAGAGGTACCATACCTTAATGAAATGTTACCAGTGCAATGACTGTGGGAAGGCTTTCAGAGAAAGTTCAAACCTTACTAAACATCAGCGAATTCATACAGGAGAAAAGCCCTACGAATGTGATGAATGTGGAAAAGCCTTCAGTGGAAGTTCTGACCTTACTAGACATCACAGAATTCACACTGGGGAGAAACCCTAAGAATGTGACAAGTGTGGGAAGGCCTTCCGACTGAGCTTACATCTTACTGAACACCAGAGAATCCACAACAAAGAAAAACCCTATGTGTAGTAAGTATGGAAGAACCTTTAAACAGAGATCAGGTCTTTTTCAACATAAAAAAAAAAAGCACAACTAATCAAAATCACTTTGGGAATTCCCTGGTGATCTGGTGGTTAGGACTCTGAGCTCTCATTGCTGAGGGCTCAGTTTCGATTCCTGGTCAGGGAACTAAAATCCCGCAAGTGGCGTGGCAAAAAAAATCACATTGCTTTAATTACTGTAGTAAGAATGTTAAGCAGCATTTGTTTCTCGTAGAATTCAGAGAAGCTACATGAGCACTCTCCATATCTGTCACCGTCTCAATTTCTCTGACATCAAAGTATCTACAGACTAGATTCTCTCTCAGAGTGAGCTAAGCCAGATTTTCTATTTCTAGGCCTCAAGGTTGACTAATTTAAAATGTAAAGCTTCAGAATAGCCTGTTTCATCCTATCCACAATGAAATTTAGAGAAAAATGCACACCCATAACCCAGAGTTGAAAGTACCACAACATTTCTCAAGTGAGTAGTTAAAGGTTTAGGCATTGCTTTTCTTCCTCACTTTTTCTTCCTTTGCTTTATGTGTGGTGATCAAGACCTTAGTAACTTGTTAGATGTTGCTTTAAAAGGGGGTTGACATGGGGTGAGGAAAGATACTAGGTTCTAGTATCCACTACGCCACTGTGATCTTAGGCGAGTCGCCCACACATTCTAGGCCTTAGATTCCTCATCTGTGAATTATGGGATTAGAATATATATTCTCTCAAAGATCCCTTGAACCTCTACAATTGATTTTTGTGAATGCCTTCAAGCTTCTGTATTTAATTCCTCAACCTGACATTCAAGAGGCTCCTCTACAAATTAGTCCCAGTAAGAAATGTTATTTTCTTCACTATCCTACAAGAGCTCTCTGCTCTTATTGTATTGGCCTCACTTTCCCCAGCTCCCCCCAGTACACTCCAGCTTCCATGTCTTTGTCTTCCATTCTAACACCCTTCATGCCCTCTTTATCTTTGTTGTTTCTCCAATTAAATTTGATGTATGTCTTACTGTAACTCCACTTAGAATAAACAAGTTTTCTGAGCACTGAACCTCTCAGAGGCTGTATGCAGTACTCCTAAGGTGTCACTTAAAAATGGGCTTGGGTTAAATAGTATTGACCCTCTTGAGAATCTCTCTTCCCTTTTTTTCAGACCACTTATAATACCATAGACGTCATTTCTTTCTAATTCTCTGCCTTCCCTCCAAACTTGCGTTTCCTAAGTATCATTGTTTCAGAGGAGGAAGCAGAGATAGTGGGTTCAATCAGAGATGATGGCATCACATTTAAGGAAAAAAAAGGAAAAGAAAACCCTAGATAGGGAGTCAAAGTACAGACATCTATATTAGAATTTATGATCAGCTACTGGTAATAAAGATCTGAAAAATACACAAACTGTATTCTTCTCGAGTAAAAGAAGTCTAAAGGTAGATAGTTTAGGGTTGTTGCTTTTACTCCATGGAATCATCAGGGATCCAGGTCCCTTCCAGTTTTCACCATCCTCTGCATGGCTGCTGAAGCACCAGCCATCAATTCTACATTCCAGTCAGCAGGAAGGGCCAAAAAGGACTCCCAAATCAGTCAGCATCTTTCACGGAGCCTTCTCAGGACAGTATATTTCTTCTTATATTGAATTAGCCAGAATTTAGTCACATGACCACAACTCAGCTTCAAGGGTAGCCGAGAAATGTAATCTTTATTCCAGGTGCCAAAGGACACAAATAAAAAATTAGATTTCTGGGGCTTCCCTGGTGGCGCAGTGGATGAGAGTCCGCCTGCCGATGCAGGGGACACGGGTTCGTGCCCTGGTCCGGGAGGATCCTACATGCCGCAGAGCGGCTGGGCTCGTGAGCCATGGCCACTGAGCCTGCGCGTCCAGAGCCTGTGCTCCGCAACGGGAGAGGCCACAACAGTGAGAGGCCCGAGTATCGCCAAAAAAAAAATAAAAAATAAAAAAGATTTCTGTTACCTAATAAAAAGGAGCTACTTATTTAGTAGGCAATCAACAGCCTGCCACAGTCCCAAATAAAGTCATGGCATTTTGAGTTCTAAAGTGCAGGTACTAACTCGTGTGTGTGTGTGTATGTGTGTGTGTGTGTGCTGTCAGCGACCATCTACTTTTACTTACAGCAGCTCTGGTCATGGATTATTTGTGAAGGGTTTTTCTTTTTTTTTTTTTTTAACTTCATCCTTTTATTTTTGAAGTATCCTTTTTTTTGAATTTTATTTTATTTTATTTTCATACAGCAGGTTCTTATTTGTTATCTATTTTATACATACTAGTGTATATATGTCAATCCCAATCTCCCAATTCATCCCACCACCACCCCCAACCCCGCTTTTCCTCCTTGGTGTCCATACGTTTGCTCTCTACATCCATGTCTCTAAACCGGTTCATCTGTACCATTTTTCTAGATTCCACATATATGCATTGATATAGAATATTTGTTTTTCTCTTTCTGACTTACTTGACTCTGTATGACAGTCTCTAGGTCCATCCACGTCTCTACAAGTGACCCAATTTTGTTCCTTTTTATGGCTGAGTAATATTCCATTGTATATATGTACCACATCTTCTTTATCCATTCCTCTGTTAGTGGGTACTTAGATTGCTTCCATGACCTGGCTATTGTAAATAGTGCTGCAATGAACACTGGGGTGCATGTGTCTTTTTAAATTATGGTTTTCTCTGGATATATGCCCAGTAGTGGGATTGCTGGGTCATAAGGTAATTCTATTTTTAGTTTTTTAAGGAAACTCCATACTGTTCTCCATAATGGCTGTATCAATTTACATTGCCACCAACAGTTCAAGAGGGTTCCCTTTTCTCCACACCCTCTCCAGCATTTGTTGTTTGTAGATTTTCTGATGATGCCCATTCTAACTGGTGTGAGGTGATATCTCATTGTAGTTTTGATTTGCATTTCTCTAATAATTAGTGATTTGAGCAGCTTTTCATGTGCTTCTTGGCCACCTGTATGTCTTCTTTGGTGAAATGTCTATTTAGGTCTTCTGCCCATTTTTGTATTGGGCTGTTCGTTTTTTTAATATTGAGCTGCATGAGCTGTTTATATATTTTGGAGATTAATCCTTGGTCCATTGTTTCATTTGCAAATATTTTCTCCCATTCTGAGGGTTGTATTTTTGTCTTGTTTATAGTTTCCTTTGCTGTGCAAACGCTTTTAAGTTTCATTAGGTCTCATTTGTTTATTTTTGTTTTTATTTCCATTACTCTAGAAGATGGGTCAAAAAAGGTCTTGTGATTTATGTCAAAGAGTGTTCTTCCTATGTTTTCCTCTAAGAATTTTATAGTGTCCAGTCTTACATTTAGGTCTTTAATCCATTTTGAGTTTATTTTTGTGTATGGTGTTAGGAAGTGTTCTAATTTCATTCTTTTACATGTAGCTGTCCAGTTTTCCCAGCACCACTTATTGAAGAGACTGTCTTTTCTCCATTGTATATCCTTGCTTCCTTTGTCATAGATTAGTTGACCATAGGTGTGTGGGTTTACGTCTGGGCTTTCTGTCCTGTTCCATTGATCTGTATTTCTGTTTTTGTGCCAGTACCCTATTGTCTTGATTACTGTAGCTTTGTAGTATAGTCTGAAGTCAGGGAGTCTGATTCCTCCAGCTCTGGTTTTTTCCCCTCAAGACTGCTTTGGCTGTTCAGAGTCTTCTGTGTCTCCATACAAATTTTAAGATTTTTTGTTCTAGTTCTGTAAAAAAATGCCATTGGTAATTTGATAGAGATTGCGTTGATTCTCTAGATTGCTTTGGGTAGTATAGTCATTTTCACAATATTGATTCTTCCAATCCGAGAACGTGGTGTATCTCTCCATCTGTTTGTATCATCTTTGATTTCTTTCATCAGTGTCTTATAGTTTTCTGAGTACAGGTCTTTTATCTCTTTAGGTAGGTTTATTCCTAGGTATTTTATTCTTTTTGTTGCAATGGTGAATGGGATTGTTTCCTTAATTTCTCTTTCTGGTATTTCATTGTTAGTGTATAGGAATGCAAGAGATTTCTGTGCATTAATTTTGTATCCTGCAACTTTACCAAATTCATTGATTAGCTCTAGTAGTTTTCTGGTGGCATCTTTAGGATTCTCTATGTATAGTATCATGTCATCTGCAAACAGTGACAGTTTTACTTCTTCTTTTCCAATTTGTATTCCTTTTATTTCTTTTTCTTCTCTGATTGCCATGGCTAGGACTTCCAAAACTATGCTGAATCATAGCGGTGAGAGTGGACATACTTCTCTTGTTCCTGATCTTAGAGGAAATGCTTTCAGTTTTTCACCATTGAGAATGATGTTTGCTGTGGGTTTCTCGTTTATGGCCTTTATTACGTTGAGGTAGGTTCCCTCTATGCCCACTTTCTGGAGGGTATTTATCATAGATGGGTGTTGAATTTTGTCAAAAGCTTTTTCTGCATCTATTGAGATGATCATATGGTTTTTATTCTTCAGTTTGTTAATATGGTATATCACATTGATTGATTTGCATATATTGAAGAATCCTTGCATCCCTGGGATAAATCCCACTTGATCATGGTGTATGATCCTTTTAATGTGCTGTTGGATTCTGTTTGCTAGTAGTTTTTGAGGATTTTTGCATCTATATTCATCAGTGATATTGGTCTGTAATTTTCTTTTTTTGTAGTATCTCTGTCTGGTTTTGGTATCAGGGTGATGGTGGCCTCATAGAATGAGCTTGGGAGTGTTTCTTCCTCTGCAATTTTTGGAAGAGTTTGAGAAGGACGGGTGTTAGTTCTTATCTAAATATTTGATAGAATTCACCTGTGAAGCCATCTGGTCCTGGACTTTTGTTTGTTGGAAGATTTTTAATCACAGTTTCAATTTCAGTGCTTGTGATTGGTCTGTTTATAATTTCTATTTCTTTCTGGTTCAGTCTTGGATGTTTGTATCTTTCTAAGAATTTGGCCATTTCTTCCAGGTTGTCCATTTTATTGCCATAGAGTTGCTTGTAGTAGTCTCTTATGATGCTTTGTATTTCTGCAGTGTCCGTTGTAACTTCTCCTTTTTCATTTCTAATTTTATTGATTTGAGTCCTCTCCCTCTTTTTCTTGATGAGTCTGGCTAAAGGTTTATCAATTTTGTTTATCTTCTCAAAGAACCAGCTTTTAGTTTTATTGATCTTTGCTATTGTTTTCTTTGTTTCTATTTCATTTATTTCTGCTCTGCTCTGATCTTATTCTTAATAGAATTTTGGGTTGTTTCCAGTTTAGAGCTATAAAAAATGCTGCTAAAGTGTGCCTTTAGATGTAAATATATATGCATTTCTGGCAGCAATATAACTAGAAGTGAAACTCTTGGGTCATAGAATATGCATATGTTCAACTTCAGCAGATATACCAAAGAATTTCCCAAAAATGTTGTTGCCAATTTACACTCTTATCAACAGTGTATGGAAATTTCCATTGCTCCATAATCCTTGCCAACACTTCACACAGTGAATTCATTTTTAACAGGGGTTTCAGCTTTCAGTTTGCAGTTTCTTAACAAATACCTAATGACCTATCATATTGGCAACATTCAAAAGCCTGAAAACATACAGTTGGGGAGGCAGTGTGAAAACAGGCACTATCTCGCATTGCTGTTGAAAGTGCAAAATGATACAACCCTTACAAAGACACTTCTCTCCTCTCCTCTCTTCATTGTTCATTGCAGCATTATTTGTTAAAGCAAAGTATTGGAAACAATCCAAATACCCATCCCTAAGAGACTGGTTGAAAAAATAATGGTACATCTACGCAATGGAGTACTATACCACTGTAAAGAGAAAAAGAGGAATATTTCTATGAACAGATTTAGAATAATTTCCAGGTTATTCTATTAAGTTATAAAGCAAGATGCAAAAGAGTGTGTATAATATAATTTACAGTGGTAAAAGGGTAAACGCATATTTTTGTAAAAGAAAGGAAGGAAGGGAAGGGATGAGAGAAGGAAGTAGGGAGGAAAGGATAAATTTAAAACTAATGAAAATGGAACAAGAGTATATATAAGATAAAGGAATTAGGGATGGAAGCAAAACTCTGACTATATCTTTTTATATAATTTTGATTTTGAACTGTTTTGCATATTCAGAAAGGAAATGAAAAAGATGAAAGGAAAGCAAATCTTGAAATTAAAACAGAAGCAAATGACTAACTGTATATCAAATTTATAACATAACTACACAGAGAAAAGAATTCAAATAAGGTATGTATATGTACTCTGAACTATACTCCCTTAATGGGATACAATTCAAGAACAAATAAAGCAAGCAAAGAAATTTTGAACTGTACATAGTAGGTGTGTTGTTGCTAGTGATGTTGATATTTTAATTTTGAAAATTAAAAAAAAAAGATTGTAAGAGCAAATTGAGTGAATATATTGATGCTGCTGGGAGCCAGAGTGTTCACTGTGGAAGAAAGGAAAATCAAATGTGCAATGGTGAAAATGAAAAAAAAAATCTGTGAAGTTGTATTTGAATTGGAAATATCTTATAAAATCCCTATCATATGTATATTTTATTCCAGCTCTAAGGTCCACTGATAGGGCCTAGAAGCAATGACCTATCCCAGTAGCAACGAGCTTATCTATTTTTCAAAATCTAGATCCTGGTCTCTGTATATTATTCTCCATTAAAAGGAACCATGGCTTCATGGAGCAATGGTGGATTCCAGGTCTAAGGCAGAAAAAATGTAAAATGAGCCTGGAATATCTCGTGCGAGAAAGTGAAGTGCACAAAAACTTTCTTTGCAGGAAACTTTCTTTGCAACTGATAAATGTAGAAGGAATGTGCCTTAGGTTCCTCATCTGCTAAATGGGGATAATTATACCGAACTCACAGGACTGTTAATGTAGAGTGAGTTAGCATGTGTAGATGAGTTAGTATGCGTAAAACATTATATTAGCTGTTATTACTGTATATTAACCCCCTTGGAAGAGACTATGACACTTAGCGCCTCACTACGCCTGGAAGGGGATTCAGCGTGGCGACCACAGAGGTGTGAAAACCTCCGGGCTTACTAGAAGGAACGCGGCCTGAACCGCTGTTCCCCCGGAGAGAGGCGGTGTGACGCACTTCCGGCCTTTGTAGTCTATCATTATCCGGGCTGCGGTTGTCAAGGATTCAGAAGTGGTGTCACGGCTACCCGGTGAGCTTCGGAGTCCGGCTGCTGCAGGGCTTTCGGGAGGTCCGGGCTGTGCGCTGCGACTCTGGACTGGGCGTGGGGAGGAGGCAGCGGGGCTTCTTGGCCAGAGCTTGGCCGGACAGTTGAGGGGCAGAGGAGGCTGCGCCTGAAACTAGAAGGGCCCCGTTAACCGAGTCAGCGTCCTTGCCCCCACCTCCATCCCCTTGTTCTGTTCCTGAGCCCTTCAACCATTCCGTCCTAGCCCCCGTGCCCCTCGGAACTCTCCTTCCCCGCATCTAAGGGTAAGGGTAGATTCGGATATCCAGGATGGTTTCTATTTTCCCATCTACCATTCTCGACTGGGGGCTTATTTTAAACAACGAGCAAGGATAGTTTTATAACATGCCACAGGCACTCTTAGTCTGATTCACTCAAGAGTGTACAGGCTCTTGCCACCTGTTGATTTAAAAAAAACACGAATATTTAAATAGCACTTATGTGTCAGCCCGCACTGTTCAAAGCACTTTCCAAATATTAACTTATTTGCTTTTCATAACTCTATGAGGTAGGCACTGGTAGTATGGAACTTCTCCCTCCTCCTCCCTTTATTTAAGGTCCAGGAAGAAAATGAGATTAAGTAACTCACCCCAGTTGATACAGCTGGTAAGGGGTGTAGTCAGGATTCAAATCCAGGGAGTCTGGCTTCATAGTCTATTTTCTTAAACCCTTTGCTATGCTGACTCTCTCTTTTTCTCTGTATTAGCTTTACAGTCACAACCCAGGAAGTGAGTTCCCTTATTTGAATCTGGTCCTACCCCTTTTCTACCTTAGTAATCCTGAACTTCTAGTTAGGATTTAAGATTAGAGAGAGGTATATACCTGAAGACATGTAAGTCTGTCAGAGTGTGTCTGCAAACCTGATGAAACAGCCATTTCTTTTGTGTGTGTACATGTGTTTCCCCACCCACTCACTGGTGTGGTGCTTTGAGCAATAGAAAAGATGAATCTTGGCCCTAAAGGTAGGTGGCAGCTGTTGATCAAGCAAAATTGTACCAAAAATTGTACATTAAATTGTACATTATCTCATTAAAAGGTGGTTAATTGGCATGTTTCATATGTGCTGTGCCCTTTGTGCAAAACCACCTTATAAGCATTATCTCATTTAATTCTCTCAAAGACTTTGCAAGGTAGTTGTCCTCATTGCATACATGAGGAGATTGAGGCTCAGAAAAATCAATCAGGTAACTTGCCCAAGATCACACTGTTAGTAAGTCAGAATTCACAACCAGATCTGCCTATCTATGTTCTCTGCTGCCTCATACTATCTTCTACTTAGCTTAGTTAATAGGAAAAATATGAGCTATGTCGTGTGTGTGTGTGTGTGTGTGTGTGTGTGTGATTGCAGACACATAGAAAGGATACATTCCAATTTTTAACAGTGTCTGTTTCTCAGGAGTAGAACTTGGTGAAGGATTTCTAAATTCTGTACTTTTGGGGGTTTTTTGTTTGTTTTAATAAGAGTAGACTGGGGGCTTCCCTGGTGGCGCAGTGGTTGAGAATCCGCCTGCCGATGCAGGGGACGTGGGTTCGTGCCCCAGTCTGGGAAGATCCCACATGCCGTGGAGCAGCTGGGCCCATGAGCCATGGCCGCTGAGCCTGCACATTCGGAGCCTGTGCTCCGCAACAGGAGAGGCCACAACAGTGAGAGGCCCGCGTACCACAAAAAAAAAAAAAAAAGAGTAGACTGGGATGGATGAGGAAGACGTCAGGGAGGATGTGAGATTTTAATCAAACTGCAGAGATCGGGTAGGGTTTGAATAATGCAGAAGGCAAGACCAGTGACATGGAACAGGGACGAGAAAAGCCTGGTTAAAGAAACGCCTAAGTAGAGCTGGCAGTTTCTGCATGTGGAATACAGGAAAACAAGAGTGGGGCCAGACAGTGGAAGCTAGAAGTGTAATTGGTCTTTAGCCAGGCTTGAGAGTTTGGGATAGGTAGTGAGGAGCCACAGATGGTGACATCAGAAGTGAGGGTAGGGGGATGTATTATGATGAAGGCACCTTTGCATTGCATGCTGCTTTGTCTTCACTACATGCATATCCTTGGTAAAGAGCATTGCTCCACAGGAATGATGTAGATTTAAGGGTGTTGAGCTTGCCAAGGCTCTAGGAGACAGCAGCTTTAAAATGCAGGTGTATTTTTTAAGGTAGGGGAGATTATTATGTTAATTATATACCTGGCATATACAATGGGGTGGTGATCCTGGATGGGAGATTAGTAGCTGTATGCTTGTGACCAGGAGGGCAGGGTTATTAAAAAAAAACTTGGGAAGCCTTTCAGAGACAGTGGCTTCAAAGAACTAAGATATGCTGGTGTGAAGACCTGGGTATTCAGGCCACCAGATAAAAACAAATTCAGGGGAGGGAAAGCAAAAGGGAACCTAGGATATACAGAGAATGGAGGGAAATTGATCTTAGTGAAACTGAGTAAAGATTTGAAACACCATATACCAGAAATGATTTTCTATTGGCAGAGCTCAAAGCTTTAGCTGCATTGTCTGTGAATAGAAAAACTTTGACTTGAAACCAAGGTTGTTAGGCAGCAGATAGGAAGAAGACATTTTTCAGGGGCCTGGAAGGTTGAGAAAACAAGTGGTTGTTTAATTCTTTGAACCCATGCTGGGTTAACCGAGTAATGTGAGAGCACATATTCTTAATTTACCTATTTGATATTTGTACCCCCCAAATTTCTCACCCTAGAACAAGCTCAGCAGACCATGGTTCATGCTACCATCATATCTCCCATAGATTATTACCGTAGCTTCTCTTCCTGCATCTGCTTTTCCCAATGGTCTATTGTCACAGCAGCCAGTTATGTTTTTATATTAAAATTGAATAAAATTTTATCACCCCTCTGCTCAAAACCTCCTCCTCATCTCTTAGAGTATGAGGCAGAGCCCTTACGATGGCTTTTCATGGTCTGTTCCTAACTTGACTTCATCTGTTCCTGTCCTGTTTGCTTCCTCTATTCTAACCACATTGGTCAACTTACGGTCCCTTGAAAAATGCAGGCATGCTTCTACCTCCAAGAACTCAGTGTTCCCTTTGCATGGAACAGTCTTTCTCCAGATAGTCATGTGACTTGCTTCTCACTTCCTTCAGGTCTCTGCTCAAATAACGGTTTGTCAACAAGGCTTTCCTTGACTACCCCACATAAAATAGAGACCTTTCTTCTCCCTTACTGCCTATCTCCTTTACCTTTATTTTTCTATATAGCATTTATCACTACTTGACATATAATTATTGTCTGTTTCCTATGGCCCCCTTTCCTCATCCTGTCCCCTTCTTACCCCCACATAGAGGAGAGAGAGTGGTGTAGTGATTGAGACTATAAATTCTAGAGTTAGCTTTGCTGGGTTTGAATTGCAGCCTCACCACTTACTACCTGTGAAGCACTGCATGAATGACTTAAACTCTTTGTGCCTCAGTTTTCTCATCTGCAATATGGGGGTAATAATAGTACCTTACTCATAGTTGCTTTGAGGATTGAGTTAATATATGTAAAGCGTCCAAAACAGTGTCTGGTAAATTAAAAGCACTATAAATGTCAGCTATTATTATATTGCTATAAAAATGTAAATTCTTTGAGATGAGAAAATTTTTTTGTTTGTAGCCTAGAACAGTACCTGGAATGTGGTAGGCTCTGAGTAAATATTTGCTCGATGAATGAGTGGAATATGAAAAGTTCTGACAGAAAAAGATAATGTGGTCAGAGTGGTGGTGAGTTGGGGGAAAACATGAACTCAGGGATCCTATCTTTTGAGTAAAAACCCTCTCCATTCTTCCTAGGGTGGGCTATAGAAGTCAAGCAAGCCAAAGATGTTAGAAATTTGTGAGAGGATAATGTTCACAGGTTATCCAGAAGGATGCTGTCCCACACCAATGTGGGTTTTTTTGTCTTTGATAATTACAACCAATAATGTCAATATGAATTTAACTTTTCTTCTAGTTGTAGTATGATCAGTGTTCACTTATAATTTAAATAATCTACCCTTGGTTTTTAAAATTTTGCGATGTATGCCAATACTTAAGAATAGTGTAGGGTTATTTTTACAGTGAATTACAATAATTTTACTTAAAATTAAAACAAAAACATTTTAAAACTATAGGTCATGATCCCTTTGTGGGTCATGAAATCTATGTAGTGGGCTATGACCAGGGTTTTTTGTTTTTTCATTTTATGAAATAGGATTTAAAAAATAAGAGTATATATCATATAACGTAAGGGTACCTAGTATTTTGTAAAAAAAATTATTTGTATATGTGTATCTCACACATGCACAAACGTATTCATAAGCACATGTATGTGTGTTCTGGTCACAATATACAATGTTTCTTACTGAGGGTCCTGGTCAAATAAGTTTGAAAGCCTCTGCCCAAAAATGGTGCTTGGCAGCTCATGCAGCTCAATATCAAAAAAACAAACGACCCAATCCAAAAATGGGCAGAAGACCTAAACAGACATTTCTCCAAAGGAGACATACAGATTTCCAACAAACACATGAAAGGATGCTCAATATCACTAATCATTAGAGAAATGCAAATCAAAACTACAGTGAGGGGGCTTCCCTGGTGGCGCAGTGGTTGGGAGTCCGTCTGCCGAAGCAGGGGACACGGGTTCGTGCCCCGGTCCGGGAAGATCCCACATGCCGCGGAGCGGCTGGGCCCGTGAGCCATGGCCACTGAGCCTGCGCGTCCGGAGCCTGTGCTCCGCAACGGGAGAGGCGACAACGGTGAGAGGCCCGCGTACCGCAAAACAACAACAACAACAAAAAACTACAATGAGGTATCACCTCACACCGGTCAGAATGGCCATCATCAAAAAATCTACAAACAAGAAATGCTGGAGAGGGTGTGGAGAAAAGGGAACCCTCATACACTGTTGGTGGCAATGTAAATTGATACAGCCACTATGGAGAAGAGTATGGAGGTTCCTTAAAAAACTAAAAATAGAACTACCATATGACTCAGCAATCCCACTACTGGGCATATACCCTGAGAAAACCATAATTCAAAAAGAGTCATGTACTGCAATGTTCACGGCAGTGCTATTTACAATAGCCAGGATGTGGAGGCAACCTAAGTGTCCATCGGCAGATGAATTGATAAAGAAGATGTGGCACATATATACAATGGAATATTACTCAGCCATAAAAAGAAACAAAGTTGAATTATTTGTAGTAGGGTGGATGGACCTAGAGTCTGTCATACAGAGTGAAGTAAGTCAGAAAGAGAAAATCATATGCTAACACATATATATGGAATCTAAAAAAAAATGGTTCTGATGAACCTAGGGTCAGAACAGGAATAACAGATGCAGACATAGAGAATGGACTTGAGGACAAGGGGCTAAGCTGGGACAAAGTGAGAGAGTAGCATTGACATATATACACTACCAAAAGTAAAATAGATAGCTAGTGGGAAGCAGCTACATAGCACAGGGAGATCAGCTCGGTGCTTTATGACCACCTAGAGGGGTGGGATAGGGAGGGTGGGAGGGAGACACAAGAGGGAGGGGATATGGGGATATACGTATGCATATAGCTGATTCACTTTGTTATACAGCAGAAACTAACACAACATTGTAAAGCAATTATACTCCAATAAAGATGTTTAAAAATAAATAAAGTATGTACTAGAAAAAAAATGGTGCTTGGAAATCATTAGGTCACATAATTATTTTTCTTTCAGAAAATTGCCTTCATTAATTACTATCCTGATTAAGATTTAAGTGGTCATAGACGTTTGTCTCTTTATTAGCGCTTATTTTATTTTACATACGATTGCCCACTCTCCATCCTCAAGGAACTTCAAAGAGAAACAATTTCCAAGAAATTGAAGAGCAGGAAAGAGCTAAAGTTCTGTGTTTTAAAAATATTAGAACTAATATTTCCTTCATTTTAATATCTATGGACCAAGACCACTCCAGTTGACTACTTCCTGATTCTTTCACCTTAGTGTTTAGATCACTAGGATGTTCATTTAATCTGTCAATAAAATTTATAAGAAAAATAACAATAGTGGTAATTTATAATACTTTCGAGTTTACCAGACTGCCAGCTTCTTTGTGCTCTTTATCTGTGATCTTATTTTATTTCTATATCAACCTAGAAAGGTAGACAAGGTTGGCTTTAGGATCCCTATTTTACAGATTGAGTAGACTAAGGCTCAAAAGATGAAGCCCAAGACTGTGCAGGGAGTACCTGGAAGATCAGTCTCAATCCCAGATCTTCCCCACTCCAAACACACATCTCTTTCCTCCACACCTCACCTGATGTGAAGGACTCTGCTTCTCTTCCCCAAGCACATTTTTTTGCTCCTCATTGTGTCTTTTTATCTTCTTTACTTTCCCTTCCACCTCCTTTTCCTTTCCTTTCTCTCTTTGATTCTTAGTGTCTTCTGTGACCACTTGGGCCCAAAGTGTTTGTTTACCCCCATTCAACTAAAAACTATGAGTCCAGTATCTTGGCATTCAAATGGAAACCCAGTACATCCAAGCTGATTTATTTGAGCTGATTCATTCAGGATGATCAAAATGGTCCCTTCCTTCAATAAAACTCGGGGCGGGGGCGGTGTTGTTTTGGTTTTGTTTGCCTTCCTATATTCATCAGTATTTGAATAGTCCTTATTAATCATGCATTTATATTCTTCATTAGACGAAGTTACTGATTTTAGTATAAATACTCCCAGTGCCTACCAGCAGACAAGATTTTCTACATTTTAATACTTTTTTTTCCTGCAAATTATTTTTTAGATTTTGGGATTTCCAGAAGAAAAGATCAAGGGGGAATTATCAAGAATAGATTCATTTTCTGAATAGTTAAACCTCAAATGACCACAGCCTTGGCCCTTCAGACTCCAGAGATGCAGGAGGGACTTATAGCAGTGAAGGTAAAAGAGGAAGAGGGAGACCATGCCTATGGGCAAGAATCTGGCCTGTCAAGAGATAACCCTCACACCAGAGAGATCTTTCGTAGACGCTTCA
The DNA here is from genome assembly GCF_949987515.2 of Delphinus delphis. Lineage (NCBI taxonomy): Eukaryota > Metazoa > Chordata > Mammalia > Artiodactyla > Delphinidae > Delphinus > Delphinus delphis. The sequence continues at coordinate 21,961,106 of NC_082692.2, read as the reverse complement.
GGCAATTCTGCTACCAGGAGACACCTGGGCCCCGAGAGGCTCTTCAAAGACTCCGGGAACTCTGCCATCAGTGGCTGAGACCAGAGATGCACACCAAGGAGCAGATCCTGGAGCTGCTGGTGCTGGAGCAGTTCCTGACCATCCTGCCCGAGGAGCTCCAGGCCTGGATGAGAAAGCACCGCCCAGTGAGTGGAGAGGAGGCGGTAACTGTGCTGGAGGATTTGGAGAGAGAGCTGGAT